>NC_137455.1:278622211-279113348 GCF_964235325.1 Thermobia domestica
TTCAAGAATGTATTTTTCAGTAGTTAGCTCTAAAAACTCACAGGTCTCGAAAGCCAAGTAGTAGTGTAAGTCCTATTGCTATTATTACAATTACAAATATCAATATCAAAAAGTGCCTGAAGTTCCTTTTACGCTTGGTTAGATAAACTCACCTGAGGTGAGTAGACAGAAACAAATGGAAAAGGAAGGGAAATGAAGGTCTTGAAAGTAAAACGCAGACAAATTTACCAGTCTTCACAAGATACTGTCTACAATGCAGTGAGAAGAGAGGGTCGATAGATCATACTGAGTCGGTGGGTCGCAATGGGTCACGGTGGGTGGTGGGTCGCAGTGGGTCACGGAGGGTGGTGGGTCATGGTGGGTAGTGGGTCGCAGTGGGTCACGGTGGGTGGTGGGTCGCAGTGGGACACGGAGGGTGGTGGGTCAAAATGGGTCATGGTGGGTGGTGGGTCGCAGTGGGTCACGGTGGGTGTTGGGTCACAGTGGGTCACATGCTGTTGACCCATGACCCACCCAAAAAACTTGACCCACTCCATCTCTGGAGGGGACTCACTATAAATAAGCATCTTGAATAGTGGGAGGTAGAGACCTACTTTAATCAAGCATCCCATTAAAATAAGTACAGAAGGGGCTTTCAAATCGGTCTGCAACCTTCTCCCTTCCAATTATAGCAGCATTTAATTTTTATTTTATTTATTAAATTATATTTTCTATTTCATGAATTTATTTCTCCCTAACGAATAATTTTCATTTTTAAGGGTGGATGTTTCGGTGTAAACATTGAAACTTTTACACCGAACCAGCCTCACACCGAGACACCCGTACACCGAAACGCCCTACACCGAAATAGCAGTATCCCCTTTATATTTTGATTACTTGTACATTCCTCTTTTGAAATAATATATATTTCTTCTGTGAATTTTACAGATCTATGGATCAATAAACTGCGTAGACAACCTTTTTCCTAGTAGAGTTGAATAGCACTTGTGATGGTTTCACAAGGGTAACGCTACACTTGTAAAATAAAATACAGCTTTTGTATTCGTACAC
This sequence comes from Thermobia domestica, assembly GCF_964235325.1. Lineage (NCBI taxonomy): Eukaryota > Metazoa > Arthropoda > Insecta > Zygentoma > Lepismatidae > Thermobia > Thermobia domestica. The sequence continues at coordinate 278,623,262 of NC_137455.1, forward strand.
TGTATATAAATGATACCCCAGCGGAAAATATCTAATACAGTCTTTTTTCATATATACTCACTTGCATTAACCAGAGAACAGCACTTGTAATGTTTTTGACTAATAACCCTACACTTGAAAAAAAAAAAAAGAAAAAAAGCTCTTATACTTAGTATTTAATTTTGCCAAGTGTGGTATTAAATTTATCCCGCACCAAGAAAAACTTGAAATCTACTTATGTCGGTAACAGGTGCGTCATTTCAGACTTTGCTTGAGGGGGGCAAGAGCTCGATCGACATAAGACTTTCATGTTTTGTACTAATACATTAGTAGACAATCTATTAAAGTATATGTATTCCTCAAACTCTTGGGAGGGCAATTGCCCCCCTGCCTCCTAAATGACGCCCCTGGTCGGAAACTGTTGAATTCTTTCCGTCCAGAGCAAAATCTGAAGTGACGTCTATTCTAATCTACATTTAAATACATATATATACAAATTTATGAGATATTTTTGAAACAATTGCTCTCAAATTACAATTATAAAATTGAAATGGAAACCTTCGCCAAATATAAATGACAAAATTGGTTAACGGTTAGATATTGCATGGATAGAAGAAAGCAGGAACATGCAAGGCAAACTGATCATGTCCCTATGCTGTCCAGTGTGAAGTAGTGAACTTGTAATGTTGACTGTAGTGGAGCAATGATGTAATGTTTTTAGTAAATTGTGGTCCATTTTAACTTTTGGGTCTGCATTGGTGGAGTACTTTTAATTATAGTGTGCAAAACTGAAACAATAAAATTGGATTATTTCCTCCAGTATTACTGTGAAAGGAAAATGAGAAAAAATGTCAGCCTTGTCTTGTAAAGTTGGCAGTAATCAACTAAGAAGGTGAGTTCTAATTTTGCCAGCTGGTTATTGTTCGAAAACAATCACTCTTGAAGTTTGACAGTTTAACTTAATTCTACAGTAGTTTTGGCACATTAATTGTAGGGTATAATGATGCAAGAAAGGAACATAGGGTATATAACATGTAGATTTAAACTACCCGTTGTTTACTGTTACTTTTTACGTTTTAATATATAGGTGAAATTATTCAGAAAATAAATGTTTTAAGTGATGCTGGTAAAGTTTAGGCACACCATATTTTTGTAAAATATACAAGTAAAATTCAACCCCCTGTATTTTAACTCTGCACGGAAAGACATGTTTATAAGGAACAAATTTCGGCCTATGTTTAGCAGAAGGGGTCCAGCTCTTTTCTCTAAAAAATGTTACAATTTTGGTAATTTCTGTTCAGATACGGTTAGTTTAGGTTAGTTTAGTTTATGTTATATTAGTGTAGGGGTCCCGCATGATTTTCCAAAAAAAGATAGAATTTCGCTTATTCTACTAATATTAGGTTACTTGAGGTTAGGTTATGTTAGATTTGGTTACGTTATATTACGTCTAAGTACTTGCATCATTCATTTCTCCTGTAAATTTTGTTTTTTACGTGCTTCTAGACCCCTTGTACTAAACATGCTCCCAAATTTCTACAGGGGGCAGAATTAAATACTAATTAATACAGGTGTCCTTTGGATTTGCAAATGTAGATGTATTAGTCAAAATCATTTTCCTAAGATAAGTGAGGGTAAGAGTGTAGTTTATGCCGAACATTAATAATAATAATAATAATAATAATAAATTTTATTGTCGAATCAGCTACATAGCCATAGACAACGTCAAATTATAACTTACTACAATAATGTACAGCAATAGTGATTGTTCACTACTACAATAAGTACTAAAGTACTAAAATTCACAACAATAACATATCTCAAATATTATTACCTTACAAAAATTAAATATTATCGTATTCAAAAAACTCATCTATTGAATAAAATGGTGTTTTTACTAACCAAGAATATAATCTATTGTTGAAGCTACCCATAGGTAGTTGTGTCAGTTCTATAGGTAATTTATTATACCACCTCACACTCATGGCTTCATAGCTATTTTTTGATTTTGTTAATCTCAAACATGGTACGTTGACACGTCTATTATTTCTAGTGTTATATGAGTGTATGTCATGCCTATAATGTATTTCTGACGTTTTGCCTTTTATGTACATCAACACATTGTATATATATATATATATAAAATTGATTACTGTCATTATTTTTAATCTTGTGAATAATGGTTTACAATGACACGTATTCTTTGCATTCATAATTATTTTCACAACTTTTTTTTTTTTTTTTTTTTTTTTTTTTTTGTAACAACAGAACGTCCTTCAAACGGCTACCATTTCCCCATAACAGTATACCATATAGTAAGATACTTTGAAAAAACGCAAAATATGCGGATCTTACATAGTTTTGTGCTACCTGATTCCTCAAATTTGTTATCAAAATATATAACTCTTGAAAGTCTTCCTGTAATATATTGAATATGAGAGTCCCATGATAATTTATCATTCATTGGAACCGATTCACCTGAACTGATTCCTCGGAACAGTTCAGAGATCAGTTTCCAAAAATAATCCCATGAATCGAAGCAATCGAAAAGTAAGTTCTGGGCAAGTTTTGCAGACCACCTAATAAGTAATCGTAATCTAACTTCACACCAGCAAACTAAGATATATCATAACAATGATAATAGATTACGATTGCTAACCAAATGATCTACCACACTCACCAAGAATTTGCTCTTCAATTGCTACGTACAAAGGCAATATCCTTGAGAACTGACGTTGAAGTCTTGCGAGAAATCAATGCAGGTGAAACGGTGACTATCAGTTTTGAAATCTAAATGGGGGCTACCGCCCCCCAAACCCCCCGCTCAAGTACCATAAAAACATCTAAAACAACAATAAATAATCAATCCACTACTATAGATCTAAGGTAATAAGGAAAAAAAATTCTGTAAAAAAATAAATTAACACACCACTAATTATAAATCAATCCAGCATGCTGAAAAAAACGACATCCAAACTGACTTAACATCACACTTCACCAACGCAACACACACGTTCAACCGTACACATTCGAACTTGAGTTACGAATACATAACAACCAATCAGCGACTTCAACACAACCAACCAACCACAGCATAGGAGGCAACATCAGTGTCACCAACCGCTAAAACACCGTTTCCGTACCTGTTACAAATAACAGTGATTCCATTCCTCCAAAGCCACAACATGTGACAAAATCACTTGTTCGGCATAAAGTGCACTCTAGCCTAAGTGAGTACATATGAAAGAGGACAAAGTTCTAGAACACAGGTCCCCATTCCAATTTAGTTGTAATAAAGACAGAAATAAAGTGCCCTGCGGTGCTCTAACCCACCTACGCTCGCTCGGCAGTACTATGTGAGTTAAATATTAAACTTTGACACAGAAAGGAACCAGCCTATATAAGGGGTAGGCCTACCCGTGTTCTAGAACCTTCCCGAGGACGGTAGTAGATATTTTCCGTTGGTATAGCATTTGTACTATTCAGTGTACGTGTACAAAAGCTATATTTTATTGTACAATGTAGGGTTGCTATTGTGAAACCATTACATATGCTATTGTAACTCGAATAATTGCGAAAACCCACGTGTTTTCAATGCTCTTTCGCGTGCAGGTTTACTATACGGATCCCAGTATAAGTAGTAGAAGTAGTAGTAGTACAGGTTAGAAATCCCGCAGGGATTGGTTGGGTTCTGTTCTCGACATAAAATGGGTAAATAAAAAGCCTTGCCCAAAGTTTATGTACATTTTACAATCTGTGGATCCGTATAGTAAAACTGCACCCTCTCCTGTACGCGCATACCGTACCCATTGTCACTGAGGTGCCCCCGCCCTTTAGATGCGCTCTCGCAATATTGCACGTATCTACCAGTTTTCCCCTGTCCTTATTCGTTTAGATAGTATTCGTGCTTTTTAGTGGCCACCTAGCACAAGATGGTTTGTCTTTTTGAATTGTAGTTAGTGTGCCACGCATCCAAATGCTGTATTTATACGCAAACCGTAAAATAATTCTAATTTTTAACAATTACTTCTGGTAGCACCCTTGAATTTCATCTATGCAAAGTGGGGTAATGTCATGTCGCCCAGTGTAAATCTTTTGGAGGACAATTAGAAGGAAATTAGTGAGAATTGTAATTTTTCCACAATTTCGAGTTGGGTGCCTAAACTTGACCTGTACAGAAATTTGTTGCATATAGACATGTCTTCATGCAATGTATTGAATTTTACCTGTAAATTTTGCAAGACCAGCACCGTTTAAATTCTTGTAGGCATTAAATAAAATGTGACATGTGAACAGAAACAGCGATAAAAAGGTGACTAAATCCAGGATGACACACGGCACAGAATAAAGCGACCATTTTAAATGAGTTTTCTGAAGGTTTGATTTTCTGATGAACTGTATAACTAACAGGATATTGCCGTGCCCTTCTAGTGTTGTATTGCACAAAGTTTAATGTAGGAATTCGGGTTCTTTCACTTTGATACATAATTGTGGCTATAAAACATGTTGTGTATGTAACTTGTTAGCATCATTAGCTTATGTTCTTCACTTTGCAGTACATTGTACGAAATATGACCTATGTGTACGTCCGTTTGTTATCAGGTCTGAAATATAGGATGCCAAAACATAATCTTCGCAAAATCCACTTCAATGTGTGTAAACTCGGTCGCATAGGAACGCAAACAGTTCGAAATATTAATGAATGTGCGGGATAAATTAAGACAGTAAGAGCGAATATATAATCAACACCGTTCCGAAAATTCTTTAGTGGAATCTCATGGTTGGAAAATAAGGAAGGTCACGGGTCTCGTTCTATTATTGGCTAGTACAAATTGAAGGTGATTACTGAAGCAAATTCGCGGAAATGACACGATTAATTACAGAGAAATCCTGCGTCGATCATCCGACCATTTGGAGAATCTAGAAAGGTGAAAAGATGAATAAATTGAACGAGCACCGAAGGAATCAGCGTTTTGAATCTGCTTTGCTTTACTGTTGTTTCTGTAGTATAAAAGTGGTCTATTTCACACGCACATGCAAGAACTCCCTTCTATTTCCAAACCAGTTCCAGCTCCGACGTTGCATTCAAAGAGATTTATAATGATTGTGAGGTGCTTCGTGGCGTATTAATCCACTACAGCTTACTCATTCCAGGCAAATTGAATGGTTTAAAAAATTGTCGTAGGGTACCAAAACCTACAATGTCTATGTTAAGCATTGGCCAACAGCAAAGATCTAAGTTATATGCCAATAATATGAATAAGCAGTACTTGGAGAATTACATGCATTGTGATATGAAACTGCCCTATTTGCCTTTCGTCAGACCTAGCTTATTGACTTGGAGGTGCTGGAGGTGCTCTTGTAGAGACACGTCTTCAACATCCAAGACAGTGGCTATTTTGCCTTCGAAGACTATCAGCCCAAAACAGTAAATCTGTATATTGCCGGTGACGAACCTGTGCAACTATTTTTTTTTCATTCTTTCTTATATGGCTTTGGTTTTAGTTCATCGAATTCCGTTGAGACGACATTAACTTACGGTTCAGAATCCTACATTAATTTCACAAGAACCCATTATATATATAACCTTTCCGATTCTGGGACTAGCGGCGCAGAGTTTTGAATAACTTGTGTGTGAAGGGGAGGATTGTGTCAGACATTACTCACAAAACTGAAAGACAAATTAAAATTGTAACGCTGCGAAAATTTCAAAAAAGAAATTCTGTTCCTTAGGACAATATCTCTGTCCATCGAGTACTACAAACACAACTGACATTGCATGAGCTACGGTTTCAATGTCTAGATCATCCTCTTTATCCTCCAGTTCTAGCTCCGCCAGACTATTATTACCTGTGTTTATTCCCCAGACTGAAACCGCACTTAAAAGGACACCATTTTGGATCTGATAAAGAGCAGTGGTGTGAGGAACAGTCTTCAGAATTCTTTTTAACTGGTCTGCAAAAATTGGTGCACCGTGCAAGGAAGTGTATTGAACTTCAGGGGAAGTATATAGAATAACTAAAATTTCACCATTCCACGTGCATTCCTGGGTTGGGCTACGAACTTTTCAGTGGCTCCACGTACGAACATACGAGTCACAATAGTTTTATTCAATTCTACATTAAAGGTGGTTGGAAATGTTGAATTCGAACTGTGCGAATACGCGGTTCTGTGTTATCAGTAGAAAGACTGAATAATTCTCTAGACTGTCTTTGCCAGGTCTGTATAAGCAAAGAGGTTTACCAAAACTGCTGATGAAGTTGCACATCGTAGTATGCATTTCGTCAATACTCAGTGGATAACCTGACTAATTTCATTGGACTCTTGATCGTTCATCCTTATACCGAAACATCTGTAGGAACTACGTAATAAGGCACACCTGGTCTGTCAGACGTTCTGTTATTTTGCATTGCTTAAATGCAAAAATACGTATATGTAGTGTACTATTATCAGATTTGTATTTTAAACATCGTTATATTGTTAACTGTTAAATATTCAGTAACAACATTTTTTTTTTTTTTTTATACGTAGTTTCTCGAGTGCTCTACGTACTTAAAATTTTTACTACCGGTACTACTTGAAAGTAAGTTGACATTAATATTAGTAATAAATTCTAGAGACTATACCTAATTCATTTCTTACTTTATCAGTCACTTCTTTAAGTACATGTGCACACTCTTCTACTATATCGAAGGCAAGTTTGAATTGTTACAAGTGAGGTTATTTGTATGCTATTTTACTTCGTTTGTGGTAAGGACATTTATAGCAGATTTTCCGTCTTTTCCAGTTTGTCTTTGAAAATTTTATCATCTGTTGCCGTCAGGATGGATTGATTTAAATCAGTCTGATTTAAATCAAGATTTAAATCACTTGATTTTTTAAATAAAAATCGCTGATTTAAATCAAATTCCGAAATAATTTAAAGTGAAAATAAGTAGTCCTGTTTCTGTTCTGTTATTTCGATTATGGAAGATGATAATCATAATACAATGAGACTCATATGTACAGTATGTACAGCATAGTATGAAAACAAGTGTCATGCAGATGATGATTAGGGAAAATCCCGTTTTGACCGGTAACAGGGCAATCATGTTTTCCTCTCTTCGTAACATAGGGTTTATATTGTAAATCGTTAACTATTCCAACGGGGAAATCACCATCGACATTTAAGACGAAGATTCTTTTGTGTGCGCGTCTATATATATGTTCCCATATAATAGGACGTATTTAGAAGTGTCCTATCCCCTGTCCGACTTTTTTTTTTTTTTTTTTTTTTTTTTAAGATTTTATAACTTCAGGCAAAATTTATGTATTTCGTGCCGCAAGCTAGTTACAATTTCCTTAAAAATATGCCCCTGCCAAATATCAGTAACTTTTGTGGAAAAAAAAAGTGTCACTTTGATAAGCGTTGCTGTACTTTTTCCTTAACGCTTAACCTTTTAAATTATATCACCTATTTTTAGGTGATAGGATAAAATCTTCATTATTCGATTAAAAAATTACCAATAAAGCTTTTTACTCTTTTTTTATTTATTTTTTTTTTTTAGGACTGAAGGCATCGTAAAGTACGTTACATATGCTTTCACGCCTCTCTGCGTCGAGACATAGGATGTGATGGCGTCATATTTTTTTTTTTAAAAAAGATATTTTTTTGTGCCTATTTTTATTATTTTTTGGCGGGCCTACATTTTGCATTTAGAAGACTGAAATTCTGCACACTCGTCCAGTGCACTCTTAGTATTTTTCAGATGATTTCAGATCTCTGCGTGAAAACAAGGTAATCCAGAGGGGCAAAAAAAAAAAAAAAAAAAAAAAAAAAAAAAATATATATATATATATATATATTTTTAACAAAAAATAGCTTTCTTCGCGATTTTCCCGCCTAAGATGGAGACATATGAATGGTACCATTTGAAAGGCTGTTCTATTCTGAAGAGAATGATGTACGAACCATGATCTTAGGATAAATAGGGATGTCTCAGGAAACTGTTACCTGAGATCCTGTTTTATACGGGAATCTGGAGTATTTAGTATTTTTCTCGGGCTTACTTTTGCATCTAGAAGTTTGAAATTTTGGGCACTCATTCACTGCACCCCTTAGTATTTTTCAGATTTATTTCAGATCTTTATCTCTGTACAAAGGCGGTACAGAGGGGTAAAAAGTAAAAAAAAAGGTGATATTTGTTAACAGAAAATCCCTTTTTTCGTGATTTTCCAGCCCCAGATAGCCTACACCAGTGTTTCTCAAAGTGTGGGTCGCGAACTATTGGTGGCTCGCGGGCCGTGTTTTTGTGGGTCGCGAGAAATTAAGTATGAAAATTTTATTTTGGTGCAGAAACATATGTTATAAAGTAAGTACCATTCAGGAAATGAACATTCGAAGCGTTTGTTAATGAGGTGAAAAGTAAGTGATTGCTCAGAGCCCTGCCTTGTTGTACACATGGGAAAGAAAGTATTTGACAGTTGACAAATTTTCTTTTGTCAATAACTCGGGAACAAATGTATTAATTTGGATCTTTTTGTTGCTATCCTTAGATTAGTTATAACTTAATAACTTGCCAAAAGCGGTACTCTAATAGGCTATTTTTTGTTTAGTTATTAGGAAAAGAAATTTTGTCAATCGAAAAATACTTTCTTTGTTGATTGTACAATCAGTAGAGATGCTGGATTAGGATGGAAAGAGAATGGGTGAGTCAAAATCTGTCACGGGGTAGGGCATTGCGTTGGGAATATTGTTAGCTCTGAGTTACATTTCTATGGAAAAATTAGAAATATGACTTTCAAAATTTAATTGGTTTGGAATGCATCACGATGTGTATTTGAATAAAAGTAGCTGGGCCACAAAATAGTTTTAATATTTAATATGGGTCGCGGTCACAACAAGTTTGAGAACCACTGGCCTACACGATGGAGACATTTGAATTGTACCGTTTGAAACTGTTTTATTCTGAAGAGAATAATGTGCAAATCATGATTCTAGGATAAATAGGGATGTCTGAGGAAACTTTATTACATCCGGGTAATCTGGGGATGTTCTTAGCTCATTGTTAAATATTTTCCCGCCCTTACTATTCAAGATAGAAGCTTGAAATTTTGTAAAAACATTTAGTACACTCTTAGTATTTCCCAGATGATTTTGAGATCGGTGCGTTAACACAGGGGAGTCCAGAGGGGATCAAAATTTGAAAAAAAAAAATCAGAAAAAATCCCGACTTCTCTCAAAATTTTCCGCTTCAGGGACATGATAGGGAAAATGTGAATGTTACCGTTTTAAAAGCTGTTCTATTCTGAAGAGAATGAGGTATAAACTATGATCCTAGGGTAAATAGGGATGATGCTTGACTGAAAGTCTATAATTTACCAAAAAAAGAAAAAGAAAACCATAATTTAAAATTAAGAAACATTGTTTGGGATTGATATAGGTTAACGATTGGGAATTAATTCAAAATTCAACCCCAATAGTTTCACTTAAATGGCATAATTGGCATTTAATACTAATTCGTAATGCTTTTTCTTCAGTTCGCGACTTGTATTATACGAGGAGAAAGATTTGATTTAAATAAAAAAAAATCGATTTAAATCAAAAAAATCATCAAAAATGATTTTTTTTTTTTAAATCATGATTTTTTCCACCCTGGTTGCCGTACTTTCCTCGGGAGTTACTAATTGTTGAATTAGTACTTTGATATATCTTGGGAGATTAGAAATCTCCGGTCGTCTTCCAAAATAAGGAATTATCAATTATGCCAAGTGCTTGCTGAACTCGAACCGTCTAATAATTGGATCATCCGTGTAGCAAAGGTAAAGAACAAAACTATTTACACAGCTGATGTTACGCCTTACTTCTTGAGATATTAGTGAACTTCCTCGTTGAAGGCTGGTCCGTGAAAGGTAATGAAGTGCAATAAACACATACATGTAATCAAATACGTAATTGAAAACACACGGTCTTCTAGATCTTATGCAGAACTACATAATTAGAAGCACCCAGTCCCTATGTGGCAGTCAACCAATAACTGATTAACACAACGTTCAACGTTTTCAAACGTTTTCCATCAATAGTTATATATTTCTAATGATATATTAATGACGATGCCTCTCATAAGTTTTTTTTTAAATTTTTTTTTAATATTGTTGATTCTCGTTATAAAATTTTTCTAAACTTAAAATTACGGTATACAGAAATTTGCGAACAATATTTATGGTACATGAGTTCAAATGAAATTTAATTTTTTCTCTCTTTAATTATTCTTAAACCAAATTTTTCTGTAGATTTTTCAATGCCAACATAAAATGTTGAAAGTATTATAAAGCAAGGTCCCTTTCAGACAAGACATGTAAAATTTTGTAACTGAAATGCAGCTGATCACGAGAACTGTTTTAGAGATTGGAGGGTGTGCCACCCATAGGAACATATCTGCTAGCTCCTTTCCAAAATATGCGACAAAGACTGGATTTCTTTATTTAGCAGCTCGCAGTGAAATAAAAGGAAAGAAAAAAAGAATGGCTAAAATTTGCGATTCAAATTAAAAGAATATTAATTTGTTTCCAATATACTGTGGATATAACAGTTTCATGATAATTCCTGTTTTAATGTTGACATCTTCAGACCTTTACTATGGAAACAAATCGTAAATGGCTTCTGCGTCATGTTCATATGTTGCTGTTTTATATCTTGTTTTCGTCAAAATGCTTGGGCTTTGGAACTGGGGAACCAAACAGCTTCTTTCTTGCTGACAGTTCATAATTACATGTTACATTAAACGAAGGAAATTGATCGAAGATATCGATCATCTTTTAGATGCTATACGGGTTACAAATATTTTTACATGGTGTTAATTTAAACACAAATTCTGTACCTAATCGGTAGATCGTTCCAAAATTCGTGCGTTCAAACCACGGGTTCGCAATATGGATTTTGTGGTATATAAAAGGTCTGGCCACGACATTAAACTTCCTTGTTCTAATTTCTTCAACTAAATCATATTGTGCTGCATTTATGACTGAAATAATTATTATAATGAAACACGAACAAAGTTATAATTTTTTTTTCGTAAAATCTTGTCCGATGAAAACAACCCCAGAAGTAAACTACCGTTTTGAATATTTTCATAAGTGATTTATGCAACGCCAAGAATTATTAATAAAACTTGAAAAAAAATCGCCTGAGTTGTTATTGAGTAAATTGTTCGAAAAAAAAAAAAAAAATCCTAAGAGTTTAAATAACCTTCTGGATTCATTTCCAGAAAACTCACTTATATCACATATAGAGTTGTTAATGAAATATTTTATGTTTGAAATACAAATATGGATCGTTACAGCCGTTTTTGAGAAAATTGCTAATTTTGATTTTAACTCTAAAGTAAACTACCCTTATATTTGGGGGTAGGAGGAAAATTCGAATCCTCTTTCCTAAAGAATGTTATAAAAACCTTAAGATTAAAATTTGGTCTTCATACGTTGAACACTATGATCTTTAGGGAGTAAACACATTTACATCGGGAAGAACGGACGGACGACGGGCAGACGAAAGTCCGTAAAATTTCGACTGCTGAGTTTTTTTTTTTTTAAGTGGCACCTCCTAAAGTGGTTCCATGTCTAACTAAAGTAACCCACGAGAAAAAAATAGCTCAATTTAATAATATTAAATGATGCGTCAAGTTTTGAATGCATTTACAATATACAATATGGGGCAAATGTAACTAATTTAGAACAGTTAGAGGCGGTAACACCATATCTTGACTGGGCGTAATGGAAGTAGAAGCGCATCTATTTCTGTATAATACTATCATAGCTGCTATCTTGAACTCAAGTCAGTTTTTTTTAATAGGAAGGGGGTCATGTGTGTATCGTTTTAGGATAGCTTTTCACTACAAACACACATTTAACATTATTTGCATCTTACCTTTAATCATTTAATAGGTTATGTCCTTCCCAATATCGGTTCATTAGCGTAGAATTGTCGTTCCAAAGCTACAAGGTACCTTTGCCTCATGTCGTATACTGTAAATGCATTTAAAACTTGAGATCGTTTTGGGCACCATTTAATATTACTCAATTGAGCTAACTTTTCTTATTGATTACTTTGGTCTGATATGAAACTGTTTTTCGGGATAAGACTCAAAGAAACTCAAACCTGAAAAAATAAGGACCACTCTAATATATTTATCCATCGTAACTTTGTTATTATTATTCGTCAGTATCCAAAGGTACTTACATCCTCTACATTATTACTGTTTCCGTGTATAGTATATACGGTTCTGACTTGTTGCTATGCTTTTCGTTTTGTGAACTGTTATCGACAAAAGAAAATAGTATATACTCCATTCACTTTTGCTAATTATACCATACCTTCACTTCCAAGCTAATTTCGTTACACGTCTTCAGAAGAACTTGTTTCTGTGCAGACTCCGGTTCGCCAGTCTTAACAGTTTCGTTGGGACCTTCCTATTTTAATGTAGCTAATCTCATTTTACATTATGTGATTTCGTACTTCATACGATTACATCATGTGCAGCAGATTAAGTTCCGTACAGTTTTAACATAGAAAATCATAAATCAATTTCTGTTTTGCACTCTTGTAGATCCGTCACATGTGCAACCTGGAAATAATTTTTCATCCTTCAATACAAAGAGAGCGGAGCAAATTAGTGCAGTGTGGATAACTGCCAGTGTTGTGTTACATATTGAAGAAGAATGAATTTAGAGAGGGGGAAGTAAGGTACAAAGTGCTCCAGAATTATTCTAGCTTGAAAGAAAAGAAGGTAAACCTAAATTTGGAAGAAGAAAGTGTTACTGTTAAAAAAAAATCTGGGTGATTACTTGTTTCGGCAGAATGTTAATTTTGTAGTTGTACTAGGAGAATACAAAAATTGTGTAGGGTTTACTTGAAGTTCACGGAAAGAAACTTTTCAAGGAGTAGCAATAACGTGAAATCCGCAAATTGTAATTTATGAATTAACATTTTTATTTCAAGTTTACAAAATAATCTATTGACAATTCGATTCTTTTTAGAAGATCGTAAAGATGGGCGGGGGGAGGGGTAGGGGGTGGTTAAACGTGTGATGAAAAGAGACAGTGTGGACAACGATTGTTAAATGTACTACAAAGAAGTGCCAATATTCCATTTTTCTAAAGAAAAAATGAAGAACTATTTATAAAACTTTTTGTATATTATAAGGTACGATAGCCGATGAAGTATTGTGAGACAGTTCATTTCCGTTTCAAATTTAGTTTATTACAACTACGTTTGTATTCGCATTTAATCGCAATTTTCGTGCTCCCTAATTTTAAAAATGGTAGAAATCACCTAATGAGAATACAAAGTATATTGATCTGATATTTCTGTGTTGGCCTGGTAGTTACCTTTCCTATTAGACCATCATTCAATAAAACTATGAGTCAAAAGTGCTTTTACAGTGGTAATTTATGTTATAATTCAGAATTATTTCTCTCTTACGATTCTTCACACTGTATGAGCAAAAATCAGTGTTTCGAGTTGTTCAAGCGCTTTAAATTAGTCAGGACGTCGACAAAGGAATATTTCATATCTGAACAAACTTCTGCATCAACAAACTCGGACTGTGTCGAGAATGTTCGTGCTCTGATCCTTGCAACTCTTCACATAACTGTCGAAATTGCTGAGGAATCATGTGTAATTTTAAGTGACAAGCTGGGAACGAAACACGTTATGACAAAATTCGTGGCGCAGTTGCTGACAGACGAACAAAGGCAAAATTGTGTTAAAATCAGTGAGGAACTGCTGGGCCGTGCAAATGATGATGACAACTTCTTGAACTTCTACAAGTTGTTGTGCGCAGAAAGAGACCTGTTTTGTGGGAGAACCAGAACTGGTTGCTGCACCACGATAACACGCCACTTTACTCTGAATTAGTAATTTTCTTAATATATATATATATATATATATATATATATATATATATATATATATATATATATATATATATAATCATATTCATCCATCCTACTCATCGGATCTTGCGATTTCATTTAATCGCAAAGATACAAGAAAATGTGATGGCAATTACACGATATTCCAGCAAACGTGTTTCAGGAGGCGTTCAATCATGGAAGAAACTGGTGTGTGGTTAGTGGAGGGGCCTGCATTGAAGGAGACAGGGTTGATTAAACATGTCACTTATCAACACATATTTTGTAGCACCAGACCGGTCTTCTATTGAATAGGCCTTCCATCTAAGATATTTCACTATCACAGAAGTTTTCGTTTGCCCATGCCTCAGTCACATTGTATTCCGCTACTTCTTCGCCGTGTAGGCCATGTAGTGATACGTTCAACACACATAAATAACCTGACCTTGAAGACCCACAATAAGAGTTCTCATTGCTAATCAACTTGCACCGTAGGCTGCAGCTTTATTGTAATTTCTGATAGCGAGTCCATTCACAGGTTGTGTAATTTTAAATTGTTATTTACTATGCTGTTCTTGATCTTAAATATGGTAGAAATAAAAAGAGAATCGTTGTAGGTAATTTATTAGGATACAAGGGATCTTATGTGTACGCTTGGACGTATTAGATGCCATGATGTTTGAGCTAAAGTTCAGGTCTAGTGTAACCAAATTAGTTCAACTTATGTAACAGATCTACGATTGACAGCACCATTTTCAAATCGTAATAAATCAAATAAATATAGCACAAGGGACATCCAAAAAGGAATGTCCAATAACACAATAGTAATATCCACGGGATTATCCTGCGAAATTGATGCCAACATTGGATAGAATCTTGCCACAGAAGCGAATGTGGAATCAATGACTCAACAGAGAGGAAAAATAGACCGACTTCAAGGGTATCAACGGTCCCGTCACACTGCCGACCAAGAAGACAAAGGCGCAAGTTTGCGGATAGTTTAACCACATCGCGAACACTCGGACAAGAATTCGAAAGTATTGAACCAGGAACCGTGTCCGCACACTCGGTTCGATGTCTGGAGTATCGAGGCATTTTTTTTTTTTCATACTTCTCGTTGCTGTGGTTCCCTTTGACTGCACATCTTGGGCGTCTGTGCTTTAATGGTACCAAGTATGTATGTCAGTCCGAATGATTTGACATCTACCTCTCCATCGAATCCCACTTATGTCTGCAGTACCATGATGATTACATAGTGTGCAGTAGATCGTGGTAACAGACTGGGCGAGTCATGCATTGTGAATTTCAACATCGATTAGCACCGGGCGTTATAGAATGTGATACCATTAGATTTCATTACGTTGATCGGACACTGATACACACCTAAGGTGTTGGTGCCTATTGTTGTCCTACGTATGTGCATTTCTATTTCAGTTAATGAGGAAATTTTCAAATATTTTAGTATACGTGACACGTTACCTCCCAACAATTTGCAGATAGATACCACTGTCCCGATCATTCACCTGATCTCACTTGGTAAACACATCTGGTACATGATCGCATGACTTCCACACCAGAGATAAAAACAGATGAAAGCTTTTAGTAGTGCTTTTTAGCTGCGTGGCTTGCAGTACTTAAGAAGGACAGCTAATGTATATTTTTATGTTTGTGTTTTCCATGTCGCAGCAGTTACTGATACTCATGATAGCTCCATTCGATACTACTTGTTCTGCTAGATGTCATCTACGTTGTATATAGGAATAACTGTAATCATTTCATTATTGTACCATTAAGTAGCTACCAAATTTGATATTATTTGTACAGAATAATTCTTCACTTGTTCTTTCATTGACTAGCACAGCGTATATGTCCGTCCTGTACAGATAGAAGATTTGAATCTCGGCCGCGGCGTATCAGCAGTATCAAATCCTCAGCACTTGCGATACACATTTTATGGGTAGTAATTTGTCAGTCAGTCACGCGTTTGTATAAACAGAACTCAGGACGAGTTGTTAACGAAAATAAGGGGATCTGTGCTTGTTGGTGCTAGTACTACGTTTGACAGGGCAGCTATGCATCGGTCGTCGAGAAAATAAACCGATTGTATTCAGGGGGACAGAGAGCCACTCACTTCAAAGTATGTTGGATTTGAAGGGATTTTGTCTCGGTGAAGTACGTTATTCATCCAACTTGGAATATTAATTAACGGAACTCAGTTTGGACTTCTCTATTTTTTTTTGTGTTAGATGTACTCATGAAATTTTCAGAGTTGTAACATATTTTCCATTTCGTATGTAAGTCAATATTGATGTATGACAGGATCGCCATGTCGCAGTTAGCGACTAAATATTTTAATTTGACGAGGGCCATTTGGCCTTTATTCTGTTCACCTTTGAATGTATGGTGATCAATCTCTTATTCAGACCTGAAATTTCATGCTGTGATTTATGGTGTCACACATTGTCATTAAATCATGCTCAATATTACATAATAAGGGTAAAATTGTTCCCTTGAGGAGCTCGTAACTTTCCTGATCTTCTACGTATTTAATAGTATTGTTCGAAGGATAGAAAATGTTATCAAACCTTCTTCAAATTGAACGTTTGATATACATAATCAATATGCGATATTTAGATGATGAAACATCTTGTACTACATTATTCTGAGAACATACGAATTATTCAACATTCGCACTGATCTCAAGCACATGTGGACAGATATATTCAATTGAATATGATTGTTCAGGAGTATGTCGTTTATTTGTTCAGGGAGCATATCTTCTACCAATTGAACCAAATCGTTGGGGTGTATGTCATTTATCTATCGACCTCTTGATGGTAACGAAACTCTGATTTGTTTGTTTGTTGACGTTTCTCTCCCCTTTTTCAGCATGGACGCTATATGAGACGTAAACCTACAGTTTCAAGTTGGAATCCGAATGCCATAGTATGTTCATTGCCTCCTACCGAGACTGGAACTCGGAATACCGTGCATTAAAGGTGCACACACTAGCCTCTTGATCAGCAGGAAGAATAACAGAATCTTGCTGATGATTTTTTCTGTAAGTTTGGTTTCTTTCTTGTAGTCATGAAACTTGAGGATGGGTAACTTCCAACTCAAAATAATATGGCAGTGATTATTCTGATAACATACCGTCTCATGTACACTTAGTGTGACGTGAATAAAATCGGAAAACGATTCGAAATGATATGTGGAAGCTGGAATCGAATTCTCAAGGTTTTGAAAACACTGAACACATTGCTATGTACTTCTTGCACTGAGTTTGTTCTCCAAATCAATGAATAATATTATACCACAATCAGAGTCAGCTTTAACAGCATACTGTCACAATGCATAAAATACAAGAATCAGCGCGAATAAAAGTTGAGTCTTTTTTTCTTTTTGATAGACATTCATTTCTGAAACCTTGCATGATAAGTGGTGATCCTGAATGAGCTTATGTTATACGTAATTATATTATTATGTGTATTTTAGTTCTTATGTGCGCGATCATTTGTTTTCGTTAATACATTTTTCGCCTCTTGCTTTTTTTATGTAATGCGTTTCCTCTGCACTTCTCAAATCTAAGATTTTTTTTCTCTCGAAATATTCACTCAGGAGCACACCTGACACTGGTTTCATCATGCACATGACATACTGAAGATTACGAAGATTGGATCTGATGTGGAATTTTTCGTAAGTTTTGCACTGATTAATATTGTTTTATTGCATAGGATGAGAGGAAAAGACAATTAGGTTCTTAACCGTTGCTAGGACTTGTTTTTGTGTGTTTATTTTTCTAACGTGTGTAAGGAGAGAATGAAAAATTCGTGTTTTTCCGTTAGTATTTGCTGCTGGTGAAACATATTTTGATCAAGGAGGATTGGAGTATATTTTTCTTGTGGAGGGAGGGCGCTGAACTGAGTTACAATAATCTTTTTGTTTTACGTCCCACGGTTATGCCGTGTAGGCTAAAAGAGACGGTAATGATGAGAAATGAATGAAATGGTGGAATGAAGAAAGTGGAAGGAAACGGAAAAACCTCGAGAAAATCCATACACACGGTATTTGTTTACCACGTAGCTCACCACTTGGCGCAAGTTGGGATCGAACCAGAGATCCCATGTATCAGAGGTGAACACTGTATCACTGAGCCACCGCGGCCCCCTGAATTGTAATAATAATTAGATTAATTAAACAGGTATTTACATTCAGACTTCTGGACTTACCATTAAGTTGCAATTCTTATGAATGTTCTACAACATTACGTAGCTATAGATAGGTAGGTGTATTTTTGGATTAATTCAGCATTTCAATCAAGGAACAAAAGTGGGAAATAAACTCTTTAAGTTTATATAAGAATATTTATAAAAAATATTAGAGTAGCAGAATGTAGGTGCTGTTCAAGAAAATCATTAGAATTTTTGCTACTATTTCTGTTTTTATATGGAGAAAAGCAAATGTCCCGCTATCCGAACACATCCTGGAGAGAACTGTGATATCTACCTCGCATACCCACCACGAGCCACTTTCCATAAGTTGGCAAAGAAATGCAGCTTCAATGTTGTTTCGGTGTTTTCACGCTGTATGTCAGTTAGTTGGACGCATTTGCTTGCCCAGATCTTTTATTCCAATATATCTCAGAAATATTTGATAATATTTAAAAATTAGGGCTGTGAATGGGTTAACGTTGTTGTACATTACGTTATGGTAGCTAGAAGTAATGCTTTGGAAGTAACATACTCGATCTATAAAACCTTAATAATGTTGGGAAAATTCCATTACTTAGACTTGCAATAGATTTTTTGCCGTTTCTGTTTCCTAAACAATGAGTAATGGTCCGATGTCACCGTACTAGGATCAGCAATTTTTTTTATCATAATTACATCATCATCGTAATCATTTTATGGTGGGTACGATACATTTAGACGATAGCCATTCTCCTAGGAGGTCATATATATACACGTTCAATGGAACGAAATATGATTGTTGATTCAAGACACTCTAAAGGTTTATTCCCGCTGCTCCACTGTTCAGGTCCGATGATACAGACAACACAGGAAACTTTACTTAATTACATGGCACGCAACTTCTCTGTGGAAATATCTAAACTAGTGGGTTTTGTTGTTCAATGTTTTTAGTGCTCTTATCAAAATCTATGAGTTTTGCACTGTGTGCAATATGTATTTCAAACTGCATCTTGTTGTCCCCTGAACTTAGGTTGCTAAGTACAAATTAACTTGCACCTATTTCATTGCTTTAAGTTTCCACTCCCCTAAGACGTGCACACTTAACTCTTTTGGTAATTAGTTCATATTTAGCGGAGAAATCAATAATATCGAGAGCAGAAAATTATTTGTGGTATCTAGAATTAATAGATTAATTCTTTCTCTGTTCTTCCTCTTTTCAAAACTTGTGCAATTTTAGATTTATTTTTGAGATTTGTGTGTAGTGTTTGGTAAAAGATAGTTTGCTTGCACCCAGCATGTTATAAAGAGTTTATTTTCGATTTTTAGTTTAACCATTAGTGGTTATTGTGTTTCCCTTGTATAAAAAATAAAACAATTACGTCTATATTATTAACATTAATTTTATAACGTTAGTGTTCTTTTTATAGAAGAAAATTTTAAAAACATACGGAAATTTTTAAAAACAAATTATTTCTTTTGATCAAAAGTATCTGGACTCCTAGCTAAGATTACAAGTGAAGTTTGATCATGAATCTATGTAGTTGCGTGTAATGCAGATTTGCAAGACAAAACAGTGCATGAGAGTTCACCAGTACTACGTCAATGGCGTTAGTGAGCAAAGGAAAGTACCATTTTTATGCCTTATTTTGTTCTGTATTTTTAGACGTTCTAATTCATCTTGTCCACTCCTCCTACATGCTTGTTATACTCTGTGATCAGTTACGTTGGAGGATGTGAACATCTTTCTTTCGAGCTCTACTCCATCGCTTCACTTGCAAGAGAGGCTCGATGGTTTCATGGTTGGATAGTAGCCTCACACAGCTGTTGTTGTTCCAGGCGACAGCCAAAATTTGATTCTGCGAATAAAATCTATAGTTAAAAGTTTCACGTTTCTTTTTTCTTAATCTCTGTGTCAAAATAAAGCACTTGTTCATTCTGTTGAGTCGAACAGGCTCTGTTGCTCTGACGTCAATATCTTACAAATGTTTCATCAGAGAAAACCCCGTGGAAAAATTGTGAAGTTGTGAGTCTTTGGTGTGTCTAAAACAGAATCATTCGATCAACAGATGATCGAATTCGGGACACACGTGTATCATCACCTCCAGAATCCTTTGATTTGCCTTCATACACCTGCATCTTGTAACAATAACCTGTTTCTGAGCAGTAAATCGCCCATTGTTTGAACCCAAACCTGATGTGCTTACCACGTATAAACTGGTTGAGATAGTGATGCCCGTAATATCAAACAATTTGTTCAGCAATGCTCAGATTTTCAGGGAACATGCAAGATTTCAGAAAATTTTCGATTAGTTTTTTGATCAGTGGGCGAATCTTGAAAATCTTACCTGTTTCGACTCACGCATTGGATATCCGTCATCGTATTCACACAAATATAAATGTTCTTGAGGAATACAATGATAACCAGTCAAAAGAAGAATTCCATAAATTTCTTGATGCAATCATTTGAAAGCTGAAAGTGATGGACGTTCTTGTGTGCGGCATATATCGTAGCCTATCGAACAATATGTGAGACTTGACATCAAACAGCTTCTCAAAACACACTATCGGGCTTTTCTCTTGGAGTTCATTAACGAGATCATTCCTGCTTGTCTCTACAGCATCCGAATTTGACTACACTTCTGAGTAATCGGTTGTTGTTTCTTCCGCTTCGAAATCAAGGACATATTTTTTTCTTTTTATCAGGTTGTTGGGCTTGATCCTGTGTAGTTGTACTTGTCGATGATACAGCCACTTCCACTACAGCAGGTTCATCCCTCCTTATCGCATAATCAATTTCAATTCATCGATATATTCATTGTCAGAAATTTCATCGATCCATTCTGAAGGAAGTTCCACAATGTCTAGTGAATCATTACTGTCATCTTCATTGTCAGAATTCCAGAAGTTCTGAGAATCCATGATATCTTCAACCTCTTTTAAAGAAAGAAGCTTTTGTCAAGCCATTGCCCATACAATGCAATCACAGAATATTTGCCGAAATTGTAGTCACTATCATCCGTGATCCTCAAATGGAACTTTCTGTATTTCCGTCCATTATTCCCATGCAAGTTGTACTGACATGAAAAAAGTACTATTATCGTAATCAACACCCACCAACAATCAAGAAAAAATCACCACGACCAAAATTAGCCTCGATCCGCAACGTCTGATCTGCCTTCAAAATTCACGTTTCGCTTTTGTAATAAGAAGAGGTGGGTTGAACGGGAAAATGAGCACGTGTGCTGAACGTAAAGCACACGCATGATCGCTTTAGGTTCTGTATCACAGGTGACATTCGGGGAAAGAAGTGAACATCCTGGTTTTCTCCGAGAGAGAGAGAGAGATAACGGTACTAGACGCGTTAAAGTATGTGATTCTCAGATGGGAACCATGGCAACTAATGGGTTAAAATTAGGTAAAGGGAGTGCAGAATTCTATATTTTCGTTTTTACTCGGCTTTATGTGGGACTTGAGCGTAACACAAATGAGAAAATCGTCTTCAGTAATTTACTTAAGACTGATTGATTTCTTCAGATTTCTGCTAAAGATTCAAGTCTACTTAATAAATTGTTACGTAGCTAAATACTAATTGGTAAGATGACATGCGTATTTATTAACAGTAAATACAAATTCTCAAGCTGTTTCGAGGCTGTCCTTAATCTCTTTCCCAGCACATCTAAAGAAAATTTGTTACATAAAAAGACATGATACATGAAATTCTCTAGTTATCCATACTTTAGAATAAGAATTGATGTGATGAGTTTATAGTCCGATAGTACGATTTCCTTCTCTTCCTAATGTAAGCAAATTTTCATTAGATACACTGAGCAAGAGTTTAGGAGTACTTCGAAAACGTTCGCAGATTTTGTGTTGTTTGGAAAGTTTGATTTTTGAGAATTTTTTATGTATTGTTGCATAACTAATTCATAGAAATATAACTGAATGTTATAATTTGTATATTTTGTAACATAAAGAAGACAATGCAAACTTGGTGTTATTTAGTGAGTAATGCTTAAAGTATTATCAAAATTCAATGTTATTCATCATTTTTACAATATGTTGAGCAATATGAGAATATTCTGTACAGTGACGAATCCTAACCAAATAATCAGACATACTTTCTTTTACGGGATCTTGAACTTAGAATTTCATATCTTCAATACTCCGCCAGGTAAACTACGTTGAAATTCAATATATTCAATATATGCTAACGGAGGTTATTTGCAAAAAGGTTAAAATAAAAAAAAAAAAAAACAACCTTAATTTCAATTGTTCTCAATATTTATATGTATTTATATGCGTAATAAGATGATAAAATGTGGTATTTCATGTGATACTGCCTGGTGTAGTTACTTCTAATTAAAAATAAATGAATGTGAGAATAAATAAAAAATAATAATAATAATAATAATAAAACACTTTGCTCTGTCGACAGATAGATAAGCAGAATCTGTCTATGAGACTTCTCATATTTATTCCTAGCATAGTTTGGAGATTTAAAAGTATTTAAAAAAATCTTTGCATTGAGAAAAGTTTAAATTGATTTATAGGAAGAAAAAAAATCGTGTGAGAAAAGGTAAAGCATTCTATAATTATAGAGCATTCTATACATAAAATCAAGTCTTATTTCTGTTGTGGCTTTGATGATAACAGGAGAACTTTCGCTGTTAAAATGTTAGTTTCGTTTTCGCTTGTTTCGTGGTTTGATTACAATCTGATGAACTTTTGTTTCTATGGCTTTGGGTGTCATCGTATTCGAACCCATAAGTTAGTCAGCAAGTCCTCTAATAAAAATATAAAAGAAGAACGGAAATTAATTTTAATGTATATAGCCTCACTTACAGTGAGTGTAGTAAGCTCGAACGTGTATTCTTAAAATCAGAGAACGAGATTGACGTATGCCGTTAAAGTAAGAAAAAAGGTGTATACTTGCTGCGTCGTTGTCCTTATTTTGTGCCCTAACAGTTCCGGTAGACACAAGAACCATCATCATTCAGCAGATGTGCATGCAGATACTTTTCATATCCCTGATTCATATGTCAGAATCGTTCGTTTCAGTTAGAAATTGAAGTGATGAATCTTCAGATTTACATTCGTATCACACATTTACATTCTTATCACAAACTAGATATTTACAGTAAGTGCATTTAAAATAAATAGCATGCCCATCTTGAATACAGAATAAAAATTGCGAACACTACAACAGGAGAGTGTTTATATTTTATAGGTGAAATGAAGATTCTGTCGTGAATCAGGGCTGTCAAAAGTATTTAGACGAGGATTCGGTAACTGGTGAAAATGATAGTGCCCACCGAATCCGTTTTGACAATATAAGGACGATGACATATAAACAAGCATTCTTTTCTAGTTGTATGGCCGAAGATATCTCGATTATTTCACCTTTTATTTTATTGTCATCATTTCATTTGTCATAGTCTCCACTAACCTAAAAGAGACAACTGTGGAACATGAAAATAAGTAAATAAATAAATAGACAAATAAACAAAGAAATAAATAAAGTTTCTTCAGGGAGCATTGGATTAACAGTTTTTATCTTAACAAAGCTTTATATGTATGTTTGCGAAAGAACATCTTAATCCTCCGTGGACTCCTATTCAGTGTAAATAATTATTTAAAATAATTTGACTTCTGTTGATATCCGATCTACATGTAAGAACTCATAAATGTTATATGTCTATAAATTTAAAAGAATAGTTGATAATGCTTTACGGGTAATGAATTAAGAAGACTAAGATGAGCGGAAACATCACTTTCGTGGGTAATATTCGCCGTGTTCATAGAGTTGTCGTTAGAGGGCCTAGGAGAACGACACATCTGGAGAGACCAAAAGGAAGAAGAGAGAATATTATAAAGCAGACTCTTAGAAATATGTGATAATCCAAAGCGGATTAAGTTCATACGAGATAAAATTCAGTGGAGAGATCTTGTTTCTACAGCGAAGAATCTTTGTATTGTTTAAGCTATAGAATAAATGAGTTGGTATCATCGTATCTTTTTTATTCTGTTTCTTTATTTTATAACTACTTTTAGCATTTTATTTTTACTTTTGTAATTTCAAATTTGTGTAACTTGTAATATGTGAATCTTAGTTTTTATTGTTTTTCTTTTATTTTTCAATATTTTTGGCTAAATTTATTTACCTTGATCTGTTTTGTTGTTATTTTTTGTTTTAATATCTACTGTATGCGATAACGGTGGCTCACTACACTGGAGCACTGAATAGTTGCTTATTTTCTCTCATTGCATGGCAACGTTATTGTGTTGTTTTGCTTTTCTTTTGTTTTTCTACAGCAAGCAAAACAGTTGGTAGATAAGTGTCAGTTGTCATGATGTGGTATGTGATGTGCTGGTCTTTACTGGGATGTGTTCCTGCTTCCCAGAATGCTCCGTTCGATGAGTAGAGATAGTAATGCTATGCGCCCCAGGATGATGGAGGACGAAGGAGGTGGTAGATGCGGCCCTAATGGCGATAAAGCTTCTCATTCATCGAAGAATGAATCCACGGCAGACATTGAGGTAAGCAGTTCCTTTTTGTATTATATTCTTATTAACCTTTTATTTTGTAAGGATAATAATATACGTATGTCCTGAAGTTAAAGGATTTTTTCGTTTTTGTTTTCTTTTGAGCTTTCTATGCGGTCTAAGCGGTTAGCGTACGCGCCTTTCGCGTGTGAGATCCGGGTTCGATTCCTGGCGGGAGCTCATGTGGCTCGGATTCCACGTTAAGCTGTAGATCCACATCTCATATAACCTTGCTGCTGAAAGGTACTAAACTCAAAATAAAATCAAAATCTTTCTTTCTTCGAAACTTATTATCATCATAGGTATTCCGTCATTATTGGCAGGTCACTTGCCTCAATTGAGAAGCTTCCATCCATGCTCCACGGTCTTCAGCTAACCTATCGTTCATCAGTTGTAGCCTCCTTCACCTCCTCCCTCTCGTTCCTGCCACCATACACTCTAGCACGTTCTTCATGATACAGTTCCTTCTTAGCCAATGTCCCAACCAGTTTCTCTCCCCTTTTCAATAATATTTAAAATCGTTCTTTTCTCTCCCACCATTTCTAACACTCACTGATTCGTTTTCCACTCGACCCAGCTAATTCTCTCCATTCTTCTTCACACCCACATTTCCAAAGCTTCCAATCGATTTTCACCACTTTTGCGTAATGCCACTCTACACGAAGTATTTTATGAGTCTTTTTCTTAACTCTTTATGCAAGGTCCCACAAAATAGTATTTTCTGCCTCCTAAAGGGTTTCTTTTTTCGCCATTCGTCTTTACTTTTCGTTCACGTCTGTACTTCATATCATCACTAGTAATACTACCCAGATATCGAAAACATGTCACCTGTCCCATTCCCTCCCCCTACTTCTGTATTTGACACTGACTGGCTCCAATCATCATGGCTTTTGTCTTTCCAACATATATATTTCACCTCATATTCTTCATAGCTCTTCTTCAAGCTTTCTGACATCTTATTGATTTCCTCTTCACATTCCACAATAAGCGCCACAATCATCTGCAAACCGTATACACCTAATCATTCTACCTCCTACCGAAATGCCGTCTTGATTATGTAGGCTCTTTTTCGTTATCTCTCCTACATAGATATTAAATAATGTTGGCAAGAGACAGCAACCTTGTGGAACTACCCTTTCAATTGTATTCCCCTCTGTTATTTCCTCCCATATTCTAACACTTACTTGGTGGTTCATATATACACTATGTGATCAAAAGTATCCGGACACCTGGCTGAAAATGACTTACAAGTTCGTGGCGCCCTCTATCGGTACTACTGGAATTCAATATGGTGTTGGCCCACCCTTAGCCTTGATGACAGCTTCCAGTCTCGCAGGCATACTTTCAATCAGGTACTGGAAGGTTTCTTGGGGAGTGGCATCCCATTCTTCATGGAGTGCTGAACTAAGGAGAGGTATCGATGTAGCTCGGTGAGGCATGGCACGAAGTCAGCGTTCCAAAACATCCCAAAAGGTGTTCTATAGGATTCAAGTCAGGACCCTGTGCAGGCCAGTCCAGTACAGGGATGTTATGGTCGTGTAACCACTTCGCCACAGGCCGTACAGTATGAACAGGTAGGTGCTCGATCGTGTTGAAAGATGCAATCGCCATCCCCGAATTGCTCTTCAACAGTGGGAAACAAGAAGGTGCTTAAAACATCAATGTAGGCCTGCGCTGTGAGAGTGTCACTCAAAACAACAAGGAGTGCAAGCCCCATCCAAGAAAAACACGACCACACCATAACACCACCACCTCCGAATTTTACTGTTGGTACTACACACGCTGACAGATGACGTTCACCGGGCATTCGCCATATTCATACCCTGCCATCGGATCGCCACATTGTGTACCGTGATTCGTCACTCCACACAACGTTTTTTCCACTGTTCAATCGTCCCATGTTTACGCTCCTTACACCAAACGAGGCGTCGTTTAGAATTTACCTGCGTGATGTGTGGCTTATGAGCAGCCGCTCGACCATGAAATCCAAGTTTTCTCACCTCACGCCTAACTGTCATAGTATTTGGAGTGGATTCTTATGCCTGTGTGATGGTCTGGATAGATGTCTGCCTATTACACTTTACGACCCTCGTCAACTGTCGGCGGTCTCTGTCAGTCAACAGACGAGGTGGGCCTGTACGCTTTTGTGCTGTACGTGTCCCTTCACGTTTCCACTTCACTATCACATCAGACACAGTGGACCTAGGGATGTTTAGGAGTGTGGAAATCTCGCGAACAGGCTTCTGACACAAGTGACACCCAATCACCTGACCACGTTCGAAGTCCGTGAGTTCTGCGGACCCCATCCTGCTTTCTCACGATGTCTAACGACTACTGAGGTCGCTGATAATGAGTATCTGGCAGCAGGTGGCAGTACAATGCACCTAATATGAAAAACGTATGTTTTGGGGGGTGTCCGGATACTTTTGACCACATAGTGTATGTTTCTTATGAGTCTTCCATCTTTTCATTTCAGCCTAACCTTCTTCAGAATTCCCAACAACAGTTCGTAGTTCAAGCGGTCAAAATCCTTTTCTAGATCAGTAAATATAACATACACGTATTTCCCTTTTTCTGTAAAACTTTTACCGATTACCTTTATAATCCAATTGTATCTTTTGTGCCTTTACCTCTTCTGAACCCGAACTGTTCCTCCTCATAGCTTCATGCGACATGAGACTAATCGTTCTATAATCTTCACATCTCTCTGGGTTCGATTTCTTAGCCATCGGTATCATGATCATCTTCTGGAACTTCTTTGACCACTCTTTGCTTTATATATTTCATTGCAGAGTCGGAACAATTCTTTCTTGCCATTGTCTCCTATATTCTTAATGGATTCTATTGGTATCTTATCTGTTTGTTTCCTTTACATTTATATTCTCGGATATAGGTTTTTCAAACTCATCCTATAGCACGGCCAACAAGAGATGGTCTCTGACATTTTCTTACCATATGCGGTGGGACATTGCAGCCCCTACTTTGATACCAGTATTACCAACCACGATCACTCTGTCTTATACCATTAATTAAATTGCCACTACAGTTGCACCGAAAAAAACATTGACACGCGAGTAGTTGCATTGTCACTGCGAGCTGTCAGAGACGTTCTCTTACTGGACGTACTATAAAGAATACTAAACCTTTTATCATCATTGAGTACTTCATTTTCTATTTTAACATTTAGGCCAAACGGTTCATTCCTACTCTAATCTAAGTCGTCAACATATTGTTTCTGTCTTCCTAAGACTTCACTTCTTTTGCTGACTACCTTCCCATTGTTATTTTCAACTGTCATCTTAACACCCCTTGTTTTCTCTGACGTTCCATAGATTTTTACTCTTGTACATTTCCTCATATTTCCCAATTCTTTTTAATTCTTCTATGGCCTCGCATTTTCTTTTGTAGAACTCTTCCGTTGCTCTGTTCTGTTTCCCTTCGTAACTCGTTGTTTAACTTACTGTTCATCTTTCTGGCCTTTCCTATATCAACCGGTTTCCACACCCTCCTTTCTCTCATTCCCTGCAACATCCGTTCTGCAATCCATGGTTTCTTACTCGTTTTGTGTTCGCGTTAACCTGCTAGTACTTCTGTGGCCTGCTGTATGGAAAGTTTAATATGCTTACATTGTCTGCGCCTATCTTGTCTTTGTTTCAGTATTTTTCTTCGAATTTTTTCCAACGAAAAGATCTCTTACTTCCTCATTTTCAAGTTTTCAGCATTCAACATCTTGTTGCCTACTTTTAGTCTGCCTACATTTTTCAGTTGAATATCCATTTCGGCCAGCAGAAGGTTGTGATCAGAGAAAATATCGGCCTCGGGAAGAGTCCATGAGTTCTTTAAGCTATTCTGATACCTGTCCTGAATTATAACATAGTCTATCTGATATCTTCGGCCGTCTATTGAGGATTTCCACTTTTCTTGTGCTTGTTGAACAGGGTTCGTGACGCAGTTCGTAGGGAAATAACGGTAATTCCATAAGATATGGTCCAACGTTCTATGCAGAATTTTAGTGAGGTTGCGAGATAACGTTCGCAAGAATTGTTCTCGTTTGGATGACGTAATTTTTGAAACGCAGACTGTCTTCATCTTTTGTTAAATATATATATTTAATTGTTTACTGTTTCGTAAATGACTTTTCATTTGATGTAAGAACAATAAATTCTGTTTTGTTTAAAATTCTAACCTTATACTGTGATTCCAGAAACCGCCAGGTTTCCCTTCCGGACCTTGTAGAATGGATAACAGTAGAAAGCGTTAATTTTTACTTACTTTATTACACGGGCTATCTTGTCAAGTGTCTAACAAATTCTATCGAACCATCGTCATATTTGGAATTTGTATTTGGCCAGTGTATCGAATATTGTAATAGTATAATCTTACGTATGCTATAACTTCAATACATCACAGAACTAGTTTCTGTGTGTTTCAGAATAATCCCGTGTAATGTTTCATAGAAACCAAGTTGTCTTCGAAAACAGACTTTGAACAGCCACCACATCTCTAACGCTTTCATTTTAAAAAAATGTAATTTACAGTGCATACGTAACCAATATTTCGTAATTTATACACACAAATTTTGATTGCGATTGCGATCTCATCATTCTTTAGAAATGTGAATGCTTTTTGTGAAGGTTCTATTTTTTACTTTTCATC
This sequence comes from Thermobia domestica, assembly GCF_964235325.1. NCBI lineage: Eukaryota > Metazoa > Arthropoda > Insecta > Zygentoma > Lepismatidae > Thermobia > Thermobia domestica. The sequence continues at coordinate 278,652,520 of NC_137455.1, forward strand.
AAATTTTCAGGTATTTTGTCAAAAGAAACATGATTTGTTCTCTACAGTATATTCCGGAAGTAGAGAAATTATTGTAGTATGCAGTTCATGCAACATAAAAATTAATAAAATATTTACACATCATTGTGATGAGTGTATAAGGCATTTACATCATCGTTTTACATTAGTCTCGATTAACTTTACGTAAAATTTAGTTTCTATAGAACTTATAAGAAGCAAATAATATTTTATATTTAATTTAATAATTTATGTATTCATCAGGAAATAACAGACTTAAGTCCAATAACTATTTCGTATACATGTAAAACATTACACTGAGACATATTGATAAAATAATACTAATAAAAAAGTAATTCATGCAAATACAAAAACAAATAAGCATGCGTAGAGATACCAAACACAATACTCACATATACTATGAAGAGCAACATCTGCTACATTGTTTTTTGATAATACCAAAATCTCCGATAAATATGTCCATAGGATAAGAATAGTTATTGGCCGCTGACAAACACTTATAGATAGGGACATCTATTAAGGTAGGTACACATTTAAACATTTTGTAATTCCTAATAGTTGTGTAACGAACATGCAAGTTAACAATATTAATTAACTGTAGTTTACCAGTTAGAATTTCATGCAGTAATTTAAGATCATGTGAAGTTTTCCTTGTGGTAAGAATCTAAGTAAGTGCCTAATTTCATCATTAGTTTTGAGTGATAAAAACTTAAAATTTCCAGCCTAACCAGGAAAGAAAGAAATTTTGGACATATTCAGTATCATTAAAAAAGTACGCTTCTGTTTCAACACTAGAGCAATATTCAAGATGACTTCTAACATCAGCGAGATACAGGGTTACACAAGTATTCATTAGCACAAAAACTCTAGAGATTCATTTGATAATTCCTAAATTTCTCCTTGCTTTGTTGGTAGTCTCTCCAAGATGCTTGATAAATAACAATTTGTTATCAAATAACATATGCAGAGCTTCAGTGAACTCAGCATAGTTAACAAAAATATTATCAATAATAGACGTATAATAAATAGGATTACTTTTATTCGAAAAAGTAACAATAAGAGTTTTGCTTAGATTTAAAGGTAAGGCATTAACAATACTATCAATATTACTTCAAATAACAGCACAGTTATCAATAGAATCAGTAGAACGATAAATTTTGAGTCATCAGCATACATGAGAAAATGACAATTAATGTACTCGTTCAAATCATTGATAAATAAAAGGAAGAGAAGCGGTCCCAAGTTAGACCCTTGAGGGACGTCTGAGAAAATATCGTGAACTGCAGAGGTATAACCGTGTTCTAACCATAAATTTTCTGTTAGAAGGATATGAGACAAACCACCTAATAAAATTAATAAATAAATCATATTGTTTCAATTTCCTTATAATATGTCATGATCCAATTTCTCAAAGGCTTCGGAGGAATCAAAATATATAGAATCAACCTGTTCTTGGTTCTTAACTACAGGAAGAATATCAGACATGAAACATGCCAAGTTAGTATTCATTGATTTGGTTTTTATAAAACCATGTTGTTCCATAATATTTGAAAAAACTTGGTTATACAAATAATTGTACATATCAATTTTTTTTTAGGTAGAATGTGCACATAAATAGGAATTGGTCTAATGTCGGTAAGGTTTTTCCATTAGTTTTGGGAATAGGAGAGACAATAAGAGTTTTCCATCTATCAGGATAAGTAGCAGTAAATTAAACTCCAATTAAAAATTGATACAAGGATAGGAGTAAGAATATTTATTATACCTTTATTAAAGACTGGTGCTATCCAATCCACAAGAGAATTTCATCTTCAAACCTTTTATAGCATTAATCACTTGATCAACAGTAAAAGTAGGATAGAAAGTAATACTATTACTTGCAATACATGCTATGTCAATACAGTTGAGAGATGATTACTTCTGATAAATGGATTCAAACAAATCGACGTAAGCATTGACAAACTTATTAGGATCATTTAACATATCATTCAGTTAGTCCATAGATGACTAATAAAACAACAACTTTTAGACAATATTCGACTTTATTCATCAAGATGAATACATTCATTCGAACGCTTCTTCAGTAATATTTCGATGCCTTTTTTGTAGAACGATTTGTCTTTGGCCTCAAAAATAGGCTTCTGTTTTTGGCAATCACTTTTTTATTAGAGTCAGATCTCTTTCCCTGGAGCATTCATTTTAGGTCTGCAAACAGGTGGTAGTCGCTAGGAGCCAGATCTGGAAGTAACGGTGGATGGGGAAGCAATTCAAAGTGCAATTCGTGCAGTTTTACCATTGTTGCGATCGACTTGTGACACGCTGCATTGTCTTCGTGAAAGAACACTTTTTTCTTCTTCTTTAAGTTTTCTTTTTCAAATTACTTCTTTCTAACGCACCAATAACGCCATATAATATTCGCTATTGATGTTTTTTTTCTTTCTCAAGGTAATCGATGAATAAAATACCGTGCGCATCCCAAAAAACGGAGGCCTAAACCTTACCAGCTGAAATTTGCACTTTTGGTCGCTTTGGGCGGCTTTCGCTGGTGCTGTCTACTTAGCTGACTGCCGATTTGACTCTGGAGTGTAGTGATGAATCCATGTTTCATCCGTTGTCACATATCATATGAAAACAACCTTTTTATTGCGCTGGAACAGCTCCAAATAGCGCTCTGAATCGGCACGTTTTTGTCTTTGGTCGACTGTGAGCAAACGCGGTACCCACTTCAAACAGAGCTGTCTCGTGGACAAATGTTCAATCTAAATAGTGAACACACTATCTTCTTCTAATATCTTTAAGGTATCACCTATCTCATTCAACTTCACTTTACGATCGGCCGAAAGTATTTTGTGGACTTTATGTTTTCTGAAACAATTGCCGAACTCGGCGACCAGAGCGTTGAATATCATCGGTATTTGTACAGCAGTGTTTAAATTCAGCAAACCACTTTTCTACTATTTGTCTCGGCGGAGCAGAGTCCGAATAAACCATTGCTTTGCTGGAACGGCATTTTTTTCCATTAAAGAGCAATGGTTTATTAACTCACGAAAGTCAGATTTTTCCATTGTTTTGAAAAGTTGCGTCACTTAAATCATTGTAACTTGTGAAGTAAACGTCATATTGTTGGGAAATTGTGACAGATATCATTTGAAGGTTAGTACTTCGTAATCATTATATGGATTTATAAGTAGTGGTGACATCTGTATGTCATCCTACGAACTTACTGAGTGATGTGTTACATATTCACCAGATTCTTGTTCTTATTAATACAAAAGTAAATAAACAAAACTCCGGATGTATGTATGTTAGAGATACTTCAACACTAGATATATACTTCGCTCTGTTCAATCGCAAGTTGTTTTTAAACTGTTTTCTGTAATTAGCGCAGGCATAATACTTCTCGGTGGATCCAGTCATCTTATATTTTCTGTGTGGCTTATCTTTGTCTTCAATTAAAGAAATGAGTTCCCTGAAATACTAAGTAGAATACTTCCCAATTTTAGGTTTGTATACAGGGGTATTGTTGTTCATACTAGATATTATAGCGTTTTTGACAGCTTCAGCAGCTAAATTAACATTTTCACCTAGTAATATATTAGTCTAGTCGACCTTAGTTATCTCATGGTATAACGCCAAATAATTACCCCTATGAAAAGCAGATATATGGAAATTTTTACAATCAAGTATACAAACCAGTTTAAATATACAAACCAATATAGTAATTTCAATAGGATAATAATAGGAGTCAAGTTTTACAATTTAAATGAAAATAAGATACAACCAAATCAAGATTAGGAACACTCGAAATTAACACCCAAGATTAAAATCATCTAGAAAAAAACTTTAGTTTTGTATTTGCCATAATAATGTATACCAGGAAGAAAATTCGTATTGGCCCAATTAACTTTGGATACATTGTAATCAGCAAATGTTAGAATATCATACTCAAGAAGATCAATTTTAAAAGTATCGCCAGAGCAGTTGCCAAACGTATAGTAAGTTCTTACCAGTTTTATTAGCAAAATTCAAGAAAAGACATTCACTGAATATTTCAAAAGCTATTCGTTTAATCGCCTTAATATTTTTGTCGACAGCACATAACACTCTTCCACGTTTTTTTTTTTTTTTTTTTTTTTCAGATATTCGGTTCATATACTCTGTCAGCTCTAAAACAATTATTGGGAAAATAGTTCTCACCTGTGTGGGAATATCACTAAGCTAAGTGTTCATCATAGCCACATCATACGAATAGTCCGCAAGAGCAGAAAAAAAATAAACGTTGATTTTTGTTCTAAGACCCCGCACATGCTGATACCAAATCTTAATATTGGTATTTGATCGTTTTTTACACTTCCATTTGAATCATTGACTTCTTCGGAATCAGAGAGTGTTTTTAACTTTCCTTAAAATGGACCAATAAGGAGACCAGTAGGCCATATTTCCGCAACATTGATTACATTGTAACCATTACTATTTATCTCAATGGGAAAAGATTAATAAGATTTATACTTCGTTCTCAATTTTGTACCCTTAAAGGATTTGACATGCTCATACAAAATATCTTCAACAACTTTAACAGAGGACTAAACCTAGTTACAAACAAAACTTTTTTTCTAGCTTTTAAAACCAATCCTACTTTATGGTTATTACATTCAGTGTTTAATTTACGAGAATTTTCCTTACCCACTCTACCTAAATTCTGATGAACAATTACAGTAGGTTCTTTATTTAACAATTTTTTTTTCTGTTTTAAGATAACTTCAATCCATCATTGTTACCTGAGGACTTATCGATAAGTTCCAATTTGTGATTTTGAATAATGATTGTAAGACTAGGAAATTTTGCCTTATACTGACATTCATTTAGCGCACGACCATGAATACGGTCCAGTTCTGATTCATGATTAAAAGAAACTTCAAATTTCTTCTTAAGAATAGACTTGAGCTCTCTATTTTCTTGTCTTAAACCGGTAGTTTCTGATTTCAAAGCTTTGATCTTATTCCAAAAGACTAGTAAATGATATTTCAGTTTGTTCTTAAATGGCAACCAGAGATTGCAGCTCATCCTTATTTGACATATTTACCTTTATTGTCTGAGATTCAGCCAGTGGCGGATCTAGCCCGGGGGTGCCTAGACACCCCAGTTTTTTGGGTGACAAAAATAATTTAAGCTATTATTATATATTGTTGAAAGTTTATGGTAAATTCATGATATATCTATTATAGTCTGGGTTCTAGCTGCCCCCCCCCTTAGTTTTTACCTTCTAGATCCGCCACTGGATTCAGCCATAGCTTGGTTCATATTAGTTCAATTGCATTAACATCATGCTTTTCTACATTCATAGGTGTTCAGTATCTCTACAGGTGCAGTTTCCTGATTGCAACAACTTGAACACTTAAAACTAATATATAGGTCATCATTCCTCCAGCAGGTTGAATCTGTATGATTTCTAAGTTAAACTTAGTCCTACAAATAATACATTTTAAAACTCTTTAAAACATAAATTAGTGCATTGTAATCCGGAATTATCAGATGTTGGCATGATTACATAAACAACACATAAAACAATAATCATAATGCCAGTAATGCTTATCAAAATACCAGTAGATGTATTGAGAAAATAAGTTGTGAAGGAATTTATTTATTTTATGTTGATGTGTTTGGATAAATTTTACTGTCTCTTTATTATAGATCGACAATTCGAGCACCGTTTTAGCAAAGATAGCGAATTTGTATGCTGAGCGGTTAATGAGTGATATCTGTTTGATAGTTGGTTGCAAGGAATATCCAGCTCATAGGCTTATTCTTTGTGCGTCTAGTGAAGTCTTTCAGGTAAGAATTTTAAAAGATGTTCATTCATAAAGAAGATCGTAAATGAAAATTCTAAAATAGAGTTTCGACTTTTTCTCTTTCTTTCTCAGTACAGTTTCATTCATAGCATAGTTTTAGTAACGGTTAACTCTTGATTGAAGAAAACTACCAAATGTAGCGTTGAGAAGTATTAAGGCTTTTCATAGTAATTATAATCACAATTTTGCCTCACATTCTAAATAATTATCACTGTTACACGAAACGTAAGTCAGTATTGAATAAAGAATAGAGAAGCAAACCTGCATCGGCATTAGCAATTTAACATAGTGTGTGATCATGAAATAAAAATTGTGGTTTCTAATTTTATATATATTCAGTGTAGATCAATTTGACGTTATAAATAGACCTACGATTAGTCTGCCTGGAGTAAAAAGTCTGATTTGATTTACCTGGAGTCTGCTTTTTCGTGCTCTTGCACAGTAGACCCACCGAGAAGAGCACGAGTTTTCTGAATGCACGTATCCAGGGTATCTTCAAGCCTTGGGATAGTATTTTAAATATTTTTGTTTATCTTTCTGCTGCTAGTTTAAGTTCACCGAAACCTTTTAACACTGACAGGTGTTTTCACTCATGTTTAGAAGTGAGTGAAGTCCTTTTCTGAGTAGTTGAAAAGATTGTTGATCTGCAGTACCTGACATCAGACACGCTTGTCAGCAGTTGTACGTACTAACACGAATTGAGTATTAATAGAACGTTTTTTTTTTTTGTGTAGCGAATATTGGAAGTTCTTGCGAACATGTATGAAAATTCTTGATCCCAAACGTTTGATATACAGGGGTTGGACAAAAAAATCTAAAAACACTTCATACAGGACACTTAAATTTGGCCCTCCACTGTGCAACACGTGTTGCGGTTGCCGATCGTTTTTTTGTTTTCAATGTGTCATGTGGACCTTCCTCTTCCCTCAGCAGTGACCAGTTCACCTGTGAGTGTCGTGGTGTGAAAGTGGTAGGTAAAATGGGCGACCTGACAGACTTCCAAAGAGGCGTGATCGTTGGTTCCCGTCTGGTTGGTCAGTGGCAACAGTGGCGAACATTGTGGATGTATCGAAAGGCACTGTATCCAATGTCACGAGGGCATACACAATTCATGGGCAAACGACGTCTGTAAAGCACAACAGTGGTCGAAAGACAATCCTATCAGATAGGGACCGGAGGACATTAAAACGGATTGTAGCAGCTAAAAAGAAGACCACTGCAATGAAAATTACGTCTGAACTCAATTCCGGCCTACAGATCCCGGTTTCATCAAAAACAGTGCGACGGGAACTTCATAAAATGAAAATTCATGGCAGGGCCGCTATCCCCAAACCTCTGGTCACAGCAGTAAATGCGAAGAGGCGAATCCAGTGGTGCAAGGACCACAAGGTGTGAACTCATGAGCAGTGGAAACACGTAATGTGGTCTGATCAATCGACCTTCACCTTGTTTCCAACAACCGGTCGTGTTTACGTATGGAGAACACCGTCGCAGGTCTATGATACAGAATGTCTGCTCCCAACTGTAAAGCATGCGGTGGTTCTGTTACAGTATGGGCTCGTGGTTTTCTGCAGGTACCATCATAGTCCTGCATGAAATGATGAATGCTAAGGCGTATGAGGCCATCGACCTTCACCTTGTTTCCAACAACCGGTCGTGTTTACGTATGGAGAACACCGTCGCAGGTCTATGATACAGAATGTCTGCTCCCAACTGTAAAGCATGCGGTGGTTCTGTTACAGTATGGGCTCGTGGTTTTCTGCAGGTACCATCATAGTCCTGCATGAAATGATGAATGCTAAGGCGTATGAGGCCATTTTGGGGGACCATTTTCTATCCATGGTCCAAATATTGTTCCTTGATGGTGATGGCATCTACCAAGATGATTTGTCACCCTGTCACGCTGCAAAAACGGTGAAATCATGGTTTGAGGAGCATGACCAGGAGCTATCACACCTCTCCCCTGGGTTCCACAATCACCAGATCTGAACATCATTGAGCCATTGTGGTCTGAGTGAGAAAGGCGTGATCGGTCTCATTACCCTCCACCAGCATCCCTTAAGGAACTGGAGCATGTTTTGGAGAAACAATGGTACAAAATTCCACACACCACGATTCAGGAGCTATATACTTTCATTCCACGTCGGATCCAAGCTGCTTTGGACGCAAAAGGAGGCCCCACACAATACTAGGTATGATTTTCACACTTTTGCAAACGTTTTAGATTTTTTTTTTTTTTTTTTGTCCAAGCCCCGTATCTCGTATATTATACTTTGTCAGTAAGATACATGGCTGTCCTCGGATTTGCTTCATTGTCGTTAGTGTACGATTGCGGTATTTACATTAACATTTTATATTTACCTTGGTTGCTGACTTACGGCGTTCTTACACATATCACATATTAGCACTTTAATTAATTCCGCATTCGTGACTTATTATCACATTGCAACAGAACATGGAATATTTTATTAGCCCGTGAATGCTTGGCATGAGTCAAATTCCCTCTAGGCCTTCTAAATAAGCGTTTCGACACCCCCCCCCCCCACTTAACATTTGCTTTCACTGAGAACTTGTACACTCTTCTTCTTTTCATTTTAGCGCAAAACTCAGACCACTAATTTAATACGGAAAATGAAGCCATAGACTCGAAAAGTATTTGGCGTTCATTATATTTAAAGTAAAACTGTCCAAATAAACCAAAAGACATGTTTTAGTATATGTTCTTTTGTGTCACATGGTTACATTACACAATGATTTTTTTTTCACCAATTAATTGTTCCATATTTATTGATACAAGTCAGTTGAAAGATCTTATCTCAAAGGTACTCACTTTTGCTTGTCCAAATATTTAGATTATTAGAATATTAAACGTCGAATTTTCGCTGACAAATATAAGCATTGTCAAGAGGTGCGTAGTGGGAATTAAATGTTTACGCTTATAAATAAGAACGTTCAGCTGATTCACAGAATACATAGCTTAAATTTTTCTTCGACGTTTAAAATCAAACTTTTAATATAATTTCTTAAACAATCTATAAAAATTTGAACGAGCAAAAGTGAGTACCTTTTCGTGTTTATTGATACGTATTTATTTTTGTATGTGCTGCATTGTAGTCTGTTGCTTGTATTATAGACTGTACTTGGTTTTGTTTCATAATATAAACGAAGTTTCTTTTTTCACGATTGTTGTACTGTATATTTTGTTGTTTCAAACATTATTAAATTCGGCTGAGAGGGTATAAACATTCATTATATCTAGTATAAAGGTGTTCTGATATTTGTTTTGTTAGAATGGTAATATTTATGTAGTTTATTGTGTTACAGGTGATGTTGATGAATCCTCGCTGGACAGAATCACAGGAAAGCAGGGTTGTGTTGCAGGAAACTCCATCGTGTTGTGAAGTTTTCGGTGATTTCCTCAGATATTTCTATACTGGACAAATTCATATTAATCATGCTGTGGTGATGCCGATTTTGTCGCTTGCAGACAAGTACAATGTGAAGGTGAGATAGTCAGATTTAAAAAGAAATACAATAAAATAAAATAATATAAAATAAAATAAATACGAGGGGGTGCTGATAAAGATTGAGCCTTACCAAGAAAAAATTTAGCTAGGAAGCTGAAACTCCCACAGAATTCCATATATTCCCCTAGTAGGTCAATACATGTGCGACATCTGGCCTGCAACTTTTTAAGTCATTGTAAATAGAAGTATTTTGTCTGCTGCTGTAACTACTCATCTGTAGCATCAGTTGTCGCTTGAACACACTGAAAACGGTGACATTTGAGACGTTGTTTTGGGATTCGGAAACAGATGATAATCGGATGGAGCTAGGTCCGGCGAATAAGTGGGATGAGGCAACACTGGAAAGCCTAGGGTGGCCAATGTGTCCTGTGTTTCAGATGCCATGTGTGAGGAGGCATTGTCGTGCAAAAGTAGGACACGTTTGGAGATCTTACCATGACGTTTATCCTTTATATTTTCGCGCAACTTCAAGAGACCACAGTAATATACTGCATTAATCGTTACACCCACTGAAAGATAGCCCACCAGCAGAACTCCGTCCTTATCTCAAAAGATTGTTGACATTTGTTTCTGTGCAGACCTCTGCACACGGCACTTTTTTGGCCGAGAAGAAGAACTGTGCCTCCATTCCTTAGACTGTTCTTTAGTCTCGGGATCATAGCAATAGATCCACGTTAACAAGTTTCTCCAGAAAACCAACCTCGGGATCCACTTCGCTGCAACCTTCCTCATATCCAGATCATTATGAATAATGGTACCAACTCTTTCACGTGATATGCCCAAACATATAACAATCCTTTTGGCTGATATTCGACGATCTTCCATTATCATGTCCTAAATGGCTTGCACATTTTCGGGAACAGACACAGAATCAGGCCTGCCACTGGGTTTCGCACTTTCAACATCAAAATGGCCAGTCCTGAACTTCGCCACCCAGCGTTTGACAGTTGCATATGACGGCCCACGGTCCCCTAAAGTTTTGTTCCATTTCATCGTAGATCTGCGTCACACCTTTTTCTTGTAGAAAAAGAAACTTCATGACGGTCCTATGCTCCTCTGGACTGAAGTTTGCTGGAGGTGCAGCCATGTTCACTTCTGAAATGAAAAAGAAAAGGATGTTAATATCATAGAACATTGCATTTTGCAACATAGTATATACAGATCCTGTCGTATATACTCTGCTAATTTCAGCTTCCTAGATCATTTTTTTTTCTTGGTAAGGCTCAATCTTTATCGGCACCCCTTTGTAAATAAATAAACAAAGTCTTAAGTCGTGTTTGTGCTGTAACATGTTGAAGTGGATTTCTTAGTTTTCAGTTAATTCAGAACAGATGGGCAGAAGAATCGCTGTAAGAGGAAATTGAATTCTGAACAGTTATACAGTGATTTACTAGAAGGTAGTGGAAACGTAATTACTTCATCAGATATGGAGAGAAGTAGGAACGAAAGGAAACAAAAAATAATAAACAGAGAAGTAGTTTTGAAACGGCTAAGTGGACGCCATATTGAAAGTCAAGGTAATACGATAGGTTACCAGGCTTAGTGAACGAAGATAAAATTGATGGAGTGGATGAGACGGTAAGAGTGCACTAGAACGAAGAGAAAATACTGGTGAGAAAACTATATAGTAAGAGAGTTGGAAATAAATATAAAATAATAAAGAAATCAGTAAAAGTAATAACAACTATGAATAATTAGAAAAAAGAAAATAATGGTAAATAATACAGATTAAAAATTATGTAGGAAACGTAATTGTAAAGTAAAACAGGAAATTCACAAATAATAAATAAATAAATAATGTATGGAAAAGGAGTAAGTGTAATGAGGGGATATGGCAAAGTCTATGGAAGGGACTTAGGAGATGCTTCGCGAAAGGTATGGTCAAATATAGTGTTAAGTGTTCTGTGATATATGGATGGAGAATGTGATCGCTAGAAAAGTATCAGTGGTTGGTGATGTGAATTGATAGAGAAAATATACTTTTGTGAATGTAAAATTCTGGATAGTGGGTGCGTATAAAGATGTAAATTAGTTTGAAGAAATTGCCACTACGGAATAATAGCAAGTACGTGTATCTTTGTGATGGTATATTGAAAGATCAAACTCTTGACTAATATCGGACAAGTTTTATATGGAGGTTTCCGGCATTCTTTAGTTGGAGGTGTGGGATCTTTCAAGAGACCAGTTCTCGTAAAGAAGGTCTGGAGAAGATTAAAGGTAAACTACTTAGAAGGAGGGGGGTCGGTTTCATGTGATGGAGTAAGAAAAATTCATTAGTTTCTGTAGGGAATGGAGGCTGGGATGACATTGGGTAAGGAATTGGGAGTAAAGTATTTTTCAATGGTGATTTTTTTTTTTTTTTTTTTTTTTTTTACATGACTGAATCGTTTAACAATAAAATTGATGTTGTGGTGAGTGCTGACGGAAGAATCTTAAAGTAGTTTTGGGGGATGATGTGGTGGAAGGCACAGATGGTATTGGTACGGCGGATATGGTGAGAGTGTGGAAACTCTTTGAAGTGGAGATATTTTTATATTATTGAGTGGTTTTATGCGTATGTCAACCTCGAAACGTTAATTCTCAAATCTGACATCCACATCAAGGAAAGTACTTGGAACTTTTTGATACCCCCCTCGTATATGCTAGGCCAAACACACGGAATTAAATGGATGGCTCGTGAGTATTCTAGAAGGTTCTGTTGTGTTTTGGAATAACCTGAATGGTTCCACATTGTCTTATTCGTCTCTCTCAGCCTGAAAGGCATAATCGTGGAATGGAATGTAGCACTGCATGGTATATATAAAATAAAATAAAATAAATAAATAATAAAAAAATTTGGAGATTGCATTTTGATTTTTCAAAAAATAATAATAATAATAATAATAAATAAATAAAAAAATAAAAAAAAGTTATATATATATATATATATATATATATATATATATATATATATATATATATATATATATATATATATATGCAGCACGGGTGCTTATGCACATCTTTCGAAACAGAGGGTTTTATTTGAATCAGTAAATGATTATTTTTCAAATAGAACAAAAAGCAGTAAAATATCTTGAACCGTTTCGAAATAGAGCATTTTAATATTTTGCCGAAAATCACACGTGAAAAGTGGCACTCAAGGCATTATATTTGGTGGCCAGTATCCCGGACTAGGATTTTTTTTTTTTTTTTTTTTTGAACAAGCAAATACGGGTTTCTTATTTTATCCAGAAATTTAACATCTGTTCAATTCAGTTACATCTAAGACTATCAAGGTAATCCCCGTGCATAAATTGATATGGATTATGCCTTATTATTTTCTTATCATTTACACTTCTTCCATACACTGTTTGTTCTGTATTATGTCCCATTCATTTATTACATTTTAATTTATATATATATGTATTATTGGTTAATTTCTTTACCAGTATTAATCGTTCAATCTCTTTTTGTCTCCTGCACTTTTACCACAAGAAAACCCCCATACAGCTAAAGTAAATGAACTTCGGCATTGTGTCGTCACTTATGATACTCGAAGAGTACAATCATCGTTTCTTATTCTGGTATTCTGACTGGTAGGCTAGTTTAATTATTTTACTTTGCACTATAAGATATTGGCTACCAATTGGGTGTTGCTTGCTCTTCTCGTTCCTAGTGTTATAGTATGCTGTTCTTCAATTGTCTGTTAGAAAAACCCATGATGGATAAAATGATATGTTAAAGTTTTCATTTTGTAGAAAATAAAAGTGTCAACATATTTTGCGTTGATTTATTTGATTTATGACCCTGGTATTTCTCTTTCTTTACACTGAAAGCATTGTCTGAGGGATAGCCTTTGACGAAAAGAATCAAGATTCTATTCACATACTTGCCAAACTGTCTTCTTCCTTGTATTTAAGAATACTTCTAAATTTAAAACTTAGAAGTATTCTTAAATAAAGGAAGAAGACAGTTTGGCAAGTATATAAATAGAAACTTATTTTTTTTTTCTTTCTTCAGAAGCCTATTCCTCAGACGATGCTTCCCCTGTGAAAAAAGGGACATATCAGATTCACAAATCAAATAAATCAACGCAAAAGATGTTAAAAACAGGTGTGTAGTGGAGCCAGAGCGGAGCGGGGCGATGCTTCGGTACAAAATCAGGAAAAAATACGTGTTAGCGCAGAAAGTAAGTTGACTCGAGTTCAGAATTTCGAATTTCCAAAATTCGAATGATAATTCAAATTGGTTTAAATTTTTCATTTCTGCAACATAATTTAAGATTTTATAGAAGTAGAAACTTAAAATTTAATGTTCCTAAACGAAATGTTATGTTTAATCTTCTTTTTCTTAAAATAAAAACATTAGAGGGATTTTGTGAACATTAATACAAAATAAAAGAGTACCAGTTCCACCGCATAATGAAGGTGGAACTGATCAGCGATAAAAATAAAATCTAAATTGCAAAAACTATGCTATGGCTTTTATAATTTGATTTCAGTTTTGTGTTTGTGCTAAATTTGTGTTTTTGATTCTCTTATCTCCCATCAAGCGCTTCGGCACTGCAACCCTGGTTAAAACTTTCATTTTCTATACCATAAAGGATAGTTTGCTTACCATAATCAGATAACGTATAGAGTGCATCAAATGTAGATATACGTCATATGATAAAATTTCGCTGTACATTTTGGTTCTTGCGCAAGTTTAGGGGTAACTGGGGTCACAATTGATCGAACCATACGCTTTGAATTTGAGATTGTTACATCCACTATGGACAAAGTAACGTCTAATTCAGAGTTGCGATATAGTTTAAGAAGGAAATAAAATTTCATTACAATACAATAGCGAAAATTGTTATCGTGTTCCAAGAATAGAATCAACGAAAGAATATAGCGTATTTTACATGCAAGTTGTATATAAATTATGCTTTTTTCTGAGGGGCATGGCTGTCCATTGGAAGAGTGCTCCCCCTCTGGTGCAAGGGCTCCCTTGTTTTATCCCAGAACATGTGAGTTTATGGTGGACAGCATCATGTCCGTGGAGTTTCTCAGGGCTCTCATGTTTCTGCCCACGTAAGACAATAATTTCATTTCATTTGTGTTATTTTCGTTTATCAGACAGTAGAAATATTACTATAATGGTGAAGAGTTTAGTTAATTTATGTAGGTATGCGAACTGATCATATATGTAAGATAAAATGAGATAATTAGAATCTTGTACATTAGAGATTTTTCCAATAATTTCAGCAAACTGAAAGTGGCTGTCTACTGTAGGGCGATATTCTTATTTCTAAACTATTGAAGATAACTTCATCAAATTTAATTTATTAAATTTCTTCACCGAACATAAAATAACAGAAGAAAGTGTTTGTGAAGCTTTCCTAATCAGAACAAGAAAACACACATTAAATACTAAAACTAACTAACTAACTCTGTGGCCTATGGAACCCAGAGGTTCAATGCCGCGTTCACAAAAGCTCTCCACTCACTTCTATCCTTGGCCAATTGGATCCAGTTTCTACTTTGTATTCCTATTTCTGCGAGATCTATCTTAATATTGTCCTTCCATCTGCGCCTAGGTCTTCCTAATGGTCGTTTTCCGATTGGTCTTCCAGTTAAGATTTTGAAAGCGTTCCTACTTTCTTCCATCCTGGCTACATGACCTGCCCACCCGAGCCTCCTAGATTTGATGACCCTAACAATGTTGGGTAAACCGTATAAATTATGCAATTCCTCGGTATGAAATTTCCGCCATTCCACATTCCCGTTTCTCTTGGGTCCAAATATTCGTCTCAGGATCTTGTTCTCAAATACTTTCAATTTATGTTCTTCCTTCCAAGTAAGCGACCATGTTTCGCAACCATATAAAAGAACAGGCATGATTATCGTTTTATATATTTTAAGTTTGAAATTCCTCTACAGAATTCGCGACAACAAGAGATTTTGAACTGAATAATAATACGAATTCCCTGCTTTTAGTCGACATTTAACTTTTTCGTAAATATGGTTTTCGTCTGTTAACATTGATCCTAGATATTTGAAAGTATCCACTTGATCAAAAGTATTATTCGATATTTTAACGCATCCATAATTTGCCGTATTACAATCCCGACAAACTTCCATGTATTTAGTTTTCTTTGCATTTACTTCTAAACCCATGTCCCTGCAAGCGTTTAATAACCTTTGCATTTCTTTCTATTGTTCTCCAGTTATCCCCTATTAAATTTACATCATCATCATATGCCATAACTTGGTGAGCCCCATTCAACTCGAGGCCCTGGTTGTTATCTTTGATTTCCCTTATAGCGTATTCCAGAACAAAGTTTAATAATAATGGCGACAACGCATCTCCTTGTTTCAGGCCATTCTCGACGTTTAAGCTTGTGGAGAAAAATTTTCCTACCCGGACTTTACTTTGGGATTCATTTAAATATATCTTAATTAATCTAATTAGCTTTTTCGGTATTCCAAATGCTGTAAGAATGTTGTACAATGCTATTCTCCTAACCGAGTCGTAAGTCTTTCTAAAATCAATAAATAGTTGATGTACCGGGGTATTGTATTCCCATTTCTTTTCGAGTATTTGTCGAATGGTAAATGTTTGGTCGATAGTTGATCGATTTCGTCTAAATCTGCACTGATAATCTCCAATAATTTCATCTGCGTATGGGGTCAATCTTGCTAATAGAATGTTTGAGAAGATTTTATAAGATGTTGACAGAAGAGAAATGCCTCGATAATTATTATAGTCAGTTTTGTCGCCTTTCTTGTGAATTGGAACAATGATTGATTCCTTCCAGTCTTGTGTCAATTCTTCCTTGTTCCAGATAAACACAGTAAATACAGTTATTTTAAAAGTAGTTTCAGCGTAATCTCAGTAACAGTTTTCCAAAGTAGCTTAGGACATAACCCTTGAAATTTGTTGTTTCCGAAGTCTTAACATTATTGGCATCACTTCTTTCTTCTCACCATCAATTTTTCGTTTTCTCTGTGCGCGGTGTGCAGCTTTGTACAAACTAGGTTTCCTCCGTTTAAACTTAATTTTTTGAAGCCACTAATCTTAATTTTTTTTAAGCTACTCTCCATTATTTTTCCCCCCCTGAAGATGGCAGTTACTTTTAGTAGAAAAACATTATTATCCATTGTACAGAACTAAGTATTTGTCTTAGTAGCTCAGGAGTTTTTTTCTTTTCTCTCTCTCTCTTTTTTTTTCTTTTAATATTAATTGATTTATTTCCTTATAAGGTATCGGGAAAACATTTCCCTTAAGTTAAAATTATATTCCTGATTTCGTTCGTCAGAGACGTGATTGTAAATCTTCTATCAAACACTATGTACTTGTATCTTTTCAGGATCTCATAAAGCTGTGTCTTGATTACATGTGTATCCATATTGCCCATGCTGCAACCCATAATCAGTTAGTGTCGTGGCTTCAGTACACATTGACATGTGGGCACTACCAGGTTGCTCAGGTAATTTACTTCTTATTATGGTATTGTATGTTAGTTGTGAGATTATTTCTTCCTTGTACTAAAATTTTATAAGAAATTATGCATTTTTCTTAGAATTGCTTTGCCGAATTCATTTACTAATTCGTACCATTGCATATATTGGATGCATGTCTTTTCTAATGTATTTTGTATTTTTTAAACTTTTGATGTTAGTTTTCAAAATTTTATGCGTGAAGTATCTAACTGTTATGAAAGTAATAAAATAAATCATGTAAAATCATTGAAAAGTAATGATTTCATTTAGTAAGTCACAAATTGTAGGAAAATGCGCTTTTGTAATTAAAAGACCTTCAAGAATATGAAAGGAATATTGTGTACGATTTTGATGAAAGCAAGATTTAAAAAAAATAATAATAATAAATAAATAAATAAATACTTTGAGTACAAAATTAATTTTAATCAGTGGTTATAGTCAGCGTCCACAGATAATATATTATTTCATATAGATTGAATTAGACTTAAGTTTAGTGTCCCTTTAAGCACCGAGATGTATTAACGAAGTGGACATCAGTTTAACATGGGATCCGAATCATATAAGCAATATTGAACAAGAAATTGTTTTATTAACAGTAGGCTCGTTCTTTCGATATATTTGGACCGTGATAAGATCAATGCATTTGGAATTAATTCAAGCTAAAGTCAATTAAAAAGAAATGAGAATAGTTTGACTTCACTCGTTTCGAATGGGAAGAAATATTATTATTATTATTATTATTATTATTATTATTATTATTATTATTATTATTATTATTATTATTATTATTATTATTATTATTATTATTGAAAGCAACATGATTGACTACAGGAATGCATTCACCATCTTTTCCTTGAACTTTACAAAGAATTATCCACAAATGTTAGCGAGCAAAGCCTGGTAGACAGAAGAAGAGCAATCACAACCAACAACCTGCTCACAGAAGTAGAATTAAACCAAATTCGAAAAGAAAAAAAAATCAATGGCGAAAATGATGAAGAAAATGGCCCACGTAACCTAAGATTAACGACACCTGAGAACCCGAGAAGAGAATACGTAGACTCACAGTTCAAAGCCAAACAGCGGAAACTGAAATACAAGACACCAGATTTATGAAGGATATTCAAATAGAATTCTGTGCTCTTTACAGCAAATACATGAATAAGGACACGAATGAAATACTTCCACTAAGAAAACTTATGAATATTGTAAGGTTTTGCATGTCGTCACATCATCCTGTAACCGTGTGTATACTACACGTGTTTGCAACAAGCAAATACAACGCAGACGACAGTATCGAAGAGGTGTCGCCCACAATCGCCAGGAGTCGGCAAGACGGAGATCACCGAAGGTAGCCGACATTTTAGGATAAAAGTCAGCAGCACGCCTCAAGAAGCATCAATCTCCACAGGTTGATCAAACCACCAAAAGCCCTAAGGCGCCTAGCCATTGGGAACACCTTACCCTCTCACGACGCTTGGTCAGTAGAGATACCTTTCCTAAAAGCCCTACGACGCTTGGTCATTGGGTTCCCTTTCTCTCTCACGACGCCCGGTCATCGAGAGACACCTAATCACACAAAAATTCCCTCTCACGACGCCTGGTCAAAGAGAGTAACCTCACCTACAAAAACCCTACGACGCCTGGCCATTGGGTTCTTTCCACTTTCTTACCTAAAGTATTAGAGAAAACTAACTATTGTAATATATTTCTGTATTCAAGAGGATCTTTTATAATAAAAGGTGATGGGAAAGTCCAATTTCCCGAGTACGATAATTGCTCTACCTTACACAAACTGAAAATTTTTTACATGGTAGATGCGTCGGCGTCTATTTCTTAAGGACTTTCCTACGGGACTCTGGTTTTAATAACGGAAAAACGGACTTAGAAACTTTTTAAAGTACAGTGTATTTGTGTTGGTGTTAATAAGACAGGATTATATAAAGATAATATCCGTGTTGTTATAGCACTCGCATTACTCTTAGCGGTAATTTGATTCGTTTTAGGTTGGCAGGTATTTATGTCATCTATTTCATGTAATATGCGATGCAGACACAAAAGCTACACCACTCCATCTAGGCATGACAGAGTTCACCACAAACTATGAATCAAATGAACAAAAGTGTTGCAAATGGAAGTCAAAAAGAACTCCACGGAACCTTTAAGAATCTTTTAGAGGATAGTAACACAAATAAACGACAAGCAACTGCCTGGCACAAGAAAATTGGACTCCTTTTCCGAAAGAGAAGGATTTATGATGGCCATCCAGCACCGAGTGATATCAACCCGAAACTACTGTAAATACATATTGAAGCAAGAAACATCGGATGAAAAATGCAGATAATGCGAAGACATGTCAGAAACAGTTGAACACATCATAAGGTTCATGCCATATACTGACGTCCACAAACTATCTGAAAAGACAACAATGTTACAAAAAGAATTCACCAGTTTTTGGCACATAACATGGAATTAATCACCGATATCAAGCCGTACTACAAATACCAGCCAAGTCTAGTACTTGAAATCAATAAATACAAATTCTACTAGGATTGAGAAATCAGAACGGACGTAACTGTTTCTGCAAATAGACCCAACATTATTAGTATCAATTAAATTGACCAAGAAGTAACTCTTATAGATGTAGTGGTGCCATTGACTCATAACATTCGTACAACATTTAGTGCGAAAATACAAATATAAAGACCTGGCAGACGAAATCAAAAAGTTATGAAAATGACAGAAAATTACAATAACATCAATCATTATCTCAGCTTCGGCTATTGTCCCTAAAAGTACTGTAACGCATCTGGAATAGATAAACGCAAAACATCTGACAAATCTACAAAAATCAGTAATACAAGACACTTGTCATATAGTCAGGAAATTCTTTGGAGAAGAAGAACTCTTCAAATAATCTACTCTTGCTAAGAACGCCGCCAGATTATTAAGTCGAAAACAGTTTAAACCGAATAATAATAATAATAATAATAATAATAATAATAATAATAATAATAATAATAATAATAATAATAACACTGGCCGACGTAAGTTTAGTTACAGAAAGGAAAACCTCTGATTCTGACTAGTTTCAGGATACTGAATTCAAAATTGATAGCCGTTTTACTACATTAGCTCGTATTTTGTCGTTATGCATTGTTGCCAATTTTGCCATTTCGTAGGGACGGCTTCAGTTGTCATCGAAGTAACCGGTCTGACAATGCTATTTGAGTAAGAAATAAATTAGATTTCACTCAGTTGGCGACAGATACCCCCCCCCCCCCCTTGTTATTGGCATATATAGAAGAAAGAATAGAAAACTAGCTGTGGAGCTTCTAGGTGAGCGTCGTGGCTGTATCTCTATTCTTTAATTTTTCTTTTCTTTTCTTTGTACTTCTTGCCCTCCCTGTCTGATGAAACATTTTGCAAGAAGGCTTAGGGTACACTTTTTCTTTCAATTTTTTTCTTAAGTATTTAAGTAATTCATTTCGCTTTGATTCTTCTGTTCGAATCATACATTAATATATGCACAGCTTATTGTATGTTTCATTGTATTTATTTACTAACAGGCGTGCCAAAATTTCATAAAATGGAACATAGAGGTTATAGCGGAAACATCGGACTTCGGAAACTTTGAACTTGATGTCCTTGTTGGCTTTCTTCAACATAATGATTTGGTTGTTCATAATGAAATGGCACTGTATAGGTAAGTGGAACATTTTTGTACGTGTTTACAATGAGACGAATTCCAATTGGGCATATACAAAGTAATATTTGGAAGTGGTTTATGGTATTATCCACCATTATGGGTAACAGAGCTGAGCGGGAACTGAATTATCACGGTTCCCACCGACCTGGAAAACCTAGAAAAGTTTAGGGAATTCAGTTTACTCGTAAAACGTTCTGTAAAAGTCAGGGAATTTCATGAAAAGCTTAAAATCCTGGAAAAGATCGGTACATAACATGTATTTGCATAGTAAAAGAGGAACACTTTGCTTTCTTACATTATTACATAGACCTGGAAATATGTAAATCGTGACCTAGAAAAATCAAGAGAATTCGTACTCGCTAAATAAGAAGGTAAGTATCTGATATGGTTTTGAAAGTCAGTGTCAAGCTTACAGTAATGAAATAAGAAGTAACATATTTCTATATGTATAAAATGAAATTTTGGAAGTGGTGTATGGTATTATTCGTCATCTGAGTTACAGCCTTAGCAAGCAAAACAGTGGGGAAGGTAATTCCTATGAAAAGTAAGATTACATTTATACCAACGAAACCAGCCAGTTTTGTCGAAAGTTGTCTTCAAAAGCGAACAACTCGTAACAATACAATTTTGAATGCTCCATGTTTTGTTTTACGACGTGATTTTATTTGCTGCTGAATGTTAGTATATTAAGTAGTAAATATAAACTGCAGTCTGGGGATGTGAGGTGGGGTTTTCTTACAAGTTGTTGCTTCTATAAGTTAGATGGTCAAGCTGATTACTTTTTCAGTATTAAAGCACAAATTGGTAAACTTTTATTCATTAAGTAGTAAGTGCTTACTTTACTTTCGATATTGGATATATGGGAATGAGTGCAGCAATTGAAACTAGAACCTTACTATTTCAAGTGTGCCCCTCCTGGCGCTAGTATCGATGTGTGTTTTTCCGTACGTCCCTCGAAAGAGGAGGAACAAGTTGCTGCGGTCGAGATCTTTCCATTGTTGGATGCGGAAGCGTTGCCACAGTGAATTATTTCACGGACTTCGCTGTGCTTTGTCTTGTTAGCCATTCGAAGTAACCTACGATCTTCACTCGTCGAGATCAAACGACTGAATGACAAATTGGCAACACAGCTGAGGTCATTCACATCTTTTCCCTACGCAAAGGGAGGGTTTCATCCGTCAGAGGGCGACGGGGGTGGGGCCGAAGTATAATTCACATATTTTCCGAGGGCACAGGTGGAATAGACAGGCTTCATTCTTTAGACACATTTGATTTGGCTGATGCTACGAGTGCTTGTGATATTGTTACCGCATCATTTATTGTAAGTCCTTTTTATTACATGTTTTCTTTTTATCTTTTTCTTGTGATTTCATATTATGATAAAAATGAAAAGAGAAACTTACAACACATCATTTGTACTTAGGTCTAAGCTTTGCATATCTTTTTTCTTAGTAATGCCGTGCGAAATGGCATATTGCAAATCTCACTCATATCAAATGCTGTCGCCTTTGTAGATGATTATGATAAAAAGTCAGATTTTCATCAATGTGTGGTTGACATTCAAAACAACAATGACAACTGATGTTTAAAATGGGAAAGAAGGTATTTAAGTAGGACAGTGTCTTTCACGATGTTCATCCACTAACTTATTCAGTCAGCACAATGGAGTGAGTTTCCTAAATTGAAGTTGTCTATATTCGGTCATAAAGGTCACAAATCTCTTTTATAGATATCTTGTCGCTATCTGATAAAGTTCATGTAGTTATTTATTTATTTTTTAAAATTGAGTAAGGAAATATCAGATGACAATCCTGTTGCAATTTCCACAGTACATAAAAATGCAATAGAACAACAAATATAATAATAAACTAAAATAATACACAAATAACACGCTTTTAAAAACATTAAAAACATGCTAAATCATTAATAACATGCAGAAACATGCAATCTGTACTAGTAAATAATATAAAAGATATTGTTTCTTAAAATAGTGTAAATCATTATTAAAGATATTGTACGAGAATATTTTTTGACCTTTTCAAGTCAGTTTCTTTTGCCAATTTGAGTTCATATCTAAAAATTAAAAAATTCTTTGTTACTTCTTTGAACATAAAAATTTTGAATATAAGACAAATGTAATTTACCTATTAAGATGTTATATAACATTTTCAAATGATATAATTCCCTTCGCTAAAATTAATAAACTTAATGCCAATCTTGTTTCCAAAGTTGATTTACACTCACGTTCCTTAAATTTCCATCTTAACCAGCCTCATAATCAGTGCCTCTTCACTCATGTAATTTGTGAATTTCAAATAATTCATAAAACAGCTATTTCATTTATGCATATTAAAGTGCTATCTCTTTTATACGTGTCAAAATCACCTAGCGTATTTAGTGATTGAGTATTCAGTAGGGTCGTAAAAATTAACATATAAATAAATAAATACAAATAAAATATGGGTTTACTTATGGAAACTACAGGATTCATATTTAGTGTTCAGAAGACGAAAAAAATTCTTACCTAGCATTCAGGAAACGATTACCCAAACAACAAACTCCTTCAGGGCTTCTCCGGCTCCTTTCTTTTATAAAAGCTACACAGCTTACAATACTAATATACTAAAGTGGAACTTACTCAGCAAGTACAAAATTACTTACAAATATAAGGGGAAAACATTTTGTTTAGTCAACAGTATTAACAAAAACACAGAATAATAGCAATAACAAAAGTTCTTTTCTTATATTGCTAGGAACATATATACTAAATCCACATGCTGTTTTTTATACAGGATGACGCAGAGCCGACTGACAAAGCGCAGGCGTGATAGCTTGGAATGGGTTGTGGATGTTGTATTGGAAAAGGATAAGATACTGTAAAGGTAACCAAGAAAGTTCTGTCGCTT
Source organism: Thermobia domestica (assembly GCF_964235325.1). Classification (NCBI taxonomy): domain Eukaryota; kingdom Metazoa; phylum Arthropoda; class Insecta; order Zygentoma; family Lepismatidae; genus Thermobia; species Thermobia domestica. Next base: position 278,675,995 of record NC_137455.1, read on the forward strand.
TTTCACTCACCACTTTCGAACATCGATATGTCACCTAAGATGTAACTGGAAGATCAAAAATAATTCCCATCAGCATCGACGACCTTCAGTCAACGTTCTGGAAGGCCATGGATTCCAACGCAGTAGAACTTGGTGGGCCGTGAAACGAAGAAGATATCAAGTGCATTTTGCATCTCTACTAGGGATTTGAACTGGCGCCCTCTAAGGTGATTGTCCAAGGAACGGAACAGTTGATAATCGGACGGTGCAATGTCCGGGGAGTATGGTGGATGTAATAGTGTTTCCCATCCAAGGCGTAGAATGGTGTCCCGCGTGATCCTAGCCACGTGGGGCTGTGTTATCCTGTAACAGGAGGACCCCTTTGCGATTCAGAAGTGCTGGCTTCAGAGTTTTGAGTTTTTCTTGAACACTGCTCAATTGCTGACAGTACACAGTTGCATTGATGCTTGACAGCTGGTAGCAGATCCCGATGCACGATGCCGCGAGCAGCCCACCAAACACACAGGAGGACCTCCTTCTGGTGCAATACTGGTTTTGGCTGTTGTGGAACGAGGTCATGGGATGGTAACCAATAACGACGGCGCCGCGGAGCTTCGTACAGGCTCCACTTCTCATCACATTTCAACACTGTTTAGAAATGGCTCCCTCCTCAGACGAGACAACAAAGAAACACAAGGGTCTGCTCGCGTTACCTTGTGGCTCGGAGTCAGATCATATGGGACCTATCGACCCAACTTGTAGTGCTCCTCAAGTTGATGGAGGTGTTGCCGAATGGTTACTCCACTGAATTGTAGTCCCAGATCCTCACATGTCTGGCCACTGTTCGCCTCAATTGCTGCCTGAAGATCTTCATTTTGTACATGTGTTGTGTCTTCCGGCACGTGATGCGTCTTCAAGTGTTTCATCACTGTTCTTGAACTTGTTAAACCATCGCTGCACTCTCAACATAATCACGACACCCTCATCAAAGGCCTGGCATATCTTCCGCCCCATTGCAGCGGTGTATGACTCCAGTTTGAACTCGTACAGCATACACGTCCGTATGACGCTCTGTGGAGGTCCTATGTTCACTCTGTCCTTACGCAAGTTCACGGTGTAACTGAACTGCCACAACCAGGTAGTATGTTGGATATATCCACATCAACAACTGACCTTCGCCTTATATCCATTCGCATACAACTCACAGTGTGAGGGGCAATTGAACACAGACCTCCACAAAAAGCGGAAGAACTTTCTTGGTTATCTTTTAGTTCATAAGAATACCATAGCAATGACCATGGACATTGTTGGAGTGTTAAACAATGTGTTTTCTGTGTTGTACTCGTTACGAAAGTAATTGAGTTATGAAAGTGCAGCGATTGATCAGACAATATTTCATTGTTAGCTGACATTGTTCCTAAGGTCTGTTGTAACTGCTACAGTGTGTGAAATGACATCTGATTCACTTCCTATGCCCCGTCCGCATCCCACTCCAAGTTTTCTAACCTGCGCAAAGTACATAATTCAAATGTGTCAGTCGGCTCCGCACCAGCGTTGAACAAGAGGTGTCTCTCATGACCTGACCTCATTTCGTAATAAATACGAGCACACAAAACACACTGTTCAACGCTCCAACAGTGTTCGTAGTAACTGTTATGGAGCCCTTATAGAATGACATCCCATCTTCTTCCAATTCCTGATCCATAACCCACTCCGTACGAGGGCTGACAATAAAGTAATGAGAATTATATATATATATATATATATATAAAAATACTTAGATTTTTAACCAACCACAAAGTATTCCCATTGTGCCTGCACATACTTACTCCATCGGCGTTTCCATTGTTGGTAGCATATCTGGAAGTCATCTTTTGGGATGCCTGCCAAAGCCCGTGTTACAGCTGTTTGAATATCTGTTTCTGCTTCAAAATGGTGTCCTTTAAGATCTGCTTTCACCTTTGGAAACAGAAAAAAAAAAACGGGGCGATGTCCGGTGAATAAGGAGGGTGTGGTAGCACTGTAATGGATTTTGATGCCAAATACTGCCGAACAGACAGTGCAGTATGGGCTGGTGCATTATCGTGATGGAGGATCCAGGTGTCAGCAATCTCTGGACGAACACGACGGACGCGGTTTCGAAGTCTCTCGAGAATTTCTATGTAGAAATGTTGATTTCTGTCTGCCTGGAGGTACCCACTCTTTATGGACAATTCTCTTGGAGTCAAAAAAACGACACAAACATGCATTTCACCTTGGACTTCGACATGGGGGCTTTCTTTGGTCGTGTTGAATCTTTCGAACACCGTTGCGCACTTTGACGTTTCGTTCCGGGGTCATATTGAAAACACCAACTTTCATCAGCAGTGATAATTCTGTTCAGTAAATCCGGGTTAGATTTCACTTGGTCCAACAAATCAGCCGCTACGGTCCTCCGGTCATTTTTTGTGGCTGTGTGAGATTTTTCGGAACCAGTTTGGCACACTTTTCGCATTCCCAAATTTTCAGTTAATATCAGATGCACTGTTTCTCGATTCATGTTCAGTTCATTCGCGATCATTTTTACAGTTAATCGTCTATCCGCTCGCACAAGTTCCCTCATCCTGTCTGTGTTATCTTCCGTTCGTGTTGTGGGTCTCCCACTGCGGTGTTTATCTTCGATTTTATTCTGCCTTCCGCAAACATTTTGTGCCAACGATACACCTGTGCCATTGATGGCCTGCTGAAGCTTCCAGCGTTACCGCAGCTGTCTCACCAAGTTTCACACAGAAGGATATTGCGTAGCGCTGCTCAATATTACGTGCTTCCATTGTGACAGGGGTCCAACACACGATCGCACTCTTCAACCTCTAACTCCACAGTGAATAATATTTCGTGAGTGCCATGTGCTGTGCTAGTGGAGCAGGCCCAAGGTCACACGCTGCCGGCAGCTTCAGTCTGCAGAGTTGCCAGCATCAGCTGGAAAAACATCTCATTACTTTATTGTCGGACCTCGTATTTTAGCACCTGCGCAATATTTAACTTTTTGTGTCAATCGGCACCGCGCTATAAGCATCCAATTTACTTTCCATTCAAGTGACTTGTCAATTATTTGAACCATTTTAAAGGACGATTAATTTGTTCCTATTAGAAAGTTGCCATGTAAAACAGGATTTGTGCTCCATAGTTAATGCAGGTGACTGTAGTTACGCGAGAAAATGGATAAATCAACTTACTTTCCATACACTATATCAGCGTTTCCCAACCGCTGTGCCGCTGGTGTGCCGCGAGGAAATCGAAACAAATTGTTAATTCTATAGGAATCAAATTCCAAGATATAGGAGAAAATGTATATTTATATTTCACATTACTATAAACCTCTACTATACTATAATTCTACAATTTTAAGTTTCATACTGCTTTACTTTTCTGTACATTTTTAATGTTGAAAAACGTATTTATCATTGTCATGACCATTATTGCTTCTTTATTGTTGCAGACTATTTCGTAACTTGAAATTTTAACATATCATTTAATAAATTCAACAAAGCAAACATGCATACAAATTACCTACATTTGTATTTTAAAAGTATAGGAAATTTGTTTATTTGTTCCTTATTTACTGATCTTCCCTTTTAGTGAAAGGTTAGATACAGTTTTCAAAAGAGAAAGTGGATTTTTAAAAACCCAAGTTTTATATTTCATTGCAATTGTTTTCTATTTAAAATTAGAATGAAAAATAAGCATAATGATTTACCACGGGGCAAAATCAGTGATCGAGCTTTTTTCTCTGTAAGAAGGAGATCAGTAATCACAGAAAAATACCACGGTATTTTATATTTACAAATAATAATAGTAATAATTATATATATATATATATAATATGGGTGTGCCGCGAGAATTCAAGTTACACCTGTAGTGTGCCGCAACTTGAAAAAGGTTGGGAAACGCTGCACTATATCCTCTGTAGGTGCGAAATCGACGAAAATTCATAATGAAAAAGTGTGAGACCTAGCCGGAAGTCAAAGGCAGGTCTCCAGCTTACCGTGTCTGTTAACTAACCACAACGGTACCCTCTTTGCTTCTTGAACACCCATACATCTTCTTTTGAGGTCAGTGCTCATTGCTGACCATATGAAGTGTCCCACAGATCCTGTTGTGCATGGATTATGAACACACATGACCGTTCATGGGAAAATCGTAGAAATCAACAATGTTTTTACGTCACGTTTTCTGTTGGTACAAATTCAATGACAAGAAAATTCATAGATTGAAAAAGTGCCGGACTTAGCTGGAATCGAATCCGGATTTTTGGCTGTACAGGGAGTGAACTTGATAGCGATATGAAATCTTTAACGTCCCAAGATTGTGCCCTTTAGGCTAAGGGAGACGGATGATTAATGAAAATGGCTGGTTATGAAATAATTACTAGAATGAAAATGTGGAAGAAAACGAAAGAAAACAAACGGACACGATATTATCTACCACAACCTTACATGACCAGGGAATCAGATCACTCCTCGTACGAGAGGTAAAGGCTTTACCACTGTAGTTGGAGGGTTACCTGAAATGAAAAGTAGGTAATTCTGATTTAGAAAACCAGAAAGAATAGCACTACGAGCTGATAATGGGGACCATGTATCACTCAGTTGAACATGCATCATCTGCTAAGACTAGTTAATTGGCACAATAGTATTACCAGAATTAACTTAGTAATGATTTAATAGTGATTGTAAACTTCCTTTAGTAGTGATGTAATGTTGACTTCATAATTTCTAATATGTTTTTAATTTAAGCACGCCCGGTATTATTGTATTGACAATAATTAAGAGAATCGTATGCAAAAAAAAAAAAAAAAAAGCTTTGCTATAATAATAGATACCACTACGTAGTACTTTAATATTGAAATAATTCTAGTGATAAAGTCGACATGGCTTTCTAGCTGCGACATAATCTTAATACTGTCCTAGGGTTATATAGAATAGAATAGATTGTTGGTAATAAAATTAATTAGTTACCACATTTTTTTGAGTAGATTAGTTGATATGTATTGTAATTATACATTTTTATTCCTCATAAGATCATTACTCGTGGTGTTAAAACATTATTGGAACTAATTGTAGTTTAATTATTCGATCCGCAATGGTGCTCTCACGCACATGAACTATAGTTTTGATTTCGCTTTATATTAATAGTTTTCTCATAAATATATAAATTATCAATAATATATGATGATAATACTTTTTTTTTTTTTTTTTTTTTCAGTTGCGTAGTGAAATGGTTAGAGTTTCAACATGAAAAGTTAGTGCAAGAAGGGGATGAAGATGTGGAAACTCATATGGAGCAGTTGGTTGTGGAAGTAATGTCTCATATTAGGTTCCCTATGATGTCACCAAGACAGTTAGCGGAATTGCTGTTATCACCGTTAACTAAAAAGTACAAAGAGTTTTTCGTGGAGAGAATGGCTATAGGAATGTCTTTCCATTCAGGTGAATATTCATTAATTTCAGAAAAAAAGTCGTACTTAATTGTATTATAACCTTGCATAACGCGATTTTTTTTATTACACATATTTACGAATTGTGAATTTATTTTCCTATTCATTCAGAGTTTTAAAAATAACCAAATAAAAGCAGTAAATAGCACTTATGCGTGTATAGGTGGAAATACTTTGTATGCTGAGTCGCGTATTAGCTTGTGATACGACGATATTAACTACTACAATTGAGGTGACTCAGTAATAGAGCTCTCATCTCTGGTGTGAGGGTCCCTGCTTCTTTCGCAAACGAATGGTAGAGGAAGATATGTATGGATGAGGCATGGGTGTATCTTTCCGACTGCGGCAACCAAGAGCCATTATGTACACAGATAAAGTGGTAAAGCGTTTCACAAAATGAGTCCGAGGATGCAAAGTTGCTTTCCCGAAAGGGTTCATAGTGGTTGCCGACGACTGTCATCGAGGCAAACTGAAGATCCGTAGGGTGAAGAACTGCAAAATAAACTGGCAATACTACCACGAGGAAATCTTAAGGCCAATCCACGAGCAGAAATGTACGGAAATGAAATCAGCATGGTCCGCATCATCATCACACACCCCAAGATCGTTCTTTGCATTCTACCAGGATATAAAGAAAGCTACTGAAATGTAGGACATACCTTTCAACGAAATACCTGTATTCCGGTAGCCTTCTTTTGGACTCAGTCTTTTGCAGTACAGATTTTGCCTTCTCTGAGAGAGGAACGATCGTATGTAGTATGGATTTGTCAAATTATACGGTGCTATTTCAAGCATATTTGTTTTTTATAGTCAGTTTTTCAGTAAATTTGTACTATATAATAATTTAAATTTGTGATTAATACTTACCTTTTATGAATTTTTAATAATAGTTCTGTGTTTTGAAGTATTTCTCATTTTACCAGTCATGATCCAGGAACTGCTAGAAAGCCTTTATATTGTTTTTGAAATGTTCGTCGCAAGCAAATAGATTTTGGAGAAGGTAAAAAATTGTAAATATTTTACTTCAGGCTAGTTTTCATAGTATAAGGGAATACTCAAGGAAAATCGTATTGCCATACGAGAATGTAATTGATCCCGGTGAATGTAACAGATGTGTTTGCTTGAAGACGATTATTTTATTTTTGACATGGATATCTTGCTGTGGAAAGCATATTGGTAAGTTACCATATTGTGGAAAGAGGTCATGTCAAAAATAAATGCCTAGTTATTAATGTTGAAAATCTATTACGTGAGAGGTCCCAGGGACAGACATGGAAGACTTAAGAAGAAAAAAGGAAGAAAGAAAGGAAGAACAAAGTGGCAAAAACTAGGATGAAGGAGAATACAAAATAGGAGTACAAAACATACCGCATGATATATATATATATATATATATATATATATATATATATATATATATATATATATATATATATATATATATATATATATATATATATATATATATATATAAACATAGTTTTATTTTAGAACATCATTTGTGTTGGGATCTATACCTTTCAAATACTTTTCTAGACTTTTGAAAAAATATATTTCATTTATCTGTGTTGACTCAGTAATAGGGAAACCGTAGCTATAATATACAATGAAACAAAAAATCATTGCTCAGTGATTCTTGAGTAATGTGATTTCTTTTGCAGCAAGTAGGAAACCCCAACTCGTAATATGGCCAGAAATCTTTATTACTTAAGTTCCACTACTATTTCACACACAATCCATCCAACGGTGCTCTTGGTAACAGGAGATAGTATGGGTACCATTTCCTTCTTATACAGTTAAATTTACGTCACATATAATAGTTCTAAAGATATGTTGCCTTAACCGACCAACTCTTCAGGTAGCATTTTTCTTCTTTCTTTCGTTTGGTATGTGTGTGTGTGCTATGAGGTGATATATTCCATGTGTTTCATTTGTGTCTACCTGTTATATGTACTTGACAGTTATTATTTGGAAATTTTATATATTGGACATGAAGAAAATGGAAAAATTAAGAGTCTATTTCTCTTGATTCGATGCGGCATCGCGAACTACCAATTGGAGTTAAGGAAATAATTTTAAATGACAAAATCGAATGAATCGAAAAACGAATGTATTGTTATTATTTAAAACGGAACATCATTGTCGGCCGAGCAAAAATAATGAAATTTTCGCAAGCAATTACTACTTATTAAAATGCAGTTTTGTTGAAGTTCGCGCAAAGAATTTTTGCTTCTATACAATTGAATGAAATTTGTTTCTACAGTGTCGATTGCTAGGTGAGATCAGATATTTCTATACAGTTTCTAAGATATCTAATTAAGGCTGCCAAACATTACCTGTACATAGAGTTACTACTGAAAAAACTAAACTGAGGTATAATTATAATTATTAAATTAAACTCAGGAATTCGTCAAAAATTTAGACGCATTCCTGAGTTTAATTTAATAATCATATAGAGTTCATCATGTTTGAAGTACAAATAAACGAATAGTAGTCTTTGGCGTGCAGGTCAATACCATGGTGCGAGAGGTCATTCATGGCATGTAAGAAAAAAAAGAATTAATCGAATGCTAGTCCTGGTATGCAAGATAAAAGTAAACGAAATGAATGGTACTCCTGGACAGGACAAAAGTAAGGAAATGTAATATCAGGTTTGCTGTGCAGGATAAAAATTAGGGATGACCAATCCCTGACATGTTACTTTCCGGAATCTGGAAAGTAAAATCGGAAAAATTCCGGAATTCGGAAAAAACTCGGATTTCGGAAAAATTCCAATTTCGAAAAAAAATTCGGATTCCAGAAAAATTCCGATGACGGAAAAATTCCGGATTTCGGAATAATTCCGGATTTTTCTTAATTCCTGAATTTTCCAAAACCCGTATTTTTTCTAAATTCCAGAATTATTCCGAAATCCGGAATTTTTTTTGGAAATTTCGGATTCCGGAAAATTTTGGCCATCCTTAATAAAAAATAAACTACGGGTCTTGGTCAAAAATTAATTAAACGAATGGCTCTCTCGATAAATGCAAAACGAAAATAAATAAAACGAAATGTCCTTTTTGGTGTGCAGACAAAAATTACATAAACGAATTATAGTTTTGGTGTTCAGTTTAAAATCAAACAGCAGATCGCGTATATTGTCCAGGACAAGAGTAAATTACTAAGAACAACCACTGTACGAAACATAAATTACCAAATTCATCTGTTGCGACTTTATTAGAGGAGATAAATACACATTTTTACATTGTTACATAAGTAGAAATTTAGAATGAAACGTGTGCACTTGTTATTCTTACAGGTCAAGTGAATCGAGTGCGTGAAGTAGTGCAGCAGAATCCTTGTGGCGAGTTGTTGTTTACACCACGAATGTATACATCCGAGACGTGGGGGTCTCAGCTAACTGTTGAAAACTTTCCTAATCTCCAGCCATACGCTACTCGCACTCTTGTGTTCTCTAGTCCTACTTCTTGTGCCGAATTCGCTGGAGATAGGACCTGTGAGTGGGTAGTGGATATTTATCCCAAAGGAGTGTGGTTCAAGAAGTTTTATCTTATTGTTTGGCAGGGAACAGTAGAGGTTTCTGAGTACGTTTTAAAGACCGTTCGTTTGTCGATAATGTGCAAAAACACGGAGGATGCTCACGTGAAAATTGGTGTCCTTATCAAAGGTGTTCAAGATGGCGTGGAACATGTAATGACTGTGATTGAGAAGAATTACCATTTTAGTGAGAACGATAAAGTTCTGAATTTTGACAATCTCCTTTCATTTGATGAACTCAACAACTCCAAAGGTCATAGTCCTTACTTAGTCGGACCAAATTGTGATGTTTTGAAAGTACATATTGTCATTGTGCCACTCAGTGACGTTTATCTAGGAAAGAGGTTCGTATTGAGGTAATCTTTTATACACTGTTAGCTTTTTTTTAAAAAAACTTTTGTTCATATAAATTATATGCTAGTTGTGGAAAAAAAGAAAGAAATAACTTGGATTTATTTTACAAGCATTGTAAAATGTGCCTTTGTGGTACCAACATAATTAACTGTTCAAATTATACAGCTCATTGTTATATTTCTGCTTAACTTTGTATTTCATAAAGAATTATTTATAATTTTCTCTTTTAATTGTAAATAACCTGCAAACATTTATTTGTATGTACATTCTCAACTTATCCTAAGGCTACGTTAACCAGTTATGTCCTGTACCTGTATGTATAGCATTTGTCGAATGCTATTAACGTACCTTAATTAGCAATGAGTATGTTAATCAGTTATAATCATTGCATACTGAGTTATTTTTATCTCGGAAACAGTCATTTCTAAAAGATAAATTGATTCTTACTAATCCCGATAATGTTGTATGTCCATTCGCTACAGCTAAGCTATTCGCTTTAATTTCAGCTGAATGAAACTTGTACCACATATTAGAATGTCACTTGTTTTATTTTTGTGTTCTTTGGTGTTCATTTGTGTATTATTCTTTTCACACTTTTCAGTTATTTTCCAAAACGCTCTTTCCGTACACTCTTTAACATCCAAAAGTAAACGTTATATTTAGAGATTACATTAAACTCTCTCGGAAGTTATCGGAATAAAATTTCCTAAAAGGTTGGAATGATCACTGCTGGCCGTTAAAATGGACATTTTAAGTACATTTTGTATAACGCTGAAAAATGCTTTAGAGTTAACTGGTTATGGAAATTTCTTCTGTTTATTTTCTGATTCTGTATGATTGAAACTGTTAATTGAATTTCATGTGTTCCACTATGTTTGAACGTTAGATGTCTCCGGGAAAGACTGTTGTCAGTACTTAGTAGCGAAACAAATATTGGTTTATTTATTTACATTTTTCCAGTCTGTACGACACTATTGGTGAAAATGAGAATAGGAATGAGAAAAGTAATTTGACTTCACAAATTTTAAAGAGTAAACTTATTTATTTATTTATTTATTTATTCATTATTCATGTAAATGTAACAAGTTATTGAATATACTTACTTAATTGCTCCTCTTTTGCCTTGCGGTGTCGAGATTTATTTCAATATGTGAAAAGCTAAAGCGATTCTTATACCTAGAAACTTCAAATCGCTGTACTTAGAAATTAGGACTGTACACTTCTCTTTTGATATTATTGAGGGGTAAGAAGTTTTGAGAACGTTAACTCTGTAAGTGGAGTAGGGTATTCATTTTCATTAAAAAAAAATCCATTTTATGAGTCGTTGAAACTAGGTACTCAAAATTCACCTAAGTTTCTCATTATAAAAAAGTGAATACATGTGAAAAAAAGAGTGGGAATACAATACCCCGGTACATCAACTATTTATTGATTTTAGAAAGGCGTACGACTCGGTTAGGAGAGAAACATTATACAACGTTCTTACAGAACTTGGAATACCGAGAAAGCTAATTAGATTAATTAAGATATGTTTAAATGAATCCCAAAGTAAAGTCCGGGTAGGAAAATTTTTGTCCACGAGCTTTCACGTCGAAAATGGCCTGAAACAAGGAGATGCGTTGTCGCCATTATTATTTAACTTCGTTCTGGAATACGCTATAAGGAAAATCAAAGATAGCAACCAGGGCCTAGAGTTGAACGGTATTCACCAGGTTATGGCATATGCTGATGACGTAAATTTAATAGGTGATGATAGGAGAACAATAGAAAGAAATGCAGAGATCTTATTAAACGCTTGCAGGGACATGGGTTTAGAAGTAAATGCAGATAAAACTAAATACATGGAAGTGCGTCGGGACCGAAATACAGCAAATTATGGATGCGTTAAAATATTAAATAATACTTTTGATAAAGTGGATAGTTTCAAATACCTAGGATCAATATTAACAGACGAAAATCATTCAGGGAGAAATTAAATGTCGACTAAAAGCAGGGAATTCGTGTTACTATTCGGTTCAAAATCTCTTGTCGTCGCGAATTCTGTCGAGAAATTTGAAGCTTAAAATATACAAAACGGTAATCATGCCTGTTGTTTTGTATGGCTGCGAAACATGGTCACTTACTCTGAGGGAAGAACATAGACTGAAAGTATTTGAGAACAAGATCCTGAGACGAATATTCGGACCCAAGAGGAACGGGAATGGGGAATGACGGAAACTTCATAACGAGGAACTACATAATTTATATGGTTTACCCAACATTGTTAGGGTCGTGAAGTCTAGGAGGCTTAGGTGGGAGGGTCATGTAGTTAGAATGGAAGAAAGTAGAAACGCTTTCAAAGTCGACAGGAAGACCAATCGGAAAACGACCATTAGGAAGACCTAGGCGCAGATGGGAGGACAATATTAAGATGGATCTCGCAGCGATTGGAATACAAAGTAGAAACTAAATGCAGTTAGCTAAGGATAGAAGTCAGTGAAGAGCTTTTGTGAACGCGGCATTGAACCTCCGGGTTCCATAGGCCATAGAGTTAATTAGTTAGTTAGTTAGAATACATGTTTAAGCGTTTGTCTATAAATTCCAAAGGGTTAGGTTAATTTATCAAAAGAATGAAATGAAGATATTGAAAACGGAGTCGCTAAAGGTGGAGGCGGCGAGGGATTCGCCATAAAATTTCTAATTAAAATACATGTATATGCTTTGCATGAAATTCTCTTCCCAAGAAACAAAACAAAACAAAACCAAAAAAAAAAAAAAAAAAAAAAAGGGTATAATATGAAGATGAAATTTGTACTAACAATTTTGTGAACTGTATTGGTACGAGAAAATTACTCTGTAAATCGGGATCGTATTTGATGTAGTAATAGCTCATCACTTAAAGCAAATTCTTAATTTCTCTAGTTTTTGGAAATTCGATCTGAAAGAAGAAAAACTTAACTACTAAAACTAGTTTTTACTGGAGAGAAAGCACGAAATATTATTAAAATGAGCCAAATACGCCTTTCATTGCGCGAATTCAATATTCATTTTAGCTGCGGCCTGATTAGTAACTGTATAAACATTGGCAACATCGGTATCAATCCAACCCTTGATCGACTTTTCTTTGTGCACGTCTACTGTTTCCTATACTTTATAGAATGTATTACATACAAGAGTGCGACTGATAAGTTCGTGGCCTGAGGTACGTAGTAGTAATGCTTGTACTTACTAGCAACAACACTAACTGCAGCCTCTTTAATAGTATAAATATCAACTCATTTCAATAATAATCTCATTACACTATTATCTGAGACAGGACAAACATCTCCATGTCAGCCAAATCCGAAAATCCTCGCAATTTTGAGCACCTCGCCGTGATAAAATACTTTGTAAAGAAAAAAAATGTCTAAAGAAATTTTTGGAGTCATGTCGTCAACTCTAAAGGATTCAGGGTTTTCGTATACCTATAAATGGGCTAGCCAATTTCAAGAAGGATTAGAGAGCTGTGAAGTCGATTTCGCCCAGGGCATCCTGTGGCGGTGATCACTGAAGAAAACATCGCAAAAGTCGGAAAATTTTTTCAAGCCGATCGAAGAATAAAATTGTATCAGATAGCGGAAGAATTGCAGATCAGTTTATATATATAAATGTGCACGAACATTTAAACATCTAAAATTAGCGCGCTGTTGGTGCCGAAAATGCTCCCTCGACAAACTACGATGACTGGAGAATTCTAAAGATTTTTTGAAATTAGCTGAAGACAATCTCGACGAAATTTGCGTCCGAATCGTAACTGTAAACGAGACTTGGTTACACCACTATGATCCAGAGTCGAAACAGGAGTCTGTGCAGTGGATTAAGAAAGGAGAAAGGCAGCCAAAGAAGTTCAAGGTGGAAAAGTCTGCTTCGAAGCTTATGACGACTGTTTTTTGGGACAGTGAAGTTGTTTTGTTGAACAATTTTGATATGAAGCGTCCCTCGTAAGTATGTAATTCATGTGCTGAAGTAGATTTAACTAACAATCTTACAGCTTCCTTCTCTTTAACCATGAACTTAAAAGTATTAGTTTTCAATGTTTACTGGTGAAGAACAAAGTAATAGAAGAAATAATATTCAATACTCAATTTTAGGTAAGTTTTGGTGTGTTGTTTATTTTGATAAATTTACACTTCTAAATAGTTATTTTGAAAACTCATGTTAGTCTGTTAACAAAAAGCGAAAATGAAAGTAACATTGCAGTAGTAAAATGAAACAAAGAAGGAATACTTCCAACTAGAGAACTACTTAATGGGTATGAAAGCTTACGCTATCAAACAATAGCATAACATGAGATAAGTTGTTATTCTAGCATTATTACTGAATGCAACATACAAGGGAAGCTGCTTGAACCCACATAACCTAACCAAAGAGCTAAATTCTCGGGGAGAGAGAAATGAATTTTAAAACTACTATTTTGAGGTTCCTTGTTGCTAAGCGGTCAGCGTACGCGCCTTTGGCGTGGTTCGGTTTCCGGCGGGAGCTCATGTGTCTCGGATCCCACTTTACGCTGGAAGTTCATGTCTCATATAGCCTCGCTTGTGAACTAGACACTAAAATCAAATCATATATACTCTGTTTTGTTTGGCATTTGTCTTGGTCACTGCATGAAACTAGCAAAAGGAAAACTTAACGAAGTGAGTGTTATAGTGTAACTTTTTCGCAAACGAAGTATCATGTTAGGCCCACAGTAACATGCCCCAGTTTTTTCTGTTCCTGTAAATTGTGGAGGAAAAGAAACTCTGTGCTGTGCAACCCTGAAACTTAATACTACGTCCCGTGTAGTTATGATCTGTACCACGTGCCCAACTGTTTTCCAAAAAGTCGTCCTTGTTGTTAATGGAAGAAAAGTTGTAAAATGTTCGTATGTTCAGAAAATTACATTCGTGTGAGGTCATGTTGCGGAAAATGCAGTCTGTGCACTGGTTATGAACTGAGTGAAAATGACTGTTCCAATATCGGTAGATTATGATATTTATGCATTTTTATGTATATATTTGTTTTTTCGTTTTGTGTGTAAGAAATGTAAAATATAAGAAACAATTGTATAAGTGAAGCTGCTCTTATGCTATGTGATTCTTAGAACTTCATATTACGACTCTACTTGCTGACCTGCACCACATGTCAAACTACCTCAGAACTTCACCTTGCATTGCTAACGGAAGAAAATTGATCAGAATATATATATTCTCAGAAAACTTACATATTTTCGTGACCGTTGGTTTTGTCAGGTACTCCCATTTCCTCACACATGTTCATTTCACCAATTCTTCCATCATCATTCACTTACCTTAATCATCGCCTCCCTTACCACAACGGGCACAATAATGGAATATTAAAATATTTCATTTTATTTTCATTTTTAAAATTACACATTTGGTGTTAAATAAGTCTCTCATACTTTTTCTGTGTTGTGACTTTTGCTACTATGATATATTGTGATATAAAGAGGTGAATGAGAAAAGGACTTCAGACATCTGCCAGTGGGTGTAGCTAAATTTAAATTAATTCTTAGACAGCGTTTCTTTTTTCGTGATTTCGGTCAGGTTAGGGGCCGTTCACATATTACTGTGTGGTTGTTTTTGTGAGAAACTCCCATGTAACTAATGTCCAAAATTATTGTGGCGTGTCTATAAATATGTTTTTGTAGGAAAATAATTTGATAACGAATTCGCCCGGTATTTCTTATAATGTTAGTGTGTGTATAATCGGCAAAGACATGTATGGGTAAATTTCATGTAAAAAGAGCAGTAAATAAGAACAATAAAATGAAAATACACCTTTCTTGTCCATTTAGCGACGTTTTACTCATTCTAATTTTCGTATTTACAATTCTTTTTCTACGAAATTTTCCACAAATATACATTTCCCGATTGTACACACAGTATCAGTATTAAAAGCACCCCGGAAAATCATTATCAAATTATATTATTACAAGAAGACACTTATAGATATGCGACAATCATTTTGGACATGAGTGTACCTCATGAAAGACGTGTCGGGCGTACTGCGCTTGAGCGACTACAGACACACCTTTGTCAGCAGTAGTACGAACTCATAGATGACACCACCATCTTATATGGGGAGGGAGAGCAAGGAGATATGCATCGAGGAAAATTTCGTAGCTTTTGGAGAGGGATAGATTTTTTTCCCGGGCCTACCCCTTGCAATCATCACTAGTTCACACAATCCGAAAATATAATGTGACCTGAGGTATTGCTAACTTTACCAAGGCTGTGTGCTCCACCAGGGATTACGTGTATTGGGAGTACTTGTTAACCTTTCTCCCTTATAAAGAGACCCGGCAGGAGACTTACTTGGAGGGCCCCATCATCCCTTCCCATGTTGCATGTAGGAACCTCACAAAGTATACTAAGTTTCATCTTTTTAATTTTTCTGGTGCCCCAAGGTGGGGACCTGTTCTAACTTGTCAACTGACTAACTTGATAACTTGTCAACTGACTAACAGATGGCCCCAGCGCGACTTTTTAAAAGTCAGTCTCATTTCGGCATTCGTGGGGCTCCAATACACATTTAGACAATATGATGCTGGGGCCCCGTTCTTCATATTGTTGAAATATATTCTTAGTAGGCCCCAAACAGGACTTTATAATACTGTTACTTTCATTCCAATAATGGGATCCCAAGACTACATTCAATGCTGGGGGCCATTGAACTCTGGGAACGGAACAAACTACAACGAGTAACTATGCTCCAACACAGCAGACATGTTTTATCTTACTTTCCATGTTATTCAATATTATTATACATAGAGAGAGAGAGGGCCCCGGCAGGGATCTCTGCCCTCCTGCCTTGGCCAGTCTCAGCCTGATCATCAGGCTTTTTCTGTTTTCACATAATGGTCCGCTCAGTCGGATATCTTTCTCTTAGTGAAAATAAAAAAAATGTTTGCTTTTATTTTTATTTGTAAAACGACAACTGAACAGAGAACCAATGTAGCATGAATAACATATCCAAGTAGCGATCTGATATAAGACAATGTATTAAAACTAATCTGATATTTGGTGCCACCCTGGCCACTCTTGTTTTAGAACCGAAGACAATCTGGACACAGACGGAAGAAGGGATTTTCCCGTTTAAAACGAAACAGCTTCATTACAAGGTAACAAGGTAGAAAAAAAGAAGTTATTTTCAAAAGTTAATGAAATCCTTTTATATATATATATATATATATATATATATATATATATATATATATATATATATATATATATATATATATATATATATATATATATATATATATATATATACCCTCCATTCCAAAAGAAACCGAACGTTTTAAAAAAAACAAAAAAGCAATGTACATTTTGGAACAAATCATTTTTAATAATCAATGTATTCCCCTTCTGCATCGATACACATATTTGCACGCTCCAACAAGTTGTCAAACGACTTCTCCATGTCCTTTATTGGAATGGTCTTTAGGACGGCGGTCGTCGCCTTCTCAATGGCATCAATCGATGCGTGCCACTTTCCTTTCATCGCCAAATGCAGTTTCGGGAACAGATAGAAATCGCACGGAGCGAGATCTGGTGAATAGGGCGGATGATGCAACCGAATAATGTGATTTTTGACCAAAAATTCAGTTACAAGTCGCGAACGATGTGATGGTGCATTATCGTCCAAAAGAGTCCAACTGCCGATTTCGCGATATTCGGGCCGAATACGACGAATTCTTGCCAGCAAACGCTTCATGACGCCCAAGTAAAACTCTCCAGTGACTGTCTGGCCGGGCTGAACAAATTCTTTGTGGATGATTCCTTTTGAATCGTAAAAACAAATCAGCATCACCTTAACTTTTGACTTCACCAAGCGACTTTTTTTTGGATGTTCCTTCATCCGGCGCTCTCCATTCAGCACTTTGCCGCTTTGTTTCGGGCTCATATTCAAAACACCACGTCTCGTCACCAGTTACAATCGATTTCAAGAAGTTTCGATCCTGCCGAGCACTTTTAACGATGTCTTTGCAATGCACAATTCGATCAACTTTTTGGTCTTCGGTGAGTTTGTGTGGTACAAACCGCGAATTAACCTTCTTAAGGCCCAAAACTTCGGTCAAAATGCGGTATGCGGTTGTTTGAGGAATGCCTAATTCCATTTCAATAACTTTCACCGACGATTTTTTGTTATGTTTGATGAATTCACGCACTTTTTCGATGTTTTCTTCCGATAATCCGGTTCTGGGACGGCCTGATCTTTCGTCATCATCCAGCGTCTCTCTACCCGATTTGAATCGCCTGAACCACTCGTAAACTTGCGTACGGGATAGACACTCATCACCATATGCATTTTGTAGCATTTGGTGCGTTTCACTAAACGTTTTACCCAGTTTAACACAAAACTCAATTGCAGCTCGTTGTTTGAAACTCATTTTCCGACCGATGTACACAACACACTGACAGTTGAAACACAATAACTTTGTTGCCGTGCATCCAAATGTCATGACATTTATACCAGTTGTCAATGAGGGACTACGCCATCTACCGGTAAAATATTACAACAGATGGCACTAGTGGTACTATTTTTCAAAAGTTCGGTTTCTTTTGGAATGGAGGGTGTATATCTGAAAAATCATGGTTTTATTGGAAGAATGTCTTGACATTCGTTAATTTTGATATAGTAATCCTAGGCTAACGGGAATAATTATGCTTACCAATTACTATTCAATGTACACATTGCAGTGGCAAGCATGCCTTTCGGAATATTCCGAAAGGACATTTCTGTTGCAGGCCTTTGCGTGCCCATTACCATTATCAAGGAACAAATTGTTTTTCCTAATTTTTCATTAATTGTCAATTGAATGTTGAAACTTCGCTAGATCTGAAACATACACACTCCTCTCTCTCTCATATATATATATATATATATATATATATATATATATATATATAATATACGAGGTTCTGTGTAATCTTCCTCAAAGTAGGACTCCCTCCCTCGCAGCTGGTCATGGTGTTGACCAGTTTTCCTCCTTCACGGGAAGGCATCTGGGAAACAGAAAGCAATTTCATATGCGTTAATGACCCTTGCGCCCTGTTCAATAAAACTTTATTCATGTGTGTCATCAAAGTTCACTAGTTCGTGAAATTCTAAAGCTTAATACCAATGATTTCACGTAGGAGAAATTTGTTTAGATGTATAATAATTTGTGAATGATAGTTGTTGTAATTGTAGCAATAAGTGTAGATATTGGAATAGGCCTACTAAGCAGCTACAATTGTATTTTTAACGTATGAGCTGGCAACACTACTTGCCATCGAGAAGGAACGAGAGGCTGTCTGTTGACTAGGTTCACGAGAAAAATTCTCAACAATACGTAACGCTATTTTATTTTAATCAATTTTTTACCCCATTCGCCGCTTGTTACAATTCGTAACACAAGGCTTGAATCCCTTCCCTCCCTTTGTCACGTAATGCTTTTTTGATTTTTTTCATCATTTTTTTATTTTGGGGGTTATTACAACAAAAAACTAATTTTAATTTCAAAACTTTTTATTACAAAGTGTTTATATTCTGAATAAATTTGTAGTATTTTTTCATCAACAAATCAACGTATTAAAAATGATAAAAGCGTAATAATATTTTAACCCCATAAGGTTGTTTAATTAACTAGTCTTAATTCTTCGAAATTGCATACTGCCGTTTTTCCAAAGAGATCGCATCCATTCAGTTAGGTCACCGATAATTAGTAAGGAAGTGTATTGCCGGAAGATGCAGGTGAAACAGATTTAAAGAACCGACATCGACCTTTTCTTCCAGAATCCAGGATGCTCCCTGTATTTAAAGTTCGCCAGTGTCGATGATACTAAGAAGTTCTCTTCCTCGTCGATCACAGATTTGACTTGAGTGCACTATGGAGGAGCATAAGGATTTCGTTTGCGAACAACCTTTCGAGCATCTTTGGACGAGTCTACTAGTAACTTTCCGTTTGCAGCCATTTAGAAACGCGCAAATAAATACCGATTTTCTAAATCGATTGAAATCAAAAGCAGATAATTCAGTAGTGATAACGGTATCTCATGTAAAATAATATTGCCTGAGGCGCTCTTGTTCCACATTTCGATTATCTTTTATCTATTTGAAGATATCACATAATTACTGTAAAATCAGCGGTAATTTTATTTCGCCGTAATGGGCCTTCTTAACCAGCAACAATTGGATTTCATGACGAAAGAAGAGCAGAGAAGGAAAAAATGTATATAAAGTTGATCTAAATGAAGAAGGAAATTACAGAGGAATATACAATTGAAGTAAAGCTGACAAGAGGAATTAAAAAGGGTAGATACATTATAATAATGTATATGAAGGTAAATTTCATGGAAATATAAGGTAGCAAGGGAAAACTACTATGACAATATATAAACTAAAGATAGAAATGAACTTATGAAAGAATTGCAGCTTGACAAAGATGGAAAAAATACATTGAGGAACCGGATGATAGCAAGAATAAGTTTTATATCTTAGGTATCAAAACGGAAAAAGAAGTAAAAGATGATAGCGTGTAATTCAGTAATAAATAACATGTACGAAATATAATAACGAAAGTCCTCCTTTGAAGTAAATTAATTCTTTTAAATATAACATCCACAGTGTAAAGTAACACTCATTACTTTTTTTTCAAGGATTTGTTTAACACTCGAATATTTAGATATAAAATACCCACTTTAAACGCAATAAAGTAATTATATCGAAACGTTAAATAATATAGGAATTCTCTACCCAATATTAACGACCAAGGTTAGCTACTATAATTTAAATTTATAGTTAAAAGCAAACAACATCAAAAGGTTTGTCGCAGATAGTCCAACCAAGGCATTTACTGGTTACGTAAGATGACCAATTCAAACTTTCTTTCCTTTATTTCTTTTCTTTTCTTTTCTCATACGAGACAATAAGGAAGGTGAAATGGAAGTTACTAATTCTAATATAACAAATTACCATACATACCAGAAACTATTTCATTCATTTTCTTTCCCTTCTTATTTTCCTTTTTCTTCTTTTAGTCTCCAAACCTGTTTTTCTTCCTGAGCAATTTAGTGGTCAGAATTCTGCTTCAGTCTCCTTACAGCCATAATCCAATGGTTTCCTGTCTTCGTAATTTAAATATCACCACCCCCATTTCACAATTCCCATTATCATGTTTCGAACTCTACTCCTTCAGTACCTAGGTGAAAATACGCCGTCCGCTGGCTGAGCAGCAAGCAGCTGGCTGTAGCGACAAGTAGCGACACACAGCGAAAGCTCGCGCACTTCCACCACAGGTATTGCCAAGGTCAACCCGTTACGAGTATCTCACGAACCTATTGCTATTTTAAAACGGAGATTTTATTAACAAACATTTTACATATTTTTATTTTTCAACTAAACGCAACACAATAATTTCCCCCTCCCCCGAAGAGGACAAACAATATTATTATACTAACCAAGAGGAGAAAAAAATAATTTGTACATTACCAAATTTCCTGAACTATTAATATATGGTTAATCCTCTTACAAACGTTGGATTATCCACTCCAATACATATTATCGAGAACCACGCGACGAACACGGATGATGATGATGGGCTCTACCACCACAACTCCTAGCCCTTAACAATAATGAAGATTTTCCTGCAGGAAAAAAACAAAATAAAACAAACACAAGATATATAACAATAAACAAAATTACAAATCCCAATCAAGTTAAGTAAGTTTTTTGAAGGTACCTTAACTATTATTACCCTAAGCATTAGGAGGAACATTAAAGATTTTACAAAAGGATACATGGCGTTTCAACCTAATATTTGGATTTTCTACACTTCTCAACCACACAGTGTTCTGTGTAGGTTTACTCAAAACTTCAAAAGGACCATCCCAAGGAGGAGCAAATTTGGGTTAAAGTGTTTTTTCACTGACAATTTCAACATTGTTTTAACTAAGACCAGATCTCCTACATGTATATTAACAGGAATATGTTTCTGAGAGTAATTTTTTTCACTACGTTTCCAGGAATTCTGAATATTATTAGAAATAATGTCAAATTTCTCATCTTTATTTAGGTCATCATCCAAAATTTCTAGATCTAATAACCATTTAATATCAAGAGGATGATAAAATTTTCTCCCCATATAAATCTCACTAGGTGAATAATCAGTAACATCATTAATGGTAATGTTGATAGTGAACGCGATTTTAGTTAACAATTGGGCCCATTTTCTTTGTAACTTATCAACGTATGCACGAATTAAATTCTTCACCCACCTCATGGTTCTTTCTGCCTTATTCGGCGACGGGTTATAAGGAGACAATCTAACATCCTGAATTCCATAAGAGTACAGAAATTGAGAAAAGTACTCTGATACGAAGTATGAAGCTCTTTCGTGTAAAACAGAACCTGGAAATCCGTATCTCAGACAAAGATCTAATAATTTATTACAAATAGTCTTAGAATTTAATTGTGTCAAAGGTTCTAAAAACACAAATGTACTGAAAGAATCTGTTACAATCAAAATAAACTTATATCCTGAACTTTTGGGAAGACGCCCAGCTACGTCAATGTGGCAAATATAATTTAGATTGTTTAACATTTCTAGTATAATAATTTCCCGTAGGTTTCCTAGTTTTATTGGTTTATTTATTTATTTATTTATTTATTTACATTTTTCCAGTCTGTACGACACTATTGGTGAAAATGAGAATAGGAATGAGAAAAGTAATTTGACTTCACAAATTTTAAAGAGTAAACTTATTTATTTATTTATTTATTTATTCATTATTCATGTAAATGTAACAAGTTATTGAATATACTTACTTAATTGCTCCTCTTTTGCCTTGAGGTGTCGAGATTTATTTCAATATGTGAAAAGCTAAAGCGATTCTTATACCTAGAAACTTCAAATCGCTGTACTTAGAAATTAGGACTGTACACTTCTCTTTTGATATTATTGAGGGGTAAGAAGTTTTGAGAACGTTAACTCTGTAAGTGGAGTAGGGTATTCATTTTCATTAAAAAAAATCCATTTTATGAGTCGTTGAAACTAGGTACTCAAAATTCACCTAAGTTTCTCATTATAAAAAAGTGAATACATGTGAAAAAAAGAGTGGGAATACAATACCCCGGTACATCAACTATTTATTGATTTTAGAAAGGCGTACGACTCGGTTAGGAGAGAAACATTATACAACGTTCTTACAGAACTTGGAATACCGAGAAAGCTAATTAGATTAATTAAGATATGTTTAAATGAATCCCAAAGTAAAGTCCGGGTAGGAAAATTTTTGTCCACGAGCTTTCACGTCGAAAATGGCCTGAAACAAGGAGATGCGTTGTCGCCATTATTATTTAACTTCGTTCTGGAATACGCTATAAGGAAAATCAAAGATAGCAACCAGGGCCTAGAGTTGAACGGTATTCACCAGGTTATGGCATATGCTGATGACGTAAATTTAATAGGTGATGATAGGAGAACAATAGAAAGAAATGCAGAGATCTTATTAAACGCTTGCAGGGACATGGGTTTAGAAGTAAATGCAGATAAAACTAAATACATGGAAGTGCGTCGGGACCGAAATACAGCAAATTATGGATGCGTTAAAATATTAAATAATACTTTTGATAAAGTGGATAGTTTCAAATACCTAGGATCAATATTAACAGACGAAAATCATTCAGGGAGAAATTAAATGTCGACTAAAAGCAGGGAATTCGTGTTACTATTCGGTTCAAAATCTCTTGTCGTCGCGAATTCTGTCGAGAAATTTGAAGCTTAAAATATACAAAACGGTAATCATGCCTGTTGTTTTGTATGGCTGCGAAACATGGTCACTTACTCTGAGGGAAGAACATAGACTGAAAGTATTTGAGAACAAGATCCTGAGACGAATATTCGGACCCAAGAGGAACGGGAATGGGGAATGACGGAAACTTCATAACGAGGAACTACATAATTTATATGGTTTACCCAACATTGTTAGGGTCGTGAAGTCTAGGAGGCTTAGGTGGGAGGGTCATGTAGTTAGAATGGAAGAAAGTAGAAACGCTTTCAAAGTCGACAGGAAGACCAATCGGAAAACGACCATTAGGAAGACCTAGGCGCAGATGGGAGGACAATATTAAGATGGATCTCGCAGCGATTGGAATACAAAGTAGAAACTAAATGCAGTTAGCTAAGGATAGAAGTCAGTGAAGAGCTTTTGTGAACGCGGCATTGAACCTCCGGGTTCCATAGGCCATAGAGTTAATTAGTTAGTTAGTTAGAATACATGTTTAAGCGTTTGTCTATAAATTCCAAAGGGTTAGGTTAATTTATCAAAAGAATGAAATGAAGATATTGAAAACGGAGTCGCTAAAGGTGAAGGAGGCGAGGGATTCGCCATAAAATTTCTAATTAAAATACATGTATATGCTTTGCATGAAATTCTCTTCCCAAGAAACAAAACAAAACAAAACCAAAAAAAAAAAAAGGTATAATATGAAGATGAAATTTGTACTAACAATTTTGTGAACTGTATTGGTACGAGAAAATTACTCTGTAAATCGGGATCGTATTTGATGTAGTAATAGCTCATCACTTAAAGCAAATTCTTAATTTCTCTAGTTTTTGGAAATTCGATCTGAAAGAAGAAAAACTTAACTACTAAAACTAGTTTTTACTGGAGAGAAAGCACGAAATATTATTAAAATGAGCCAAATACGCCTTTCATTGCGCGAATTCAATATTCATTTTAGCTGCGGCCTGATTAGTAACTGTATAAACATTGGCAACATCGGTATCAATCCAACCCTTGATCGACTTTTCTTTGTGCACGTCTACTGTTTCCTATACTTTATAGAATGTATTACATACAAGAGTGCGACTGATAAGTTCGTGGCCTGAGGTACGTAGTAGTAATGCTTGTACTTACTAGCAACAACACTAACTGCAGCCTCTTTAATAGTATAAATATCAACTCATTTCAATAATAATCTCATTACACTATTATCTGAGACAGGACAAACATCTCCATGTCAGCCAAATCCGAAAATCCTCGCAATTTTGAGCACCTCGCCGTGATAAAATACTTTGTAAAGAAAAAAAATGTCTAAAGAAATTTTTGGAGTCATGTCGTCAACTCTAAAGGATTCAGGGTTTTCGTATACCTATAAATGGGCTAGCCAATTTCAAGAAGGATTAGAGAGCTGTGAAGTCGATTTCGCCCAGGGCATCCTGTGGCGGTGATCACTGAAGAAAACATCGCAAAAGTCGGAAAATTTTTTCAAGCCGATCGAAGAATAAAATTGTATCAGATAGCGGAAGAATTGCAGATCAGTTTATATATATAAATGTGCACGAACATTTAAACATCTAAAATTAGCGCGCTGTTGGTGCCGAAAATGCTCCCTCGACAAACTACGATGACTGGAGAATTCTAAAGATTTTTTGAAATTAGCTGAAGACAATCTCGACGAAATTTGCGTCCGAATCGTAACTGTAAACGAGACTTGGTTACACCACTATGATCCAGAGTCGAAACAGGAGTCTGTGCAGTGGATTAAGAAAGGAGAAAGGCAGCCAAAGAAGTTCAAGGTGGAAAAGTCTGCTTCGAAGCTTATGACGACTGTTTTTTGGGACAGTGAAGTTGTTTTGTTGAACAATTTTGATATGAAGCGTCCCTCGTAAGTATGTAATTCATGTGCTGAAGTAGATTTAACTAACAATCTTACAGCTTCCTTCTCTTTAACCATGAACTTAAAAGTATTAGTTTTCAATGTTTACTGGTGAAGAACAAAGTAATAGAAGAAATAATATTCAATACTCAATTTTAGGTAAGTTTTGGTGTGTTGTTTATTTTGATAAATTTACACTTCTAAATAGTTATTTTGAAAACTCATGTTAGTCTGTTAACAAAAAGCGAAAATGAAAGTAACATTGCAGTAGTAAAATGAAACAAAGAAGGAATACTTCCAACTAGAGAACTACTTAATGGGTATGAAAGCTTACGCTATCAAACAATAGCATAACATGAGATAAGTTGTTATTCTAGCATTATTACTGAATGCAACATACAAGGGAAGCTGCTTGAACCCACATAACCTAACCAAAGAGCTAAATTCTCGGGGAGAGAGAAATGAATTTTAAAACTACTATTTTGAGGTTCCTTGTTGCTAAGCGGTCAGCGTACGCGCCTTTGGCGTGGTTCGGTTTCCGGCGGGAGCTCATGTGTCTCGGATCCCACTTTACGCTGGAAGTTCATGTCTCATATAGCCTCGCTTGTGAACTAGACACTAAAATCAAATCATATATACTCTGTTTTGTTTGGCATTTGTCTTGGTCACTGCATGAAACTAGCAAAAGGAAAACTTAACGAAGTGAGTGTTATAGTGTAACTTTTTCGCAAACGAAGTATCATGTTAGGCCCACAGTAACATGTCCCAGTTTTTTCTGTTCCTGTAAATTGTGGAGGAAAAGAAACTCTGTGCTGTGCAACCCTGAAACTTAATACTACGTCCCGTGTAGTTATGATCTGTACCACGTGCCCAACTGTTTTCCAAAAAGTCGTCCTTGTTGTTAATGGAAGAAAAGTTGTAAAATGTTCGTATGTTCAGAAAATTACATTCGTGTGAGGTCATGTTGCGGAAAATGCAGTCTGTGCACTGGTTATGAACTGAGTGAAAATGACTGTTCCAATATCGGTAGATTATGATATTTATGCATTTTTATGTATATATTTGTTTTTTCGTTTTGTGTGTAAGAAATGTAAAATATAAGAAACAATTGTATAAGTGAAGCTGCTCTTATGCTATGTGATTCTTAGAACTTCATATTACGACTCTACTTGCTGACCTGCACCACATGTCAAACTACCTCAGAACTTCACCTTGCATTGCTAACGGAAGAAAATTGATCAGAATATATATATTCTCAGAAAACTTACATATTTTCGTGACCGTTGGTTTTGTCAGGTACTCCCATTTCCTCACACATGTTCATTTCACCAATTCTTCCATCATCATTCACTTACCTTAATCATCGCCTCCCTTACCACAACGGGCACAATAATGGAATATTAAAATATTTCATTTTATTTTCATTTTTAAAATTACACATTTGGTGTTAAATAAGTCTCTCATACTTTTTCTGTGTTGTGACTTTTGCTACTATGATATATTGTGATATAAAGAGGTGAATGAGAAAAGGACTTCAGACATCTGCCAGTGGGTGTAGCTAAATTTAAATTAATTCTTAGACAGCGTTTCTTTTTTCGTGATTTCGGTCAGGTTAGGGGCCGTTCACATATTACTGTGTGGTTGTTTTTGTGAGAAACTCCCATGTAACTAATGTCCAAAATTATTGTGGCGTGTCTATAAATATGTTTTTGTAGGAAAATAATTTGATAACGAATTCGCCCGGTATTTCTTATAATGTTAGTGTGTGTATAATCGGCAAAGACATGTATGGGTAAATTTCATGTAAAAAGAGCAGTAAATAAGAACAATAAAATGAAAATACACCTTTCTTGTCCATTTAGCGACGTTTTACTCATTCTAATTTTCGTATTTACAATTCTTTTTCTACGAAATTTTCCACAAATATACATTTCCCGATTGTACACACAGTATCAGTATTAAAAGCACCCCGGAAAATCATTATCAAATTATATTATTACAAGAAGACACTTATAGATATGCGACAATCATTTTGGACATGAGTGTACCTCATGAAAGACGTGTCGGGCGTACTGCGCTTGAGCGACTACAGACACACCTTTGTCAGCAGTAGTACGAACTCATAGATGACACCACCATCTTATATGGGGAGGGAGAGCAAGGAGATATGCATCGAGGAAAATTTCGTAGCTTTTGGAGAGGGATAGATTTTTTTCCCGGGCCTACCCCTTGCAATCATCACTAGTTCACACAATCCGAAAATATAATGTGACCTGAGGTATTGCTAACTTTACCAAGGCTGTGTGCTCCACCAGGGATTACGTGTATTGGGAGTACTTGTTAACCTTTCTCCCTTATAAAGAGACCCGGCAGGAGACTTACTTGGAGGGCCCCATCATCCCTTCCCATGTTGCATGTAGGAACCTCACAAAGTATACTAAGTTTCATCTTTTTAATTTTTCTGGTGCCCCAAGGTGGGGACCTGTTCTAACTTGTCAACTGACTAACTTGATAACTTGTCAACTGACTAACAGATGGCCCCAGCGCGACTTTTTAAAAGTCAGTCTCATTTCGGCATTCGTGGGGCTCCAATACACATTTAGACAATATGATGCTGGGGCCCCGTTCTTCATATTGTTGAAATATATTCTTAGTAGGCCCCAAACAGGACTTTATAATACTGTTACTTTCATTCCAATAATGGGATCCCAAGACTACATTCAATGCTGGGGGCCATTGAACTCTGGGAACGGAACAAACTACAACGAGTAACTATGCTCCAACACAGCAGACATGTTTTATCTTACTTTCCATGTTATTCAATATTATTATACATAGAGAGAGAGAGGGCCCCGGCAGGGATCTCTGCCCTCCTGCCTTGGCCAGTCTCAGCCTGATCATCAGGCTTTTTCTGTTTTCACATAATGGTCCGCTCAGTCGGATATCTTTCTCTTAGTGAAAATAAAAAAAATGTTTGCTTTTATTTTTATTTGTAAAACGACAACTGAACAGAGAACCAATGTAGCATGAATAACATATCCAAGTAGCGATCTGATATAAGACAATGTATTAAAACTAATCTGATATTTGGTGCCACCCTGGCCACTCTTGTTTTAGAACCGAAGACAATCTGGACACAGACGGAAGAAGGGATTTTCCCGTTTAAAACGAAACAGCTTCATTACAAGGTAACAAGGTAGAAAAAAAGAAGTTATTTTCAAAAGTTAATGAAATCCTTTTATATATATATATATATATATATATATATATATATATATATATATACCCTCCATTCCAAAAGAAACCGAACGTTTTAAAAAAAACAAAAAAGCAATGTACATTTTGGAACAAATCATTTTTAATAATCAATGTATTCCCCTTCTGCATCGATACACATATTTGCACGCTCCAACAAGTTGTCAAACGACTTCTCCATGTCCTTTATTGGAATGGTCTTTAGGACGGCGGTCGTCGCCTTCTCAATGGCATCAATCGATGCGTGCCACTTTCCTTTCATCGCCAAATGCAGTTTCGGGAACAGATAGAAATCGCACGGAGCGAGATCTGGTGAATAGGGCGGATGATGCAACCGAATAATGTGATTTTTGACCAAAAATTCAGTTACAAGTCGCGAACGATGTGATGGTGCATTATCGTCCAAAAGAGTCCAACTGCCGATTTCGCGATATTCGGGCCGAATACGACGAATTCTTGCCAGCAAACGCTTCATGACGCCCAAGTAAAACTCTCCAGTGACTGTCTGGCCGGGCTGAACAAATTCTTTGTGGATGATTCCTTTTGAATCGTAAAAACAAATCAGCATCACCTTAACTTTTGACTTCACCAAGCGACTTTTTTTTGGATGTTCCTTCATCCGGCGCTCTCCATTCAGCACTTTGCCGCTTTGTTTCGGGCTCATATTCAAAACACCACGTCTCGTCACCAGTTACAATCGATTTCAAGAAGTTTCGATCCTGCCGAGCACTTTTAACGATGTCTTTGCAATGCACAATTCGATCAACTTTTTGGTCTTCGGTGAGTTTGTGTGGTACAAACCGCGAATTAACCTTCTTAAGGCCCAAAACTTCGGTCAAAATGCGGTATGCGGTTGTTTGAGGAATGCCTAATTCCATTTCAATAACTTTCACCGACGATTTTTTGTTATGTTTGATGAATTCACGCACTTTTTCGATGTTTTCTTCCGATAATCCGGTTCTGGGACGGCCTGATCTTTCGTCATCATCCAGCGTCTCTCTACCCGATTTGAATCGCCTGAACCACTCGTAAACTTGCGTACGGGATAGACACTCATCACCATATGCATTTTGTAGCATTTGGTGCGTTTCACTAAACGTTTTACCCAGTTTAACACAAAACTCAATTGCAGCTCGTTGTTTGAAACTCATTTTCAGACCGATGTACACAACACACTGACAGTTGAAACACAATAACTTTGTTGCCGTGCATCCAAATGTCATGACATTTATACCAGTTGTCAATGAGGGACTACGCCATCTACCGGTAAAATATTACAACAGATGGCACTAGTGGTACTATTTTTCAAAAGTTCGGTTTCTTTTGGAATGGAGGGTGTATATCTGAAAAATCATGGTTTTATTGGAAGAATGTCTTGACATTCGTTAATTTTGATATAGTAATCCTAGGCTAACGGGAATAATTATGCTTACCAATTACTATTCAATGTACACATTGCAGTGGCAAGCATGTCTTTCGGAATATTCCGAAAGGACATTTCTGTTGCAGGCCTTTGCGTGCCCATTACCATTATCAAGGAACAAATTGTTTTTCCTAATTTTTCATTAATTGTCAATTGAATGTTGAAACTTCGCTAGATCTGAAACATACACACTCCTCTCTCTCTCATATATATATATATATATATATATATATATATATATATATATATATAATATACGAGGTTCTGTGTAATCTTCCTCAAAGTAGGACTCCCTCCCTCGCAGCTGGTCATGGTGTTGACCAGTTTTCCTCCTTCACGGGAAGGCATCTGGGAAACAGAAAGCAATTTCATATGCGTTAATGACCCTTGCGCCCTGTTCAATAAAACTTTATTCATGTGTGTCATCAAAGTTCACTAGTTCGTGAAATTCTAAAGCTTAATACCAATGATTTCACGTTGTAGGAGAAATTTGTTTAGATGTATAATAATTTGTGAATGATAGTTGTTGTAATTGTAGCAATAAGTGTAGATATTGGAATAGGCCTACTAAGCAGCTACAATTGTATTTTTAACGTATGAGCTGGCAACACTACTTGCCATCGAGAAGGAACGAGAGGCTGTCTGTTGACTAGGTTCACGAGAAAAATTCTCAACAATACGTAACGCTATTTTATTTTAATCAATTTTTTTACCCCATTCGCCGCTTGTTACAATTCGTAACACAAGGCTTGAATCCCTTCCCTCCCTTTGTCACGTAATGCTTTTTTGATTTTTTTCATCATTTTTTTATTTTGGGGGTTATTACAACAAAAAACTAATTTTAATTTCAAAACTTTTTATTACAAAGTGTTTATATTCTGAATAAATTTGTAGTATTTTTTCATCAACAAATCAACGTATTAAAAATGATAAAAGCGTAATAATATTTTAACCCCATAAGGTTGTTTAATTAACTAGTCTTAATTCTTCGAAATTGCATACTGCCGTTTTTCCAAAGAGATCGCATCCATTCAGTTAGGTCACCGATAATTAGTAAGGAAGTGTATTGCCGGAAGATGCAGGTGAAACAGATTTAAAGAACCGACATCGACCTTTTCTTCCAGAATCCAGGATGCTCCCTGTATTTAAAGTTCGCCAGTGTCGATGATACTAAGAAGTTCTCTTCCTCGTCGATCACAGATTTGACTTGAGTGCACTATGGAGGAGCATAAGGATTTCGTTTGCGAACAACCTTTCGAGCATCTTTGGACGAGTCTACTAGTAACTTTCCGTTTGCAGCCATTTAGAAACGCGCAAATAAATACCGATTTTCTAAATCGATTGAAATCAAAAGCAGATAATTCAGTAGTGATAACGGTATCTCATGTAAAATAATATTGCCTGAGGCGCTCTTGTTCCACATTTCGATTATCTTTTATCTATTTGAAGATATCACATAATTACTGTAAAATCAGCGGTAATTTTATTTCGCCGTAATGGGCCTTCTTAACCAGCAACAATTGGATTTCATGACGAAAGAAGAGCAGAGAAGGAAAAAAATGTATATAAAGTTGATCTAAATGAAGAAGGAAATTACAGAGGAATATACAATTGAAGTAAAGCTGACAAGAGGAATTAAAAAGGGTAGATACATTATAATAATGTATATGAAGGTAAATTTCATGGAAATATAAGGTAGCAAGGGAAAACTACTATGACAATATATAAACTAAAGATAGAAATGAACTTATGAAAGAATTGCAGCTTGACAAAGATGGAAAAAATACATTGAGGAACCGGATGATAGCAAGAATAAGTTTTATATCTTAGGTATCAAAACGGAAAAAGAAGTAAAAGATGATAGCGTGTAATTCAGTAATAAATAACATGTACGAAATATAATAACGAAAGTCCTCCTTTGAAGTAAATTAATTCTTTTAAATATAACATCCACAGTGTAAAGTAACACTCATTACTTTTTTTTCAAGGATTTGTTTAACACTCGAATATTTAGATATAAAATACCCACTTTAAACGCAATAAAGTAATTATATCGAAACGTTAAATAATATAGGAATTCTCTACCCAATATTAACGACCAAGGTTAGCTACTATAATTTAAATTTATAGTTAAAAGCAAACAACATCAAAAGGTTTGTCGCAGATAGTCCAACCAAGGCATTTACTGGTTACGTAAGATGACCAATTCAAACTTTCTTTCCTTTATTTCTTTTCTTTTCTTTTCTCATACGAGACAATAAGGAAGGTGAAATGGAAGTTACTAATTCTAATATAACAAATTACCATACATACCAGAAACTATTTCATTCATTTTCTTTCCCTTCTTATTTTCCTTTTTCTTCTTTTAGTCTCCAAACCTGTTTTTCTTCCTGAGCAATTTAGTGGTCAGAATTCTGCTTCAGTCTCCTTACAGCCATAATCCAATGGTTTCCTGTCTTCGTAATTTAAATATCACCACCCCCATTTCACAATTCCCATTATCATGTTTCGAACTCTACTCCTTCAGTACCTAGGTGAAAATACGCCGTCCGCTGGCTGAGCAGCAAGCAGCTGGCTGTAGCGACAAGTAGCGACACACAGCGAAAGCTCGCGCACTTCCACCACAGGTATTGCCAAGGTCAACCCGTTACGAGTATCTCACGAACCTATTGCTATTTTAAAACGGAGATTTTATTAACAAACATTTTACATATTTTTATTTTTCAACTAAACGCAACACAATAATTTCCCCCTCCCCCGAAGAGGACAAACAATATTATTATACTAACCAAGGGGAGAAAAAAATAATTTGTACATTACCAAATTTCCTGAACTATTAATATATGGTTAATCCTCTTACAAACGTTGGATTATCCACTCCAATACATATTATCGAGAACCACGCGACGAACACGGATGATGATGATGGGCTCTACCACCACAACTCCTAGCCCTTAACAATAATGAAGATTTTCCTGCAGGAAAAAAACAAAATAAAACAAACACAAGATATATAACAATAAACAAAATTACAAATCCCAATCAAGTTAAGTAAGTTTTTTGAAGGTACCTTAACTATTATTACCCTAAGCATTAGGAGGAACATTAAAGATTTTACAAAAGGATACATGGCGTTTCAACCTAATATTTGGATTTTCTACACTTCTCAACCACACAGTGTTCTGTGTAGGTTTACTCAAAACTTCAAAAGGACCATCCCAAGGAGGAGCAAATTTGGGTTAAAGTGTTTTTTCACTGACAATTTCAACATTGTTTTAACTAAGACCAGATCTCCTACATGTATATTAACAGGAATATGTTTCTGAGAGTAATTTTTTTCACTACGTTTCCAGGAATTCTGAATATTATTAGAAATAATGTCAAATTTCTCATCTTTATTTAGGTCATCATCCAAAATTTCTAGATCTAATAACCATTTAATATCAAGAGGATGATAAAATTTTCTCCCCATATAAATCTCACTAGGTGAATAATCAGTAACATCATTAATGGTAATGTTGATAGTGAACGCGATTTTAGTTAACAATTGGGCCCATTTTCTTTGTAACTTATCAACGTATGCACGAATTAAATTCTTCACCCACCTCATGGTTCTTTCTGCCTTATTCGGCGACGGGTTATAAGGAGACAATCTAACATCCTGAATTCCATAAGAGTACAGAAATTGAGAAAAGTACTCTGATACGAAGTATGAAGCTCTTTCGTGTAAAACAGAACCTGGAAATCCGTATCTCAGACAAAGATCTAATAATTTATTACAAATAGTCTTAGAATTTAATTGTGTCAAAGGTTCTAAAAACACAAATGTACTGAAAGAATCTGTTACAATCAAAATAAACTTATATCCTGAACTTTTGGGAAGACGCCCAGCTACGTCAATGTGGCAAATATAATTTAGATTGTTTAACATTTCTAGTATAATAATTTCCCGTAGGTTTCTTAGTTTTATTGGTTTATTTATTTATTTATTTATTTATTTACATTTTTCCAGTCTGTACGACACTATTGGTGAAAATGAGAATAGGAATGAGAAAAGTAATTTGACTTCACAAATTTTAAAGAGTAAACTTATTTATTTATTTATTTATTTATTCATTATTCATGTAAATGTAACAAGTTATTGAATATACTTACTTAATTGCTCCTCTTTTGCCTTGAGGTGTCGAGATTTATTTCAATATGTGAAAAGCTAAAGCGATTCTTATACCTAGAAACTTCAAATCGCTGTACTTAGAAATTAGGACTGTACACTTCTCTTTTGATATTATTGAGGGGTAAGAAGTTTTGAGAACGTTAACTCTGTAAGTGGAGTAGGGTATTCATTTTCATTAAAAAAAATCCATTTTATGAGTCGTTGAAACTAGGTACTCAAAATTCACCTAAGTTTCTCATTATAAAAAAGTGAATACATGTGAAAAAAAGAGTGGGAATACAATACCCCGGTACATCAACTATTTATTGATTTTAGAAAGGCGTACGACTCGGTTAGGAGAGAAACATTATACAACGTTCTTACAGAACTTGGAATACCGAGAAAGCTAATTAGATTAATTAAGATATGTTTAAATGAATCCCAAAGTAAAGTCCGGGTAGGAAAATTTTTGTCCACGAGCTTTCACGTCGAAAATGGCCTGAAACAAGGAGATGCGTTGTCGCCATTATTATTTAACTTCGTTCTGGAATACGCTATAAGGAAAATCAAAGATAGCAACCAGGGCCTAGAGTTGAACGGTATTCACCAGGTTATGGCATATGCTGATGACGTAAATTTAATAGGTGATGATAGGAGAACAATAGAAAGAAATGCAGAGATCTTATTAAACGCTTGCAGGGACATGGGTTTAGAAGTAAATGCAGATAAAACTAAATACATGGAAGTGCGTCGGGACCGAAATACAGCAAATTATGGATGCGTTAAAATATTAAATAATACTTTTGATAAAGTGGATAGTTTCAAATACCTAGGATCAATATTAACAGACGAAAATCATTCAGGGAAAAATTAAATGTCGACTAAAAGCAGGGAATTCGTGTTACTATTCGGTTCAAAATCTCTTGTCGTCGCGAATTCTGTCGAGAAATTTGAAGCTTAAAATATACAAAACGGTAATCATGCCTGTTGTTTTGTATGGCTGCGAAACATGGTCACTTACTCTGAGGGAAGAACATAGACTGAAAGTATTTGAGAACAAGATCCTGAGACGAATATTCGGACCCAAGAGGAACGGGAATGGGGAATGACGGAAACTTCATAACGAGGAACTACATAATTTATATGGTTTACCCAACATTGTTAGGGTCGTGAAGTCTAGGAGGCTTAGGTGGGAGGGTCATGTAGTTAGAATGGAAGAAAGTAGAAACGCTTTCAAAGTCGACAGGAAGACCAATCGGAAAACGACCATTAGGAAGACCTAGGCGCAGATGGGAGGACAATATTAAGATGGATCTCGCAGCGATTGGAATACAAAGTAGAAACTGAATGCAGTTAGCTAAGGATAGAAGTCAGTGAAGAGCTTTTGTGAACGCGGCATTGAACCTCCGGGTTCCATAGGCCATAGAGTTAATTAGTTAGTTAGTTAGAATACATGTTTAAGCGTTTGTCTATAAATTCCAAAGGGTTAGGTTAATTTATCAAAAGAATGAAATGAAGATATTGAAAACGGAGTCGCTAAAGGTGAAGGAGGCGAGGGATTCGCCATAAAATTTCTAATTAAAATACATGTATATGCTTTGCATGAAATTCTCTTCCCAAGAAACAAAACAAAACAAAACCAAAAAAAAAAAAAAAAAAGGGTATAATATGAAGATGAAATTTGTACTAACAATTTTGTGAACTGTATTGGTACGAGAAAATTACTCTGTAAATCGGGATCGTATTTGATGTAGTAATAGCTCATCACTTAAAGCAAATTCTTAATTTCTCTAGTTTTTGGAAATTCGATCTGAAAGAAGAAAAACTTAACTACTAAAACTAGTTTTTACTGGAGAGAAAGCACGAAATATTATTAAAATGAGCCAAATACGCCTTTCATTGCGCGAATTCAATATTCATTTTAGCTGCGGCCTGATTAGTAACTGTATAAACATTGGCAACATCGGTATCAATCCAACCCTTGATCGACTTTTCTTTGTGCACGTCTACTGTTTCCTATACTTTATAGGATGTATTACATACAAGAGTGCGACTGATAAGTTCGTGGCCTGAGGTACGTAGTAGTAATGCTTGTACTTACTAGCAACAACACTAACTGCAGCCTCTTTAATAGTATAAATATCAACTCATTTCAATAATAATCTCATTACACTATTATCTGAGACAGGACAAACATCTCCATGTCAGCCAAATCCGAAAATCCTCGCAATTTTGAGCACCTCGCCGTGATAAAATACTTTGTAAAGAAAAAAAATGTCTAAAGAAATTTTTGGAGTCATGTCGTCAACTCTAAAGGATTCAGGGTTTTCGTATACCTATAAATGGGCTAGCCAATTTCAAGAAGGATTAGAGAGCTGTGAAGTCGATTTCGCCCAGGGCATCCTGTGGCGGTGATCACTGAAGAAAACATCGCAAAAGTCGGAAAATTTTTTCAAGCCGATCGAAGAATAAAATTGTATCAGATAGCGGAAGAATTGCAGATCAGTTTATATATATATATATATATATATATATAAATGTGCACGAACATTTAAACATCTAAAATTAGCGCGCTGTTGGTGCCGAAAATGCTCCCTCGACAAACTACGATGACTGGAGAATTCTAAAGATTTTTTGAAATTAGCTGAAGACAATCTCGACGAAATTTGCGTCCGAATCGTAACTGTAAACGAGACTTGGTTACACCACTATGATCCAGAGTCGAAACAGGAGTCTGTGCAGTGGATTAAGAAAGGAGAAAGGCAGCCAAAGAAGTTCAAGGTGGAAAAGTCTGCTTCGAAGCTTATGACGACTGTTTTTTGGGACAGTGAAGTTGTTTTGTTGAACAATTTTGATATGAACCGTCCCTCGTAAGTATGTAATTCATGTGCTGAAGTAGATTTAACTAACAATCTTACAGCTTCCTTCTCTTTAACCATGAACTTAAAAGTATTAGTTTTCAATGTTTACTGGTGAAGAACAAAGTAATAGAAGAAATAATATTCAATACTCAATTTTAGGTAAGTTTTGGTGTGTTGTTTATTTTGATAAATTTACACTTCTAAATAGTTATTTTGAAAACTCATGTTAGTCTGTTAACAAAAAGCGAAAATGAAAGTAACATTGCAGTAGTAAAATGAAACAAAGAAGGAATACTTCCAACTAGAGAACTACTTAATGGGTATGAAAGCTTACGCTATCAAACAATAGCATAACATGAGATAAGTTGTTATTCTAGCATTATTACTGAATGCAACATACAAGGGAAGCTGCTTGAACCCACATAACCTAACCAAAGAGCTAAATTCTCGGGGAGAGAGAAATGAATTTTAAAACTACTATTTTGAGATTCCTTGTTGCTAAGCGGTCAGCGTACGCGCCTTTGGCGTGGTTCGGTTTCCGGCGGGAGCTCATGTGTCTCGGATCCCACTTTACGCTGGAAGTTCATGTCTCATATAGCCTCGCTTGTGAACTAGACACTAAAATCAAATCATATATACTCTGTTTTGTTTGGCATTTGTCTTGGTCACTGCATGAAACTAGCAAAAGGAAAACTTAACGAAGTGAGTGTTATAGTGTAACTTTTTCGCAAACGAAGTATCATGTTAGGCCCACAGTAACATGCCCCAGTTTTTTCTGTTCCTGTAAATTGTGGAGGAAAAGAAACTCTGTGCTGTGCAACCCTGAAACTTAATACTACGTCCCGTGTAGTTATGATCTGTACCACGTGCCCAACTGTTTTCCAAAAAGTCGTCCTTGTTGTTAATGGAAGAAAAGTTGTAAAATGTTCGTATGTTCAGAAAATTACATTCGTGTGAGGTCATGTTGCGGAAAATGCAGTCTGTGCACTGGTTATGAACTGAGTGAAAATGACTGTTCCAATATCGGTAGATTATGATATTTATGCATTTTTATGTATATATTTGTTTTTTCGTTTTGTGTGTAAGAAATGTAAAATATAAGAAACAATTGTATAAGTGAAGCTGCTCTTATGCTATGTGATTCTTAGAACTTCATATTACGACTCTACTTGCTGACCTGCACCACATGTGAAACTACCTCAGAACTTCACCTTGCATTGCTAACGGAAGAAAATTGATCAGAATATATATATTCTCAGAAAACTTACATATTTTCGTGACCGTTGGTTTTGTCAGGTACTCCCATTTCCTCACACATGTTCATTTCACCAATTCTTCCATCATCATTCACTTACCTTAATCATCGCCTCCCTTACCACAACGGGCACAATAATGGAATATTAAAATATTTCATTTTATTTTCATTTTTAAAATTACACATTTGGTGTTAAATAAGTCTCTCATACTTTTTCTGTGTTGTGACTTTTGCTACTATGATATATTGTGATATAAAGAGGTGAATGAGAAAAGGACTTCAGACATCTGCCAGTGGGTGTAGCTAAATTTAAATTAATTCTTAGACAGCGTTTCTTTTTTCGTGATTTCGGTCAGGTTAGGGGCCGTTCACATATTACTGTGTGGTTGTTTTTGTGAGAAACTCCCATGTAACTAATGTCCAAAATTATTGTGGCGTGTCTATAAATATGTTTTTGTAGGAAAATAATTTGATAACGAATTCGCCCGGTATTTCTTATAATGTTAGTGTGTGTATAATCGGCAAAGACATGTATGGGTAAATTTCATGTAAAAAGAGCAGTAAATAAGAACAATAAAATGAAAATACACCTTTCTTGTCCATTTAGCGACGTTTTACTCATTCTAATTTTCGTATTTACAATTCTTTTTCTACGAAATTTTCCACAAATATACATTTCCCGATTGTACACACAGTATCAGTATTAAAAGCACCCCGGAAAATCATTATCAAATTATATTATTACAAGAAGACACTTATAGATATGCGACAATCATTTTGGACATGAGTGTACCTCATGAAAGACGTGTCGGGCGTACTGCGCTTGAGCGACTACAGACACACCTTTGTCAGCAGTAGTACGAACTCATAGATGACACCACCATCTTATATGGGGAGGGAGAGCAAGGAGATATGCATCGAGGAAAATTTCGTAGCTTTTGGAGAGGGATAGATTTTTTTCCCGGGCCTACCCCTTGCAATCATCACTAGTTCACACAATCCGAAAATATAATGTGACCTGAGGTATTGCTAACTTTACCAAGGCTGTGTGCTCCACCAGGGATTACGTGTATTGGGAGTACTTGTTAACCTTTCT
Source organism: Thermobia domestica (assembly GCF_964235325.1). Taxonomy (NCBI): domain Eukaryota; kingdom Metazoa; phylum Arthropoda; class Insecta; order Zygentoma; family Lepismatidae; genus Thermobia; species Thermobia domestica. The sequence goes on from NC_137455.1 coordinate 278,715,047, forward strand.
CCCTTATAAAGAGACCCGGCAGGAGACTTACTTGGAGGGCCCCATCATCTCTTCCCATGTTGCATGTAGGAACCTCACAAAGTATACTAAGTTTCATCTTTTTAATTTTTCTGGTGCCCCAAGGTGGGGACCTGTTCTAACTTGTCAACTGACTAACTTGATAACTTGTCAACTGACTAACAGATGGCCCCAGCGCGACTTTTTAAAAGTCAGTCTCATTTCGGCATTCGTGGGGCTCCAATACACATTTAGACAATATGATGCTGGGGCCCCGTTCTTCATATTGTTGAAATATATTCTTAGTAGGCCCCAAACAGGACTTTATAATACTGTTACTTTCATTCCAATAATGGGATCCCAAGACTACATTCAATGCTGGGGGCCACTGAACTCTGGGAACGGAACAAACTACAACGAGTAACTATGCTCCAACACAGCAGACATGTTTTATCTTACTTTCCATGTTATTCAATATTATTATACATAGAGAGAGAGAGGGCCCCGGCAGGGATCTCTGCCCTCCTGCCTTGGCCAGTCTCAGCCTGATCATCAGGCTTTTTCTGTTTTCACATAATGGTCCGCTCAGTCGGATATCTTTCTCTTAGTGAAAATAAAAAAAATGTTTGCTTTTATTTTTATTTGTAAAACGACAACTGAACAGAGAACCAATGTAGCATGAATAACATATCCAAGTAGCGATCTGATATAAGACAATGTATTAAAACTAATCTGATATTTGGTGCCACCCTGGCCACTCTTGTTTTAGAACCGAAGACAATCTGGACACAGACGGAAGAAGGGATTTTCCCGTTTAAAACGAAACAGCTTCATTACAAGGTAACAAGGTAGAAAAAAAGAAGTTATTTTCAAAAGTTAATGAAATCCTTTTATATATATATATATATATATATATATATATATATATATATATATAAAAGGATTTCATTAACTTTTGAAAATAACTTCTTTTTTTCCATTTGTATTTGGAATAAAAATGATTTGTTCCAAAATGTACATTGCTTTTTTGTTTTTTTTAATTTTGGAACAAATCATTTTTATTAATCAATGTATTCCCCTTCTGCATCGATACACATATTTGCACGCTCCAACAAGTTGTCAAACGACTTCTCCATGTCCTTTATTGGAATGGTCTTTAGGACGGCGGTCGTCGCCTTCTCAATGGCATCAATCGATGCGTGCCACTTTCCTTTCATCGCCAAATGCAGTTTCGGGAACAGATAGAAATCGCACGGAGCGAGATCTGGTGAATAGGGCGGATGATGCAACCGAATAATGTGATTTTTGACCAAAAATTCAGTTACAAGTCGCGAACGATGTGATGGTGCATTATCGTCCAAAAGAGTCCAACTGCCGATTTCGCGATATTCGGGCCGAATACGACGAATTCTTGCCAGCAAACGCTTCATGACGCCCAAGTAAAACTCTCCAGTGACTGTCTGGCCGGGCTGAACAAATTCTTTGTGGATGATTCCTTTTGAATCGTAAAAACAAATCAGCATCACCTTAACTTTTGACTTCACCAAGCGACTTTTTTTTGGATGTTCCTTCATCCGGCGCTCTCCATTCAGCACTTTGCCGCTTTGTTTCGGGCTCATATTCAAAACACCACGTCTCGTCACCAGTTACAATCGATTTCAAGAAGTTTCGATCCTGCCGAGCACTTTTAACGATGTCTTTGCAATGCACAATTCGATCAACTTTTTGGTCTTCGGTGAGTTTGTGTGGTACAAACCGCGAATTAACCTTCTTAAGGCCCAAAACTTCGGTCAAAATGCGGTATGCGGTTGTTTGAGGAATGCCTAATTCCATTTCAATAACTTTCACCGACGATTTTTTGTTATGTTTGATGAATTCACGCACTTTTTCGATGTTTTCTTCCGATAATCTGGTTCTGGGACGGCCTGATCTTTCGTCATCATCCAGCGTCTCTCTACCCGATTTGAATCGCCTGAACCACTCGTAAACTTGCGTAGGGGTAGACACTCATCACTATATGCATTTTGTAGCATTTGGTGCGTTTCACTAAACGTTTTACCCAGTTTAACACAAAACTCAATTGCAGCTCGTTGTTTGAAACTCATTTTTCGACCGATGTACACAACACACTGACAGTTGAAACACAATAACTTTGTTGCCGTGCATCCAAATGTCATGACATTTATACCAGTTGTCAATGAGGGACTACGCCATCTACCGGTAAAATATTACAACAGATGGCACTAGTGGTACTATTTTTCAAAAGTTCGGTTTCTTTTGGAATGGAGGGTGTATATCTGAAAAATCATGGTTTTATTGGAAGAATGTCTTGACATTCGTTAATTTTGATATAGTAATCCTAGGCTAACGGGAATAATTATGCTTACCAATTACTATTCAATGTACACATTGCAGTGGCAAGCATGTCTTTCGGAATATTCCGAAAGGACATTTCTGTTGCAGGCCTTTGCGTGCCCATTACCATTATCAAGGAACAAATTGTTTTTCCTAATTTTTCATTAATTGTCAATTGAATGTTGAAACTTCGCTAGATCTGAAACATACACACTCCTCTCTCTCTCATATATATATATATATATATATATATATATATATATATATATATATATATATATATATATATATATATATATATATATATATATATATATAATATACGAGGTTCTGTGTAATCTTCCTCAAAGTAGGACTCCCTCCCTCGCAGCTGGTCATGGTGTTGACCAGTTTTCCTCCTTCACGGGAAGGCATCTGGGAAACAGAAAGCAATTTCATATGCGTTAATGACCCTTGCGCCCTGTTCAATAAAACTTTATTCATGTGTGTCATCAAAGTTCACTAGTTCGTGAAATTCTAAAGCTTAATACCAATGATTTCACGTTGTAGGAGAAATTTGTTTAGATGTATAATAATTTGTGAATGATAGTTGTTGTAATTGTAGCAATAAGTGTAGATATTGGAATAGGCCTACTAAGCAGCTACAATTGTATTTTTAACGTATGAGCTGGCAACACTACTTGCCATCGAGAAGGAACGAGAGGCTGTCTGTTGACTAGGTTCACGAGAAAAATTCTCAACAATACGTAACGCTATTTTATTTTAATCAATTTTTTACCCCATTCGCCGCTTGTTACAATTCGTAACACAAGGCTTGAATCCCTTCCCTCCCTTTGTCACGTAATGCTTTTTTGATTTTTTCATCATTTTTTTATTTTGGGGGTTATTACAACAAAAAACTAATTTTAATTTCAAAACTTTTTATTACAAAGTTTTTATATTCTGAATAAATTTGTAGTATTTTTTCATCAACAAATCAACGTATTAAAAATGATAAAAGCGTAATAATATTTTAACCCCATAAGGTTGTTTAATTAACTAGTCTTAATTCTTCGAAATTGCATACTGCCGTTTTTCCAAAGAGATCGCATCCATTCAGTTAGGTCACCGATAATTAGTAAGGAAGTGTATTGCCGGAAGATGCAGGTGAAACAGATTTAAAGAACCGACATCGACCTTTTCTTCCAGAATCCAGGATGCTCCCTGTATTTAAAGTTCGCCAGTGTCGATGATACTAAGAAGTTCTCTTCCTCGTCGATCACAGATTTGACTTGAGTGCACTATGGAGGAGCATAAGGATTTCGTTTGCGAACAACCTTTCGAGCATCTTTGGACGAGTCTACTAGTAACTTTCCGTTTGCAGCCATTTAGAAACGCGCAAATAAATACCGATTTTCTAAATCGATTGAAATCAAAAGCAGATAATTCAGTAGTGATAACGGTATCTCATGTAAAATAATATTGCCTGAGGCGCTCTTGTTCCACATTTCGATTATCTTTTATCTATTTGAAGATATCACATAATTACTGTAAAATCAGCGGTAATTTTATTTCGCCGTAATGGGCCTTCTTAACCAGCAACAATTGGATTTCATGACGAAAGAAGAGCAGAGAAGGAAAAAAATGTATATAAAGTTGATCTAAATGAAGAAGGAAATTACAGAGGAATATACAATTGAAGTAAAGCTGACAAGAGGAATTAAAAAGGGTAGATACATTATAATAATGTATATGAAGGTAAATTTCATGGAAATATAAGGTAGCAAGGGAAAACTACTATGACAATATATAAACTAAAGATAGAAATGAACTTATGAAAGAATTGCAGCTTGACAAAGATGGAAAAAATACATTGAGGAACCGGATGATAGCAAGAATAAGTTTTATATCTTAGGTATCAAAACGGAAAAAGAAGTAAAAGATGATAGCGTGTAATTCAGTAATAAATAACATGTACGAAATATAATAACGAAAGTCCTCCTTTGAAGTAAATTAATTCTTTTAAATATAACATCCACAGTGTAAAGTAACACTCATTACTTTTTTTTCAAGGATTTGTTTAACACTCGAATATTTAGATATAAAATACCCACTTTAAACGCAATAAAGTAATTATATCGAAACGTTAAATAATATAGGAATTCTCTACCCAATATTAACGACCAAGGTTAGCTACTATAATTTAAATTTATAGTTAAAAGCAAACAACATCAAAAGGTTTGTCGCAGATAGTCCAACCAAGGCATTTACTGGTTACGTAAGATGACCAATTCAAACTTTCTTTCCTTTATTTCTTTTCTTTTCTTTTCTCATACGAGACAATAAGGAAGGTGAAATGGAAGTTACTAATTCTAATATAACAAATTACCATACATACCAGAAACTATTTCATTCATTTTCTTTCCCTTCTTATTTTCCTTTTTCTTCTTTTAGTCTCCAAACCTGTTTTTCTTCCTGAGCAATTTAGTGGTCAGAATTCTGCTTCAGTCTCCTTACAGCCATAATCCAATGGTTTCCTGTCTTCGTAATTTAAATATCACCACCTCCATTTCACAATTCCCATTATCATGTTTCGAACTCTACTCCTTCGGTATCTAGGTGAAAATACGCCGTCCGCTGGCTGAGCAGCAAGCAGCTGGCTGTAGCGACAAGTAGCGACACACAGCGAAAGCTCGCGCACTTCCACCACAGGTATTGCCAAGGTCAACCCGTTACGAGTATCTCACGAACCTATTGCTATTTTAAAACGGAGATTTTATTAACAAACATTTTACATATTTTTATTTTTCAACTAAACGCAACACAATAATTTCCCCCTCCCCCGAAGAGGACAAACAATATTATTATACTAACCAAGAGGAGAAAAAAATAATTTGTACATTACCAAATTTCCTGAACTATTAATATATGGTTAATCCTCTTACAAACGTTGGATTATCCACTCCAATACATATTATCGAGAACCACGCGACGAACACGGATGATGATGATGGGCTCTACCACCACAACTCCTAGCCCTTAACAATAATGAAGATTTTCCTGCAGGAAAAAACAAAATAAAACAAACACAAGATATATAACAATAAACAAAATTACAAATCCCAATCAAGTTAAGTAAGTTTTTTGAAGGTACCTTAACTATTATTACCCTAAGCATTAGGAGGAACATTAAAGATTTTACAAAAGGATACATGGCGTTTCAACCTAATATTTGGATTTTCTACACTTCTCAACCACACAGTGTTCTGTGTAGGTTTACTCAAAACTTCAAAAGGACCATCCCAAGGAGGAGCAAATTTGGGTTAAAGTGTTTTTTCACTGACAATTTCAACATTGTTTTAACTAAGACCAGATCTCCTACATGTATATTAACAGGAATATGTTTCTGAGAGTAATTTTTTTCACTACGTTTCCAGGAATTCTGAATATTATTAGAAATAATGTCAAATTTCTCATCTTTATTTAGGTCATCATCCAAAATTTCTAGATCTAATAACCATTTAATATCAAGAGGATGATAAAATTTTCTCCCCATATAAATCTCACTAGGTGAATAACCAGTAACATCATTAATGCTAATGTTGATAGTGAACGCGATTTTAGTTAACAATTGGGCCCATTTTCTTTGTAACTTATCAACGTATGCACGAATTAAATTCTTCACCCACCTCATGGTTCTTTCTGCCTTATTCGGCGACGGGTTATAAGGAGACAATCTAACATCCTGAATCCCATAAGAGTACAGAAATTGAGAAAAGTACTCTGATACGAAGTATGAAGCTCTTTCGTGTAAAACAGAACCTGGAAATCCGTATCTCAGACAAAGATCTAATAATTTATTACAAATAGTCTTAGAATTTAATTGTGTCAAAGGTTCTAAAAACACAAATGTACTGAAAGAATCTGTTACAATCAAAATAAACTTATATCCTGAACTTTTGGGAAGACGCCCAGCTACGTCAATGTGCCAAATATAATTTGGATTGTTTAACATTTCTAGTATAATAATTTCCCGTAGGTTTCTTAGTTTTATCTTTACATTTCTGACAGACCTCACAAATATTCACATAGTTCTTTATATCTGAATACATTGTTGACCATGTAAAGCGAGAAGCAACCTTTTGTATGGTTTTCTTAATTCCCATATGACCTCCCGGTACTAAAGAATTATGAGCATACTCTAGAATGCTCTCAACTAAAGAAGATATTACGACAGCTCTAAAACCTTGACCAGATTTACCTTTTGTTTGTTTTAAGATGTTATTTTGTAACTTGTAACCTCTTACCTCTTGCTTACTCTCAAGTTTGGCTATAATCTCTTGCAGCTCTGGGTCTTTCCTTTGGTGTTCTTTCAAGGAAATACTGAAATCAGGATACTTCCAAAAATTTACAAAAGACACATTTACACTTTTACCATGATCCTTGACAACTTCAACAGTATCAGCGTCTTTCGTATAAAATTCTAAATGATTGCCAACACGGCTAAGAAAATCAGCTATACAATTTACCTTAGCGCGGATATGGACTATTCTAAACCTAAAACGAGCAAGTTTCTCCAGAAGAGTTCCATACCGTCGTTGTCTTTTATGATTTTGTAAGAAGCCAAGAGAGGCTTTTTCTATCGCTGTATACAACAAATGGATTGAATAAATAATATTCAAATAGTTCTAAGCAAAGAGTAAGGGCTTTAAGTTCCAACTCTGACAGTTTTACTCCAATCTGTAGAGAAAATTGCTTTTGAGAACATAGCAACAGGTCTCAAATTACCATGTTCATCATATTGACTCAAAACTCCTGAATAATGACGCAAACTACTATCCGAATGGACAATAAAGCTTGAGTTCATATCAGGAACTTTCAAAATTACATGAGTACAAAATTCATCCTTCAATTTTTGAAGTGCAATATCATGATCTTTTGTCCACTTAAATATTCGTTTAGCAGATCGTAATTCCTGTAGTGGAGCTATCAATTCCGAATAATTTCTTACAAATTTAGAGTAAAATGCAAAAAAATGAGCATATTTTATTCACTCTACGATTTTTAGGTTTTGGAATATCCTGAATTGCCTTAATTCTGTCAGAGTCAATACACATAGTTCCCTTCTCAAAACGAAACCCTAAGTACTTTATAGATTGTTGAAACGAATGTTTTCTTGGGGGAAATGGTTATACCCCATTTTCTTAAACGGAAGAGAACATCCTCTAATAATTTCTTATGTTCTTTGACACTAGAGCTAACCAGGAGAATATCATCATAGAATATTTCCAAATTCTTTCCAATTAACCCATCAAGTACCTTATTCATTAAATTACTTAATACAAATGGACTATTTAAAAATCCCATCGGACAAACCTTAAATTGATAATTTTTTTTGTGACAAAGGCGGTATAAGGACGACTGTCTTTAGTCAATGTCAACTGGAAGAATGAGGATCGTAAATCTAACTTACTAAATATAGAATGATTAGAAATACTTGATATAACATTCTCCATGTTAGGAGATGGAAATTTATTACAAATCACACGTTTGTTCATTTCTCCATAAGCTACGACTAAACGTTTACTATTATCTGAGTTTTTTACGAGAAAGCAGGGTGAAGTAAACGGTGAAAAGCCTATCCTCTCTACTATATCATATTTCTCAAGTTGTTCAATATATTGTTCTAATTCCTTCTGTTTAAAGGTAGGAAGATGATAAGGTTGTTGTCTAATTGGTGTATTATCTGTTACTTCTATTTTATATTCAAAGTCCTTAACTCGACCAATTTTTTCGGAGAACACATCTTGATAATTCCAAAATTTTATCAACATACTTCTGTAAACTAGGATCTATTTGTAAAAGTTCAGGCGAAACCTTATAATTACCTTGTAATTCTTCCCCGGTTATTCTCTGGATGAAGAACAGAATGATCATAACAAAACTCCAACTCTGGGTCTGGCTCTTTTGGAACAGCTCCATGTGACGTGGATGCTGCAGCTTCAGGTAATCTATGCTGTTGAAAACTGAAAGAAGTACTAGGAGAAGACGATGTTTCCAGCGAACCTACGTTGCATGTTGGTTGCCTTCCACGATCCTCTCACCTAGAAGTATAAAGGGAAGAGCGCACAGTTTCTGCCGACAACTGGGAGGCATCTTGTATAGGTACGCTTAGTCTTCGATTTTGTACTTTATATAAGTTATTTGGTAAGTCTATAACAGCACTACTTTGAATGAAAGCAGTTACCCAAAAGAATATCAAAGTCTTCCGATTCGGTGATATAAAACAGTTCACAAAACTGCTGACGTCCCATGCGGAAGTAAATACGAACTCTCTGTTTTACGAGAATCAGTATTTCCAAGACCCGTAGTTTGTAAATTCACATGTAATGTTTCCTCTTCACTTTTTAGACGATACATACTACTTAAACGTTCAAAATAGCGCTTACTGATAAAATTGTTTCTACTACCAGTATCTATTACACAAGGTACAGCTTCGCCTTTTATATAAATTAACACCGAAATCAAATTCATTAACCTTTTATCAGGCGTATGAGATATACTAGATTCAGTAGATCACCCAAATTTAATTATTTTCACATTAAACAGTGGTTGAGATTGAACACCCTGTACTCTATCGAAATTATCTAAATTTGAATTAGGACGTTTACATTTTTGTGTATTATTACCTAAAGATCCATTTACTTTTGTAGTCTGAAAGTTCTCCCTTATTTGCATTCCACTAATTAAGTCTTCTCCATAACCTAACTGATGAACACTAGGTTGATTAATGTGACATTTTTGTTTCGGTACCTGAACCACTGAGTTACGCATGCCACGTGCCTTCAACATATTAGGTGATTTTTGTGTTGTGACCTAAAGTTAGTTTACTTATAATAATCCCTTTTATATCGGAACAAGGCATCATATCTAGCAGCTAAAGTTAACAAGTTTTCAAAGTTGGTAGGAAATCCGTGCTCAACTAAAAATTCATGCGTTCGAGGAGTAACCATATTTACATTTAGGCTACAAATAGTATGTTCATCAAAATTCATATCCAAAAACATTAATTATAGATAATTTAGAATCAATAAAGTCATAGAATGTTTCCTCTTCACTCATAGTAGTGTAAAAATATAACTTCATATATTGAGTTCTAGAAATAGTAGATATGAAACGCAACATTATTCGCCAACTTCCAATCAGAGATTGTTCCATCTCCTGAATTTCCTCTTTTGTTCGAGAAAGACAAGCGATTAGCACCAAATCCAATGGGAAATCCCGTCCCCTGAGAAAACTATCTAAACGAAGCAAAAACTTGGTTAAATCTATTTGCTCCATCAATTACTGACTGGTAAACTATTAATTTCCTCCATTAAGACTTTATACATGCTATCCGACGCATGCCTTGAAAAATTGAATTGAAATTGACGGGTTAGTGGAGGTACCATTTCGGTCCTACCACTCCCTCTCATATTTGACGCTCCCCTTCCCATATTAGGAGAAGCACAATCATAATTAGGAATTTGTCTTCCGCTCAGGTCATTTTCAAATAAGGGATTTTCATATTGATACCCCAAAAATTCATCGCCACTTGAGCTAGATTGATCATTATCATTTACAAAACCACCCCTCATATAATTAAACTGCGCCATATTACACTTTAATTCAAAACCATATAACGGGGAGAGAGGAATTACATATATACATATAAACACTACAAAATAAATTGGGAATTTTATATCTATTATGTTTCTGTAATATACTTCCATCAATTTTCCTCCCACATTAGCATGCGACTTCCATAACAATTCGTTTTACGCATTTAGCAACCTGCCATAAACCAATGCAAGGGGTACTATCACCTATCATCTATCTCTATATACAAACAGTACCAATTGCAAGAAACAAAATGCCAAAAAAAAAAGCATTAAGCAGGAAATCCTTCCGCAGAGAAACTCTACTATACAGAAACTTTCAGAGAGATAAAGCCTATAAATGAAAACCCTTCAATTATTTTGGCACTCGTATTTTCACCTAGGTACCTTATTTAAATTATATATGTGTTGCGTAATGAAATACACTTATATAATTCCATGTATTCGCCAATCCCCAGTTCTAGCTGTTTTACCCACTAGGAATGTAAATAGTATTAAATTCCTTTACTGCAAAATAATTCCCGAAAAATAAAACAACCAGTACTGACAATTAACGTCCACACATCGAGTGAGCGCGATAGTTACCATAGAAGGGTAGAATAGGTTATCATCTGTTCCAAATCACTGCAAAATCGCAATTTCAAATAACTAAAAAACTTTATTTTGTGTAATTCAGTAACAAATAACATGTACGAAATATAATAACGAAAGTCCTCCTTTGAAGTAAATTAATTCTTTTAAATATAACATCCACAGTGTAAAGTAACACTCATTACTTTTTTTTCAAGGATTTGTTTAACACTCGAATATTTAGATATAAAATACCCACTTTAAACGCAATAAAGTAATTATATCGAAACGTTAAATGATATAGGAATTCTCTACCCAATATTAACGACCAAGGTTAGCTACTGTAATTTAAATTTATAGTTAAAAACAAACAACATCAAAAGGTTTGTCGCAGATAGTCCAACCAAGGCATTTACTGGTTACGTAAGATGACCAATTCAAACTTTCTTTCCTTTATTTCTTTTCTTTTCTTTTCTCATACGAGACAATAAGGAAGGTGAAATGGAAGTTACTAATTCTAATATAACAAATTACCATACATACCAGAAACTATTTCATTCATTTTCTTTCCCTTCTTATTTTCCTTTTTCTTCTTTTAGTCTCCAAACCTGTTTTTCTTCCTGAGCAATTTAGTGGTCAGAATTCTGCTTCAGTCTCCTTACAGCCATAATCCAATGGTTTCCTGTCTTCGTAATTTAAATATCACCACCTCCATTTCACAATTCCCATTATCATGTTTCGAACTCTACTCCTTCGGTATCTAGGTGAAAATACGCCAGCCGCTGGCTGAGCAGCAAGCAGCTGGCTGTAGCGACAAGTAGCGACACACAGCGAAAGCTCGCGCACTTCCACCACAGGTATTGCCAAGGTCAACCCGTTACGAGTATCTCACGAACCTATTGCTATTTTAAAACGGAGATTTTATTAACAAACATTTTACATATTTTTATTTTTCGACTAAACGCAACAGGTTATTTTACCACACGCTGAACAATTTTTCTCCAGGCCCATTTGCAATATGGCAGCCCAAATATGGCCGACATTGATAACATTGAGTTACAATATCATCCCCAATACACAGGAAGGGGTAACATACCATCAGCTGAAATATACGTCAATATACTGAGGAAGGTCTAAGGTTGTCAGTCACAAAATAAAGGTTAGTGATTCTTTCCCCTTCTACTTCACAAAGATGACCAAAGGTGGGTGAATTTTGCGTGAATGACTTTTACATTTGACCCGCCATTGTGATGGCAATATTGATGATATTGGTTTCTTACTTTTCTTCGTATGTTCCCCTGTATTACTGTGTGTGCTGTGACAAAGCTTTATGTTCCTCACATTCACCAAACTGGAACTAGATGTTTTTTTCAAATATATGCATGTTTGGAGCATTCTTCACGTGTTGCATTTCAACACCTCTCTTGATATCTCATAACATGTCAAAACACGAGCAAAATCGAAAGCCATGATACTACAACATTTTTCAAAATTGGCAGATTTAGCTTGGAATGCATTATAATCAAATCAAGAATGTCATTGTACGACTTTTTTCAGAGTCAAGAGTTTGGAAATTACCATTTACTCATAATTTTGACGTAAATTCAGTTGGAGTCTAGTAGCATTCTAATCTCCCCCTCCCCTAATTTTAACTTGCCAGAAACGCTTATATTTACAAATATACTTTTTGTACAGAATATCGATAAATAACGTGCAACTTGTATGAAAGATAGGACAATTGTTCCTTTTAACAGTGAATGAGGATTATTTTATTCATAGTCTGGTCTGTTAAGGATAGGATCGTGACAAACCGGACACAAGTGTGAAACTTGGAAGACTGAAAGTACTTCGGTATTCAATTTGTTTTAGGGTCGGGTGCCAAAATTTTCTGGCCGCCATTTTGAAATATGCCGCCATATTGGGTTTTATATAATGTTCTCTTAAAAGATCATTATCTCGGTAACCAATGGTCCGATTTTGATGATTCTTTTTCTAAATTATAAGTTAAGCACGAATATAATCGATTATAACAGTAATAAAGTCAAGGTAATATGATAAAAACGCGAAAAATAGAAATATTTAAGATTTTATGAAACATATTTATATATGAGTGAGTTTTTCTCCAAAATGGTCCATTTTATGAAAGCATGCACCCTATAACGTTTGAAAGAGCATAAAAAGAGCTTTAATTTGATGTATAATACGTTAAAATGCGAGGAGAAATAGTCGAAATATAAGTCTTGAAAACAAACCCAATGCAAATAGGAAGACTGCGTAATCGGTCAACTTTGTGAAATTTAGCGGTGTCTGGCAGAAATTTTTCTCATTAAATTATCTAGTTATTATTCTTGTCATGATTACTTAATAATAACTACGTTTAATCATTACTTAGTATTGTTATGGGAGTTTTCATTGCAGCAGTTCTATGTAAACATGAACATTTTTTTTATAATATTGCTTATTATAATGTAACTGTGAACACATTAAAAGTGTATTGTGCCTTTTAAGTTGAAAAATATCATTCCTTGCAGTATTTGAAATAATATGTTTATTACGTGTTTTCTAGGCGATTCGTGTTCAGAATTCCTGAGGATCTATAAAGATTTCGATAACTTAGAAGAAATCTGTGAAACTTGTCACTGGAAAAGAAGAATTAGTAAACACACTGATTGACAATGCAGCGAAGTGGCATAAACAGTCCAGACTGAAGGTTGTTGTCTCAAAACTAAAAAGAGAAATCGCAAAAGAATTGAAAACAAAAAGTAAACAGAAATCAACAGAAAATAATGAACCAAAGCGTAAGAGGAGAAATGAAAGTAGAGGAAACGCAATTCCATCGGTTTATATCTTTTGTAATTCTGGGAAAGGGATTAGAAGAAACTGTCACTTACGTTTGACAAAAATCTTAAGGAAATGGTTTAATAATTACAGGATATATTTCTGCTTTCAAAAATTTCCGGAGAAGACTTGGTAGCAATGGAGGCTACATACCCTATACAGTGCTTATGGATGTATAAAAATAGGTACAGAAGTTGAAAAAGGGAAAACAGATCTTTAAATGAAACCGAAAGTCAAGATGATGATATTTTAGAATCTCGTGTATTTGCTGAACTCATAGATCACTTGGAATGTAAAATAGAAGATGTTCATTTCATTTTCAATTTGTCAGAGCTGCACAGTCTATATGAAAACAAGTTGAGAGCGGTAGGTTTATAAAAAGCAGTAAATAAAACAAGACTAAAAAACAAAATTCTCGTTCATTTTATTTCTGATTGTACTAAACAGTGATAGCAAAATATGTTTTTGGCATTTAAAGAAAGGACGCTAGAAATTACTCAAAGATTTCATGTCTAAACGATCAAATGAAGAGAGATTTTTGCCATCTCAATATGTTCAAGTCTTTAAGAAGAAATATGATAAACTGAGAGTGCCAAACATTTTCAGGATACTTTACAAAAAACTGTCAAGATGAAAGTGTTCCAGAAAGTCTAAAGAATTTCGTTCAATTGCTGCTGTATGGATCTAACATAGAAAAAAATTCTATAACATATTCTCAAACTGCCCTAACAATAAGACAATTAATATATTTTAATTTTAAGAACAGAAGATTAGCACCACGAAAAAAAGGCACAACATATCTCATGAACCGCCTCTCTCACTGTATGTAGGTTTACAGGTACACACTCTTACTTGCTAGAAAAAATATTGTCAGTAATTTACATAACTTAGACATTTTTGTAACATATAATCGCGTGATCCAAATTGAAGATCAAATAGCAGCAGTGACATGCAGACGTTACAAATTAGAGGGTCTTGTGTGCCCCTTTCCATTAATGACTAATGTGTACTCCATCGGTGCATTGGACAATTTAGACCACAACACATCATCAACTACTTCTACAGGATCTTTCCATGGAACAAGTATTAGTGTATTCCAATTGCCTTCCGATTCCGACCCTGGTTTACCCCCAATGCGAATTGAAGTTTCTTCATCAGTATAAGATTACTTATTACCAGATATCTATGTTATTGTGCCATCAGTATCATCATGTGATTTTGACAAACTGCAAGTTCCTATTACTGTTCAAGAACAAATACGGTCAGGGCTCGAAGAAGCACTTTAGACAGAGAGGCGGTGGATTGAAAGAAATTCTCCGCTAGGTGAAAGTAAATGCTTGTGGGCAGAGTATCATTTGACTCAATCAGGAAGTGTACGTTCTACTAAAGGTACCAACGTCATGTTGCCATTTTTTACTGAAAAGCGGAGTCTCTTTCAATGGTGAAGCATGATATGTCTATCATAAAGAAAATTACTGATCGATGTAATCCTAACCAAATTCAGGTTATTTTCCTTGACCAACCTCTCTTTGCAATAGCAAAACAAATAAAGTGGAGATGGTCCGATTCATACTATGGACAAGTTCTATCGTTATGTTTGGTGGACTACAAATAGAAATGGCCCTTTGAAAAGTGTTAGGCCACATACTAAATGGAACTGGATGGACATCGTCCTTAGCTGAGGTCGGAGTAGCAGGTTCAGAGTCAGCTGATTCATTCCTGGACTGCTCACACCTAACCAGATCCAGAAGAGCACAGCAGAAACCAGCTGTAGTTCTAGGCTTTCTTGAAATGGTAGAGTTTCATACAGAACAAGAGTCCGGAAACGGTAAACAAGAATTCCAACAGTAGCGGAAAGGAATGATACAGAAAAGATCTCTGTTTTCATATTGGGATCTTGTACTGGAATTGGAACTTCTAATTTTGATATTTGTTAAAGCTCACCGACAAAGTAATTTCCTATTATATGTAACTGTGTTGGAGCGTCTTCTGCCTCTATCCGTGCATCTCAGGGACATGAAGAGTTTAAATGAAGGAAAGGAAGAATTTAAGATAACTGGGTGTTTTCAAATACTAACCAAAAGTTTTGTTTAATGCCGTTCGACCAAAATAACAGAAGTGTTAGAGACTCCAGTGGAGCCAATAACAAAAAATCCACGTGCTTTTCAACGATGGATGTTCACTGCTCCTGAGTTATGCAGACCCACAAAAGAATTTGAAGATGCTGCACACATTGGGGAAATAATTAACGAAAATTATGTTGAAAGTGATGTAAGTTTTAAGACTCTTTATCAAACATTGCATGACACAATTTCTACTGCAGGAAATCCTATTTTAGATACGTAACAGGTAATGAATCTATTATCACATGCGTATGCCTTACAGGATTTTCAGAAACTGTTGCAGAAATAAAAGTGATTGGTAAAAACCAATATGAAGAGTTTGTTGACTTGGTGTTTGTTAAACGAAGCAAGTCAATTTAGTCTCCTATAAAAAGGAATAGTTTTTTTTCTTGGGAAAACTTAAAGAAGGGTAGGGGATCATCCTAACAGAAGATAAATGAATTGAGAAATGATTACAGTTTGTTCAGTGGGCTGTATATATCATGCAAACCGCGTGAGGGTGATCTGCAAGACATTTTTCTCATGAAAATCGTAGTTGGCTATCATCATTGATCACGAAAAACTTTTACTGTCGTCAAACAAGTCTGAACTACTGAATATTTTCAAGTCCAGAAAACTTCGGCTGGGTCAAAGAAGGTGGATCGTGGAAGCCCTTATGGATGACCAAACCAGAAGTGTCTAAAAGTTCAAGAGAATTGCTAAAGTATGGCTGCAAAGCTCTTCCTCTTTGCTCAAAACAGTGCGTATGCTCAACGAATGGTGTTCAATATACAGATCTTTGCTGCTGCGGAAGCTCCTGTGATGAGCAGCAATGTGACTAAGAAGTATTTTTTCTTTGTGGAATAGGCAATTGGATGTTATCAAATTTTGTCACTTTGTTAGCATTTTGATTTGGAATATTCAGTTTTTCAGTAGCTATTTATTATGTTTGAAAATTGACATACATGCAAAGACGTATTTATGATGTGGCTTTTCAGTGTCTTACATAATATAATTTATATGAACAGTATAATGCCCATTTAATAACAATAGCAGTAATGCAAATAATATTGATTTGAATAACAATTTACAAAAGTGGATAAAAATATTAATATGCCAGGTTCTGAGCATGCTTGTTATCACATAACATCTAGATTCGTCTAGTTGACTCTGCACACTCTTCGTATTCTATTGTACTGATTTCTTAACTATATTTCTGTTATTTTTCATCGCATTTTAACGTATTATACATCAAATTGAAGCTCTTTATATGCTCTTTCAAATGTTATAGGGTACATGCTTTCATAAAGTGGACCATTTTGGGGAAAAATTCATTTATATGTAAATATGTTTCATAAAATCTTAAATATTTCTAATTTTCTCGTTTTTATCACATTTCCTTGTCTTCATTACTGTTATAATCGATTATATTCGGGCTTAACTTATAATTTAGAAAAAGAATCATCAAAATCGGACCATTGGTTACCGAGATAATGATCTTTTAAGAGAATATTACATAAAATCCAATATGGCGGCATATTTCAAAATGGCGGCCAGAAAATTTTGGCACCCGACCCTAAAACAAATTGAATACCGAAGTACTTTCAGTCTGCCAAGTTTCATACTTGTGTCCGGTCTGTCACGATCCGAGCCTTTTTTGTTGTTAAGAGACCAGACTATCAGTAATTGCCGTCATTAGCAATTTTTAACGTAGGCAAAATAGGCCTACTCCTTCCGCAGCCAACAGTTGCCTTGTCAAAGTGTCACAGAACACTTGTGTGAAGATATGTGTATTTGGACTCATAATGATACATTTTATTTTGGAGTTCGGGACATTTTATTTCAAAATTCATTACAGTCAAAAGCATAATCGTTCATTTAATGTTCAATCACTTTTCCTTTGTTTTTCTCAAGTTCATTTGCCTTCCTACTAGGAAGTTTTCTTGTTGTCTGTCATTTCTTTCCTATACATGTAAATTCTCAATCAATGAAAATGACAGATTGTTTCCCTGTCAGCATTCCTATCATCACCTCATCTTTGGTTAATCTATGAGCATGCACTTTTCATCGAAACTGAAGTAATAGTCAACGACCCAGGATATCAACCCGAAAGGGACATCGAACAAAAAACCTTTGAGAGACTTTTGGAAGAGTTAGTCCGCATCGCAAGAGAGACGAGTCAAGATGTAGGAGCACGAACCACGATTTAATTTTTACAAGAAGTTTACCTTGCTTTAACTTAGAAAGCACTTCGCCTTAGTTAACGTTGTAGTTATTAGTTACGATGGATAATCCGTTAAAGAGTAATTTCGACTTTGATTAGATTTACTGTATTCGCAACGTGAGTTTTCCTGCCCGGGCTTCGCAGACTCTTAACACACGACTACCTGGACGCCCAGCTGACCAGAGAGAAGGATGGACGAACATCAATCCACTGGGAGAATCATCAAGAAGGCAACACCAAGATTTACGAGTAAGTGCAAGTAGGTTAACCAGTCCTAAAAGTTACTCCCTTCTCACCCCTTTCAACCCCTTCGACATCACAATCTGTTCCTTTTGTATATGTTTGGTTTTATTTACATGCAACCCAGGTCAGCTCCTGTACCTTACGCTCTGTTAAATTCAATGTTTACAAAATCCTGGGCGCAACTTGTCAGTTCTGACATCCCCAATTACGCTATCTACAAACGCATCATCTGAGCTCTCAGACTGACAAGGGGCGGTTGCATACTTGTACGTTACATAATTTTGGCAGAATTCCCAACAATGCATATACTTCAATAAATATGCAAACTTCATAATACTTTGACAATTTTGTAGATAATAGTTTTTACGAACCTTTTGACTGTGTAAATACAATGCATATGCCTATTCACCCAATGTTATTACAAATACACCACCATATTATATTATTGACTGTTACAGGGTCAAAGAAGAAAAAAAATGACACCTTTGGCATATGAAATTACAAACGTTTTTGAAATTTCGTCTCGAGTTTTTCGTTCTACAATTTTTCCTAGGAACACAAGACAATCAACAATAAAACAGACAGAAATTACTATGAAGCATTACGTGAAAATATCTTGTTTTCCATTTCCAATATGGCGGATCGATTCAACATATGCGAGTTCGATACTATCAAAGATCTCGCATCAGAGCAGCGCTAGGTCTTTATATTATCTCGATGGTGACTACTAACCATAAAGACAACAGATGAAAATCGTGTAACGTTCAGTGCTGCCTACTTACTAGAACAGAAATGGGGACATTTCAAAACTTGTGGTCTTTACGAAACACCTTTTATTAGGCCATTTAATTCACACTGACTTACTAAATGTGGTTGCTCCGACAAAGAGCGAATACAATCTATTTCTCATACATTGTCTGGATCAGTATCGTTCCTTAGAACTCTGCATCATACTCTTACGAAATTCATTTATAGCTGATTTCTCTGGTATGGAGAGTTCTTCAGAATGCGAGACAGGACGAATTGCTGACGGTAGGTCAGAGTACACGAAGGTGTGTTTCGGTTTAGAAGTGTGACCAACAACATCTATGAAACAGAAGTAACAGTCGGGTACATGACCTCTTGCTTCCCGCCAAATCATAGGTACAGAAAATGGATTGTTTTTTCCCGCATAACCACATTCTAATAGAGGCTGAAGATACGGAACATATATGTTCATCTTTTATCTTGGTCACCAATCTCACACCTGAAGTAAAGGTGATAGAATTTTCTTTATTAACAGTGAGAGTAACAGTTCTTCGCTGCGATCTTAATGTATGCTGCTCACAAATGTAACAAGACAAAACAAATTATCATTGTTTACCCAACATTATTGTTTACCCAATTATTATTGTTTATGACATTACCCTGCTCAGCACAAGTTATTTGACAAGATAAAGTGGTTTCAACATGTCACATCAGTAGCTACTATTCTTGCTTCAAACGATATTTTCAACGCACAATATGAACACGTAGAAGAAAGCAAGATGGCTTGGAAAACAATCAACAATTAATCAACCAACAGATGCCGCGGGCTGGGTTCCCGCTCTCCTCGAGTCCACAGTACCTAATGGCTGCCTACCCTCCGTCATCCAGTTTTAAATGCTGGATGAACAGGTGGTGGCACCTGATTGGCTATGGGCTGTCGGAGAATCGAGCTCCTGCTCGCGACAATCTGTCTGCTTTATTTTCCTCTGAACTTAAAAATTATTATACAACTTGTGAGATATGGCATACAAATATGGAACACGACAGATTTTTCTATTCAAACAAGGCAAGGTTATCAGAATATATGACAGGGTTGAATTCAGCGTATAACAGAATGGCAAACGCAGCTGCAAGATATTCCATTACAAAGATTACAAGAACAGAAGTGCACAAGAAGAACAGTGGAGTTGAATGTTCGTCCGTGATGGCAATGGAGGCTGCTGCCACCTACGAAACACTTATTATCAGTTTTGCTAAGCTACGAAACTAATGATTTTATGAGTGCCTTATTTTCTTTACCAGTTCGAGAACAAACTGGGTGGTTTCTCACAAACTATAGTTGACACTTGAAGATGAGGGCTATATCTTTCCAAGAGGTTCTGCCCTCTGCCACAAATCTAGATAACAAATTCTTTCCATTCGTAAGTGAGATTTTCTGAACACTTAACTCTCTGCAGCTGAGTTGTCAATTCTAGGCAAAATATTAAAGCACTAAGTTCTGCTAGTTTCTTCCCTGGTGTTTCTGTTTTTGAATCATTCTTTCGCATTCTATTTCTTGTTTCTTTCAACCATCTGAAGCTTTATTGTGGAATATGTTCTTTTTTCTTTGAGGATTTCCTTAGAAAAGTGATTACCTTAGTAGCTTAATTAATTTCATATCGTAACTTCCAAATAAGTATATTTCCACTGTTAAACAGAGCTTTGTTGTACGAAGTTGTAACATCCACAACTAATACTTGGTTAAAATATCATTGGACTTCTTGTATATCTGCAAAGAAAAGAACAAGATATTATTTTTCATTGAACACGAACTAAGAAGTTTGGTGCAGGCAGATGTTGGTTGAAAGCCCCACAACCTCGTCAAGGTCTTTACCTCTGTGAGGGCCTACTTTTGACTGGAGAGTGACGTAAGATCATACGCACCATACGATCTTACGCCGGAGAACCAGATTCTAGCAAATTCCGTGATATTTCACTTAGCAAACTCTTTGGAATTCCTTTAATGCCAAAGGTTTTGCTGCGATGCTTTATCAAGTAACTTGCTAGTGGATGATGATGAGATGAAGGGTGAGGGAATTTAACAAATTCCTTGGTATTTCACGACGCAAACCCTTTGGTATTCTTTCAATCCCAAAGATTTTGCTGCGATACTTTACCAAAGAATTTGTTATTATCAGAAAAAAGGGGGACAGAGAATGATGAAGTAGAATGATGCTAATGTGTATATGTAGAGGATTATGGAAGATGAGAAAATAAGGAAATTTTAAAGTGTTAAGTGTAAGCCCGAAGAAAATGGAAATAAAAGAATGAAGTGTTGCTATGGTTATAAAAGAATATTGTTATAACAATACTTATTTTTTAAAATATTATATTGTCGTTATCCAAAATCGTTTATCCACTTTTTTCACTATTACCGTCAACATTTTATGATGTAATTATCTAAGGGAGTTACAATAATTCCCTGTTTATTCTGTTGTTAGCAACTGTCAAGATTGCGTTAAAAACAAATGAAAACTTTCGACCAGTGTTGGGTAAGTTACTTGTAAAAATGTAACGCGTTACAAGTTACTTTACTTTCTCTTAAAAGGTAACGCGTTAGTAACGCGTTACTTGCCCCCAAAAAGTAACTGTTACTTTACTTCGAAAGTAACGCGTTACTAACGCGTTACTTTTAGGTGCGAAACTTTAAAAATGTAAAAAAAAAATTATGACTTCAATTTTCCTACTACTATTACTACCATTATTATTATTATTATTATTATTATTATTATTATTATTATTATTATTATTATTATTATTATTATTATTATTATTATTATTATTATTATTATTACACGTTCTGAAACGCTTTATGTAAATGCAAGGACAAATTTTGACTTGATATATGAACATTTTAATATATTGTAACATTGATAAAATGCCATACTGCGTTACTCGTAGGGATGGACACGAGCGAGTTCGAGCGAGTTCGAGCGAGTTTTCTTTGAAACTCGATTCGGCTAGAAACAGACATCTTTGAGCTCGACCCGACAACTCGACTCGAAAAATTTCCTCCAACTCGACTTGAATTGGGGTCGAGTTTCGAGTCGAGTCGAGCCGAGCCAAATCCGGTGTGTAGTTTCGAGTACATTCTTCAAGTATATTACATATACAGTATAATTATTATCAATGACACTACTACTACTCTACAACTGATATTATTATTATTATTATTATTATTATTATTATTATTATTATTATTATTATTATTATTATTATTATTATTATTATTATTATTATTATTATAACAACACTGTAAGTAGAAATGAAAGATAGGCGGTTTATATTTGAATACTAAAAAACTAGTTGATTGCCAACCTCCGTAGTCATGAAGTCTAAGAGTCAAAGACATTGTTCACGACCTTCTGAATTTGGGTTCAGGGTCTAGGTTGAGTATTCGGGCTCGACCCAAACACTGTTAAAAGTTATAGGGCGCTGGCCAATTATCTTCAAAACTGCTCGGCCCGGGTTTAGAATTGTCAACAACTCGTTCAGCTCAACTCATAGCTCATTCACTATCGACCCGAACCGAGAAGTGAGCCGAGCCAACAGCTCACCCAACCGACTCGGCTAGAGCCCTCGGCTCAGTTGAGCCGAACCGAGCAGATAGCTCATCCCTACCAAGCCAGCTCGAGCCGATGGTTCACCCCAAGTGAGCCGGCTCGAGCTATCTTCTCAGTTGAGCCGAGCTGAGCTGAGCTTGTTATAAAAAAAATTTCTTGTGGTCTCGCTATCGAGACGAGACGAGATGCGAGCAGTGTCCCCTCTCGTGAGCAACACTAAAAGTATTCCATATTACTGTTTTGCTTACATTTCTCATGGTTTTCATTTTCCAGTGTAATCAGGCCATGATTTCAAGACGAGTTAAAACGAACGAGCCATTTATCAAACTCGACTGGACTCGAAAGTCGACGCGAAAAACTGAATCGGCTCGGAACTCGACTCGAGGATATTACCTTTGACTTGACTCCAAACTCGACTTGAATTCTAGTCGAGTCGGGGTTTAGCTTGCCTCGTGCTCATCCCTATGCGTTAGAAAAAATGGTTGCTTATTATTATTCTGCTAAACTAATTATATAATAATAACAATGATGTTATGTAAAATTAAAAATACAGAATATAGAGAAACATTACACTACAACTAATAAAATGAGAATACATGAACTGGGAGTGAATCAAAACTTGCCAGTAACTTTAAAATCAATACATGCTTTTTAAAGCTAGTTTCAAACCCTATAATCAACGGGACTCTAGGATAAGCAATCTGATTTGAAAGAACTCCAATATTACATACCATCAGCAAACTATTTTCTAGTAATAATGTAGGCCTGCTCATCAGAACACAGTTTGTTCATATTAACCCCTTACTGTAAATCGTTAATTATGGCACGCTAGTTGTTGATAAATATTTTCCGCCGGGGCACTTCCGACACTTTACTTTTAAAACTGTCCACCATTATCCAGCTCTTAAGAAATAAGTATTCTTTCAAATGTTCGAACGGTAAAATATTTTCATTCTCCATCTTTATAAAAACACCACCAATAAAAGTAAAATAGTATCGGTATCATTGCACTCCTAGTTCACTCACTGAATGTATTGATTTGGAGCTGTCAAAATCTACGACAAAATCTTCCAGGTGCTTGCAATCAGTACACATGATTTCCCTAAGGCTGTCCTCATCTTCAAAAAACAGAAAGTGACACTACTAACTTATCTGTTTCTCTGTGTGTCTATGACTGTGGATCACTGACATACATAGTTCATGCTCGATTGTTTCATTCTGAGAAATTCACTTACAGGAAAGAAACATTTGTTTCCGAAAAAATATATATATACATATATTGTAGTTACTCATCCGAAATGTAACGCGAAAAAAGTAACGCAAACTAGGTACGTTACTTAAAAATTTGTAACGTGTTACCGTTACAGTTACTTTTAAAAATGTAACGCGTTACTAGGAAACGTTACTTAAAAAGTAACGCGTTACTAGGAAACGTTACTTAAAAAGTAACGCGTTACAAGTAACGCGTTACTTGCGTTACGTTACTTCCCAAGACTGCTTTCGACCTATACCAAATATGCTAATTTCTAACGAAAGTGGTTTCTACGTGTTACAGATAAATGTTGACAGGAGAACTTTAACAACTGGTTTAAGCTATTTATGTCCTTGTAAAGGGTGTCCCATAAAGAATACAACTTTTGAAACGCATGCTATTTCTGTTTTATTAAGTTGGTAACAGTGAACGTTGTACAATTTACATCTGTTCGTAGTCACGCAGCGCCAAATAGCGCATGATCGTAATCTGTTTTTTGTATGAGTGGGAATGGAGAGCTCACGACATTTATAACATTTCACATCAACATATGACAACACGTTGTTCCGTCGTGTAATGCTTCCATTGAAAATAAGTATACTAACACAAACACTATACTAACTATACTAACACAGATAGATAGCGTGCACATCTTGGACGCAGGAGATATGGGTTGAATTCCCGGAAGTAGCTCCTGTGTTTCGGATGCCATAAAAAAACTGTAACTGTCTTACATAGCCTCGTTGCTGAAAAGTACACTGAAGTCTGATGTGTGTGTATATATTTTTTAAATATATATTTACAAAATGAAAACTAGAACTCTTCTGCAAAACATTCACAATTCACTTGCTTATATTATACAAGGAGTTCCAAAAGTCCCATTTTCTTCTTCTTCCACTGCACTACAGCTCTTAGCCGAACCTTGGCTTTCGTAAGAATCTGCTTTCACAGTCGCCTGGCTGCCGCTGAAGATTTCCAGTTTCGAATATTTAGTTACCTAATATCCTCTAACACTGGATCCCAGCGTCTGCTTCTCGGTCTTCCTCGGCTTCTGTTGCCCTCCACTTTCTCTTCAAAGATTCTTTTAGCTAGTCTTTCTGTTGGCATTCTATATAAGTGATCGAGCCATCGTAACCTGCTTATTCGTTAAACACAAACAAACTATTTGCTGAGCAAAATAATATATTCATATTAAAAAACTACATACGTGTGACAGTTTCGCCAACTAACACTTTGGCTTCATCAGACATTATCAAGTGTGATAGTGTTTGATGAATCCAAAGTGTTGGCGAAACTGTCACACGTATGTAGTTTTTTAAAATGCCTATTCATACATCCATAAATATGTATTCATTCTTGTACGATTTGTATAGCTCATGGTTGTATTTACTTCTATACTGATTATTTTCCACGCTTGTTGGTCCAAATATTTTACGCAGAATTCTTCTTTTAAAGTTTCTTATTAGCTGTTTATCTTGTTGTTGGACCCAGTTTTCGGATCCATATGTTGCCACTGCCCTGATTAATGTCTTGTAGATTCTTGTTCTTGTTATGTCTTGATGTTCTTGTTATGTCTGCATCGCAGCAAGGGAAATAAGGCGAAATAAGCTCTGCTTGCTGCTGTGATTTTTTGTTTGATATCATGTGTTTGATCGTTTTGTGACGATAATATTATCCTTAAGTACGTGAATTCACCTGGAAACTGTATATGTCAAATCGAATGCTTTTCCCATTTTTCTTTGAAATCCTGTATTTTTGGCTATTACTAATAGCTTTGTTTTGCATTTATTTGCTCTTAGGCCCAGTTCCTTGACGTTTTCAGTTAGTTTCATGAATGATTCTTTTATTTATTTCAGACTCCTTGCTGCGATGTCTAAGGGTTTGTAAGAGTTCCTGTTCTTTTTGGATCTGCTTTACGGATTGGTGCTTCTAAAGCAAAGTTGAACAGGACGGGCACTAGACTATCTTCTTGTCCTACACCTTTTTGTATGGGGAATTGTCTTGATATGGCAGAGGCGATTCAGCCAGTTGAGGCTATTTTGCATAAGTTGATCAGTTTTTTTTTTTTTTTTTGTATTTTTAATTCTCCGAGCACTTCTCATAATTTCACCATGAATAATTGCATAAAGTACCTACACTTTTTTAATAGCAACTAAATTAATTAAACAAGAAATAATTACTATTTCGTTGTTACTTAAAACTGTGTTTAAATAAATAAAAAAAAACATAATTTCAACTACTATAATTCAACATTCAAGCGATAGCTAATAAAATTGTCATATCCCCAATCCGATTAGAAAGTGCAGTTAATATTCCAGCATTATAGGAACGGACATTTTCATAATAAATAACCAAACAATATGAAACTAACCCTAACCGATCTCATCCAAGAAGAATTCTAATTAAATTAGGAGAAATAATAATACCATTGAAAGAATAAATATTAAGACTAATGTAATAAAGCGGTTAAGATAACGTTCAGAACCTGTATATCGCTTGCTACAATAAATTACTCTACTGGAAATATAAAGAACAAATCTCATAAACATAAATGATATTCAATCTAGCAAAAGAGTTATAACAATTTTATTTCTATTGAAAGAAATAACTTCTCACTCAATTAATACACTATATCTATTAACTAAAAAATTTAGACCTCCTAAAAATAAAAATAAACAATACTTATACTATTTAAAAATACAAATCTAGCCCCCAAATTGAGAAAGGTCAAATCACGGCCTGAGGGTACCGAAAACCTTCCTTAGGTCCACAAGCTAATTTTTTTTCTAAACTACTCAAGCAATTATAGTCATAAAAATCTTGGACCAGCAAGAAAGATTAACAAATTTAAAGGCAATTAATGTAATATTAACAATAAGTACTCCCGGACACTTCCTCCTCAACAAGCGTACAAAAGGAGAGTAATGCTAGACCTACCATGCTTGTTTACGAGCAACCAACAATTCGATTTAATAAATTAATTTTGCATAATAAATTCAATGTAGGCGGAGCAGCCTTATTAGCAATTCTTAAAAGAACCGCCAAAGACTTATACTCGGTATAAAAGACAATATTCCTCGATTAATTATTAATTTTCGACTTCCTAAGCGCTCATAAGAAATATTTGCAAGACAATAAAATAATCCAGAAGAGCATAGCTTATGTGCACTCATCAATGTAAATGCCCCTCAAAATCCTCACAACCGTATGGTTATCAGGCCCATCAATACTAGCCCTATATGAGCCACGGAAGAATAAGCAATTAATGATTTTACATAAGCCTGCCGCAAATAAACCAATCTAATTGATCAAATCCCCGCAACACTAATTCTAAATCAAATCAAATTCATACTCAGAGCTATATTTTCCATAAATTACATAATTCGCAATAAACCATAGCTCCCTAGCTTTAGTAAAACACCAGGTAGAATTATTGACCACTTACATGGGCCCTCGGAAATCACAGATGAACTAAAAATATGGGCATCTTAATTAAAAAGCAACCACTAAGGCAAAATATCATATATAATATCTAATTCTTAAACCTATAATACTCCCTATTCTAATCATCAACAAGCTGCCCTTAATCTATATACTATAAAATTGAAAGTGACTATGTTTGTGACTCTTAATCTCTTGAACAGCGCGACCGATCTCGATCAAATTTTCAATGTAGATGAGGTTCGGGACTGGTATGATTTTTATCATTTCACTTGGATGGAGCAACGTAGGGGAGGGGATGGAGGGGGAGATATACAAAAGCCATCATCCAGAAACGGCCATAACTCGTTAATGATAACGGGGTTGTGTTTCATTCCATCAGAAACCACATACAAGTTTGGCCACACGTGAAAAATTCCAGAGCTTTGATGAAATGCACTGCCACACCCACTATACTCGCCCGATCTTGCTCCGACAGAATTCCACTTGTTTCGCTCTCTTCAACAGTCCTTGTGTGGTGTGACATTCAATTCCGATGAGGCTGTAGATTAGCACCTTCCTCAGACTTTTCGGATAAAGACAGGTCTTACTATGAACGAGGAAGTCTGCAGCTTGCTGGAAAATGGTAAAACATTATTGAACCAAATAAGCAATATGTCATTGATTGAAATTATTATTATTATTATTATTATTATTATTATTATTATTATTATTATTATTATTATTATTATTATTATTATTATTATTATTATTATTATTATTATTATGAAATATGTTGGGAAAACGACGACCAAATGCGCCATGACTTTTCCGACAATCTAATAACAAAACTATCAGAATATGATTTAGTACTTTTTCTAAGCATGGCGACTATCTTATGCTAAAAACAGAAATATAGATCCTTAACACACCTTTTGATGCACTGAAACATCAGTACTGTTGCCAATTCAAAGTGTTAATTTATGAAAATTACGATTTCCCTAGTTCCCCCTTACAGAGGCGTCATCCGATTAGTTATCGGTGGAAATGAAAAATTATTTTTCCTGCTCCATAGTTTCCAAGCTACTCCAATTAAACAAACTGAAAATTAACGACAGAACATCCATACGTATGAGTTATGAGTCAATTTACAAGTTTTGAAAAAAAAAGGATTTACACTTTCGGTTACATCTGACAACACTGTGTGGTTCCTAGTGTACTTCAATCGTTGCTTCCTAGTTTAAAAATATATGCATAAAAAAGGCTACATTTTGGTATAACCATTATTCGTGTATCACTCCAGGTTCAAAAGTTCTAGTATCCCAAACCCCGGGTTGCATTGTATATTGGACACCCTATAGTATGCAGAATGAAACGCTCAAAAATATACCGAATCGCTTACAAGATATAAATTTTAACATCTTTCGAACTCAACTTGGGAAGGAACGATGCTACGATAACCAGATATTATGATGTATTTTGGTAATCCAATGCAATGTATAGCAATGTATGTGGAATATTCCCTTTTATTAATTAACTATTATCTTTGTACCAGTATATAAGAAGTGAAAATTAATGCAAGTATAGGACTATGTCTACTGGTATATGAGCATAATTATCATAGATCGCAAGAATTAACAACTTCAGTGTTTCATAACTAGTGATGGGTGAATTCCCGGGAAGATATTTTTCGGGAATATTCCCGGGAAGATTCCCAAAATGGGAATTTATCCGGGAATTTATGTTCAATCAGAAAGAAAATTGCATTCCATTACTATATTATGATTTCAAAGTTGAATTAATTTTTATATCACAGCATATGATTACTGTTGTCCACAGAGGATTCTTTAAAATGTATATTCTGAACGGCACTATGTTACTTTATTAACACTTTATTATATTTAGAGAGTACGCATAAATGTATATTTATTTACAATATGTTCTATCAATTAAATATGTGTGAAAAAATTATACAGTAAATTATATAGTACCGGTAACAGTTTAAATTTATATGTAAGTGGATTTGCTCAACTTGACTCTATTAATGATATTGTAAACACATTAAATTTATAAATGTTATAAACCAATTAGATTGGGTAAATGCTAGAAGATACATGTCTCACCAATTTATCAACATTTGCGCATACATATTTATGTTCATAAAATTTGCAAGATACTTACTTATCTTTATATTTTAGCACGTAACATTGTTATACACGACCTTTCATTCTACCTATTTCTCGAAATTCCATACGTTAATTCACATGTAAAAGAAGTCCGAGTACTTCTTCAGAAATTCGAGTGAGAGAGAGGAGACAGACCGACGTCTATTACTAATGGTGGTTCAGGGTTTGTTAATAGTACTTCATCTCTATTTCTGCATAATTCTAAATTACTTTACAAAATGGTTCCTTTTCGTCATTTGTAAATTAGTACTTTGCTAATTTTGGCTGTTCTTTAGCATTGGCGGCCAGCTTTTGCACCTACTTTTTTTTGCGATATTCTATTCCGATGCGGTTGTTTTATGGTTTCATACGTTAAATTACGTTACCAACATTAAAATCAGACAGCGTTGCAGAGCGAGCGTTAGCGAATGAAGGCGGGTTAGAGCCCCGCATGGCACGTTGTTTTCTATCTTCGTTACTAACAATTCACTTTCTTTTCTCACATAAATCACTTCCACTTACCTTTCCGTTTTGTATAAATCCCCTACTGCCCTAAAAAATGTGTTCAATACTTTCTTGACTACTTGAACATCACTATCAACTCATTTCTTCCGTAAATCATCCTAATTTTTGCTAGTTTTGGCCCCCCAATTCTAAACAATTACCTTACTTTTTTAGTGCAAATGGAAATGGAACTTAAAAGTCATATTAGGCCTATTAGTTATATAAAGTACCGTCAAATAATTTTAAAATTTTCAACCTCAAAATTCTTTAAAACCTAGAAGTAAATTATAATATATTAAAATAAAGTAACTAGTCATATGGTTCTTATAATTTGGAAGATAAAGTAAAGAAATGGAAATAAATTCCTTCCCGGGAATTTATAGGCCAGGGAAAAATCCCGGGAATATTCCCATTTTTAAATTCCTTCCCACCGGGAATATTCCCACTGCCCATCACTATTCATAACAGACAAGTCGTAAAATTTTCTTGCACTAAGATATAGAGACTCGTACTGATTTTAGAATGAAAGTATTAGAGTTCGTATAGGGGGAATAGATTTGGCTCTACATAAGGTAACTTTTAAAGAGTTAACGAGGCTCAAGGCTGAGCAATTTGTTGACATGAAATATTTTGGATGAAGTGATTTAGTTTTTTAGTAAAACAAAATATAAATAATAATAATAATAATAATAATAATAATAATAATAATAATAATAATAATAATAATAATAAAGGGATAACCGAATTACAATACCAATTACGTAAACAATGCCTTCCAGAAAAGAAAAAAAAATAATTCCCACGACGGGATTCAAACCCGGGTCACTGCCTAGGAATTTCGTTCTTTACCATTCTGCCACAAATTCCGCATATAAAGATAAGAAAATAAACTAGTACTTACGGAAAATGGAAAGAGAACTTTCTATTTCTACACATGTTGATGCAATTCAAAGAATGCTAAAATAATGTTTGCCGTCGTTTCTTCTTTGGAAATTAGAAGTTAAGGTGAGGAAGAATTGTGATGTAAATCGGAACCATCGTTGAAAACGACGACAAAGCCTCAACTTGAAGAACGTTTCGTGATATTCTACTCATTGAGGAAGGTCTATATAACTTGTTTTTGAGTTAAAGAAGGAAATCTCGAATAAGTCATTGTGACATTCACATAAGGAACGTCTCCTTATTCGATCAGTAGTATCTTTTGATAGCCTTACATGAAACAATTTTAACTATCTAATAATTTGGATGGAAAATGAAGTAACGCGGTAGGTAAGTGGTAGCGCATCGAATTTCTATTTGGAAGACCTGGGTTCAAATTCCCGCCAGGTTCAAATCTTTCAATTTCAATTTTGATGCATACTGAATTGTGACAAGCAAGATTTTCTCTCCAGAAAGAAAAAGATGTAAGAATGAGGAGAATTGGAGAAGGTATGTCAATAGAGACAATGATTTACAAATTTCTTTCTGTTCTAGATTTGATATTTTCTTCTATTTTCAAGCATTTTCTGATTCATGCGTGGTCAGTGTTTTTATTTCTTTGAACATAGAGTATATAATGAAATAATACATTACATACACAGCAATATTGAAATTAATATATGTTGTTCAATGACAACACCGCCCAAACCATAGAGACTCACCTCAAATGGAAAACTGTTTCGTGCGTCATTTACTCAGAATTTTATTTGTATAAAGACCAGAGTAAGTGCTACCAACAACTGGCAATGCCGAGAAAAGTTTCTCGTAAGTTGGGTTGAATTTTCCAGACGTTTTACAAATTGCAAATGATCTGTACCCCAAGTAATGGATTTAGAGCATTCATGAGGGGGAGATACTTATGCTGGTGGCTGTACCTTGAAGTTTTTGTGTCAGCGTTCACTCTCAAGTTGGCTAATTGAAGTTGGCATTTCTTCTACAGGTAAAGATAGACTTAACCTAGTGTATAAAGAAATTCAATTCTTTTGTTAATTTGATACATGCTTTGTCAATACTGTCACATATATAGATTATCTGGTTTATGAGAATAGAAATTGGCGTTTGAGCATTGGTATTTAAATCTTGTTCCATTTCAATATCAGCAATGTATTAATTACACCATTACACACACACACACACACACATTCCCGGCGGGAGCTCATGTGGTTCGGATTCCACGTTAATCAGTAGGTCCACGTCTCATATAGCCTCGCTGCTGAAAGGGACGCTAAACTAAAATCAACTCAACTCAACACACACACACACATATATATATATCTGAAAAATGATGAAACATAGAAGAAATGTTTGAAGTACACGTTATATATTGCTAAGGGGGAAACCAATTCCGCCGAAAGTACTCCTCTCCGCCCCCCGTAAATGG
Organism: Thermobia domestica; assembly: GCF_964235325.1. Classification (NCBI taxonomy): domain Eukaryota; kingdom Metazoa; phylum Arthropoda; class Insecta; order Zygentoma; family Lepismatidae; genus Thermobia; species Thermobia domestica. Next base: position 278,747,062 of record NC_137455.1, read on the forward strand.
GGGTAACGGGGGTAACTTTGAAATGTCAAATGGGAACGGGTCGAGTAATACCTCGTTCGAAAGGTCTTGGAAAACTAAGTAACGCTGTACCAAAAGATGTTCCATATGGAGCATCAGTTTCAAAATGGCCGCCATGATATGGTTCGGAAACTCCAGTACCCGTAGTATGAAAACCATGGAAGGTAAATGAATGGAACAAAATTGAAATACGTAAATATCATAGGGCATAGCGAATAGTGTGGTCCCTGTGATCCCAGTGGCCTCCCTGAAGGAGTCTTGGGGACTAAATTTAAAATTTCAAATAGTAACATGAGTCGAGTGGTACCTCGTTCGATAAATCTTGCAAAATCAAACATCTTTCAGGAGAAAACGATTGAAGGGAAATGGCACTGTTCTCAAAAGGCCGCCGAAACATAGTATCCGTGTCAGAGAAAAGGTTTAGTACCCGTAGTATGAAAGCGATTGGAGATAAATCAACAGAAGGAAAACTGGAGTAGCTAACTGACGTAAGGCACATCGAGAGGTGTTGTCGGGGTGACTCCCGGAGCCGCCTGATGGGTATCCGGGGCGAAAATGAAAATTCTAAATAGCAAATTTGGGCGAGTAATTCCACGTTCGTTAAAAACTGAATATTAGACAGCTTTCGTAGGAATGTTTTCGCCATGGAACACCGTTTTCAAAATGACCGTCAAGATGGTGACTGTGTCTAAGAAAGCGCCTAATGTTCATAGTATGAATACGGTTAGAGGGGCCAACAACCTCGTGAGTCCGGTAAGTAATCATCGACCCCGCTAACGAACTTAAAACCAAAGTGTGTGAGAATCACCAACTGTGCATTCTACATTTTAAGCAACACAAAACACGGGAAGTCTGGTCACGCACTCTACTTTGCTGTTCTTCGGCAATTTCATTATGGAGAGAATATGGTGTTAATGGGTTACAGGAAGGTACAAGTAAGGACATATAAAGGATAGGATACAAGGAAAAGGTATATGGAGTATGTATTGCTCTTTTAGTCCTTCAAGGAGATTATAGCTTTACTAATCACACGGTGGTCACTGGGATCCACAAGGAACTATTGCCTTGGATGGTGGACAGTCCCAACCACGAGGAGGTAAGAGCACTGACCACCCTGACGGAAAAACCGGGAAATCTAATTTGGACTCTCAAGCCCTCTTAGGGAATCATCCGCCCCTGATTTCACCAATAGTCCCCAAGTCGTGACACACTAACTTTGGATCCAAGCTGGGAGCACCTCTTGGTTACACCTGTAGCGGATAACCCTATCGGTGTAGCAGATATTCACCGGAATGTGGTTGGATATAGTTCTGTTCGCTAATGCCAGGGGCACCACTGTCCGCCGATTGCTCAACTTCGCGCTTGAGTCACGTAGCAAGGGAGATCAGTTCTGGACCCGCCTCATGAGTCCCACGCCTCTCACGTCCGGGGCGCTTTTTCTTCTTGAGCCTCGCCTCTCACGTCCGGGGTGCTTTTTCTTCGTGAGGCCCCTCGCCTCTCACATCCGGGGTGCTTTTTCTTCATGAGTCCCCTCGTCTCTCACGTCCAGCGTAGTTTTCTTTGTCAGTCCACACACCATTCACGCACGAACTAAATTATGTTCAACGACATCTCCATGTGCTTGAATACATAAAGTAATCCTTCTACGAAAATGTGTTACAGTATTCAATAAAACGTTCCGTGAGATTTGTGCACAAGCTAATCGAATTCGCTCTATCATATCTTCTCTGGTTATTGGTTGAAGTTCATACACAACGTTCTTCAAATATCCCCACAGATAAAAGTCTGGTGAGGTTTAAATCTGGGGATCGTCCAGGCCATAGTACTGGTCCGTTCCTCCCAATCCATTTCCCATTGAAACGCGTGTTCAAATACTGCACCACTCTCCGCGCACAATGGGGTGGCGCTCCATCTAACTGCAGCCACATTCTTTGTCGTGTCTCTAAGTCCATATCCTCAAGCAAAAATGGCAAATCGTGTCTGCGGAAGTCCAGAAAAATGTCACCAGTTACGTTTCGATCGAAGAAGTGTGGACCAATTAGATATCCATTGACAATGCCACACCAAACATTAATAGTCCAACGGTGTTGAGCATCTACTGCCCTATGCCAACGAGGATTAACATCTGACCAGTAGTGACAGTTGTGCCTATTGAGTTCACCGGTACTTCGAAATGAAACTTCGTCCGAAAACATGACATATCTAAAAAAAAAAAAAAAAAAAAAAAAAAAAAAAAAAAAAAAAACCAGGAACATTTCTACACGTTTCTCGTGCCCACTGACAAAACCCCATACGGTGTAACTTGTCGTTTGCAGTAAGGGCTTGAGTTAGAGTTATGTGATAGGCACTATATCTTGCCTTTTTCAAGAGCCAAAGGGCAGTTCTTCTAGGTATCCCTTTTTCCCTCTCCATCTGCCTACTACTAATATGGGGACTGATGTGAATTGCTGCTAAAATAGTTATCATTCGTGCATAATCGTCGTAGTTGCGAGCTGACCTTACACGCATCAGGCGACTCTCACGGGCTCTTACTTCAATATGTCGGATCACTGTATGGTTTGGTGGCTGTCGATCTGGATAACGGGTTTGATATAAAGCAGCAGCTTGACGATAATTTTTGCAACATTCACCAAAAATAAGTAGCATGACAACAAATTCGTTTCGAGTATAATCAGTCATATTCTTATGAACAACAATATTTCAGACAGTCAAAAAAAAAAAAAAAAAAAAGTAAGAAGTACAACAACTACTACTAATACTAATTCGTAGAGATATTAAGAATACGTACGAAAAAGTGTTTGTCCGATAGTTACATAAGTAGTAACTCTAAACCTTTGCTTTTGGCAGATCTGCTACTAACACTCTCATTTAACTCATTTAACAGGCTTCGTCTGTAGAATCTTGGTTCGAAGCTTGGAGGCAGCATGTACTGTACCGGTGTGTGTGTATTGGGCACAGGTGTCCGTTGAACCAATGCGCATGAGGCAACGGGGGTGCGTCTGCTCTATGACGGCGTTCTACACGAGGATTCAGGAACAACGATAATAATCGCTATTACTACGAACGTTTTTGTGAACAAAGTACTGGTACTTCGTTATTTCATAAGTCAAACAACATTGTTTTAGTTATTTTGATTTCTGAAAACTATATATTTTCAGATGGGTTTGAGAGTTTTGCTTGGAGCTTTACCGCTCATGCGCAATGTGCTGTAGCAAGAGACCTGAATTTAGTTTATCACGTTTAGTCATCTAAACCCAGGCCGGATTAGAGAAGCAAGGATGAGGAAAGTCAGCGCCCGTGGCCTTTTACAGACGGTTCCATCCTGACATTCGTCTAGTGGAACTGAAAAGAACAGGTACTCGCACTCAGAATGTCCGATCAGACAATGGTTCGGGCGTACGCTTGACCTACCAAATGTTGTTTGAAAGGCAGACTTCAGGGATAGAGAATTGGTGCACTGAGTTAATGCGGATGGCCACAGTTACATTTTGATTAACTATTAGCACTCATGTCATATTGTGAGCTTCAGGGATGAAACGGTGCGTACGTATATCCCCGAAATGCTTTCCGAATAACTAGCACGCATTGCATTAAAGTTTTTGTGGCGACGGAGATTGGCAAATTGACAAGTTTGTAAGTTCCAGCAACTGCATTGTTCAACAACTTCTTTCGTATAACGTTCCTTCTGTTTTCGCATCATATCATACTCAATCATCCAGATATGCTTTACCATTCAAATAAAATTTCACCTGTTTTTTAGTCACTACAGCGTCATCCTTACAAACAAATGTTTCAACCACACCATACCTATTTGTAGCGTAGTCTTAATTTGCGAATTAAAGTAGAGTTCTCATTTGAACTTTCACAGTTACTTTCCACCCCACTCACATACAGAGCGCAGGGAGAGATTATTTTGCAGGACTTGGATTTCTCTCTATACATTATGGCAATTTTACTCTAACATTTTTATCTCTGTTGTATCATTCTCGAGCCATGGAATGCCGTCCGTGGTTTTCCTATTTAATTTTGGTTATTTTCAGTTATCTCTAACCGTATTCATACTGGGAATGCGGCGTAGGATCGACACTGCGTAGCATCGAAACTGCGTACGATCGAAATATTCAGCTCAAAACCTGTTTCGATCCTACGCAGTTTCGATCGTACGCAGTTTCGACGCTACGCAGTTTCGACGCTACGCAGTTTCGACCGTACGCAGTTTCGATCCTACGCAGTTGCCCTGAAATAATTTAAGTTTTAATCATGCGCTCAAAAAATATATATTTTTTTCTCTCTCTTTAATTTGTTTAACCTGTGCAGCTATAAATTAGGGTTATATTCATGGACTCCACACGACCTAAACTGCGTACGGTCGAAACTGCGTAGCGTCGAAACTGCGTAGGATCGAAACTGCGTAGCGTCGAAACTGCGTAGGATCGAAACTGCGTACGGTCGAAACTGCGTACGATCGAAACTGCGTACGGTCGAAACTGCGTAGGATCGAAACTGCGTAGGATCCACACTGCAGGTAGGATGGACAAGTTACAGGCGTATGGATTGAGAATCAATTATGATTTGTAATGATGACTATGTCAGAAGTGTAATACTAACTTTGAAACAGCTTCGACGGAATATAATGTAAAATAGTTATGTAATATGAAGAATTTAAAGTAATGAAGAATATGATGTATAATGAATATTGAAGGATAATAATAATAATAATGTTTAACGAATATTTCGATTGTAAAGATATTATTTCTAAAGGCTATCAGAAAGTTAGAGAAACAAAAGTCAGATAAAGATTCATATGCTGTTCTGTGTGTACTTGTCTGCGTAATATGAATGAAAATTTATATGATTTTATGTACAGCTTAACGACCTAATCACCAGTTATTCATATGTATGTCAACAACGTTACAATATTGTACTTCGCTTTGGGAGTTTCTCATTTGTACGCTGAACCTCAAATCGATTTATAATTGGAACACGTACCCGTGGGGGTAGGAGCATTTCAATGTATTCCGTTACATTTCACAAAAATATTTTTAACCGTAAAAGATTCGAAATTAAACTACTATTCAAATAGAGAATAAAATTACGAAAGTTTACAGCTATTACTGGAAATCAATGCTGTCATCCATTTTGAACATTTTAAAAGAACATAGTTTCTAATGTATTGAAATTTCATTTCTTATGAATAGTTTGAAACGTTGTAAATAGTTGTAAAGAATCTGCAGAAAATTCATCAAAATCCTCCTACAATGGGGAAGCCGTGTTAGACATGGAGTTAGTGGATGCAGATGGTGGCATTGGAAAAGTCCGGGTCTCCCGAGCACAGTGGTGATATCAGAAACCGGGCCCCAGCCATGAGGCTCCAGAAAAATGGGGCCCCGAAGTTTTGGGCGCGGGTTCTTTCTATACGCCTATTAAACATGGAATTGTATGTGGGTGGGTGGTGAAGTTTTTAAATGTTCGGGTCGTCTGAGCACAGTGTTAACGTCAGAAATTGGGCCCTTGTCTCAAAGGTCCAAAAATGGTGTCCCGAAATTTTGAGCTTGGCTTCATTATATTTTTCTTTTAAGCATGGAGTTATTGGATACATATTGTGGTGTTGGAAAGCTCCGGGACCTGATACTCCAGAAATGAGATCCCAAAAGTTTGGGTTCAGGTCTCTTTTATTTGCCTATTTAACATGGTGTTGTACTATAGTGTTAGCGTTTGAAAGGTCGGGGTCGATTAACGAAAGCGGTAATGTCAGAAATTGGGCCCTGGCCTCGAAGCTCCAGAAACTGTGGTTCCGAAATGTTGGGCTTGAGTCCACTCTATTTCTCGTTTCAGCATGGAGTTGTTGCATACAGATGGTGATGTTGGAAAGATCCGATTCCCCTCAGCACAGTGGTGGTCAGGAACCGGGCCCCCAACATGGGGCCCCAGAAATGGAGTCCCAATGTTTTGGGCATGAGCCCCTTCTATACGCCTATTAAACATGAATTGTTGTACGAAGGTGAAAAACTTGTATCTTCGTAAAAAAAAAAAAAAAAAAACTTTTATCTTCCTTATAATGATTAGATAATAATCTCAGCTCCTAAACACGTATAAAAGATACCGAAGTTATATTTCAGCAAAAAACAATTACCATAAAACATCTCTTTGCATGTGTAATGACTGAAATGTATTATACTTTGCTTCCCTCCCAAATAAATAAATAAATAAATAAACGATTACAGTCGATAAGCGTAAATCTGGCAGAACCTATTTTCCGAAATCTAAAACAAATCACGCAGATTGTTTATTGCTTGTTCGAGATTGTCCACATTACATTTTCGGTCGCGATTGTCCACATCACATTTTCGGTTTTCATTGTATGTAATTAACTATACCATAACAGAAATTCCCGCTACGAACAAATTACACGTTAGGTATACGCCTATGTGTCTCGTCTCGAGGACTTCCGGGCCGCAGTGGCTTAGTGGCAGAGGGTTCACACATGCTGCGGGGCCCTGGTTCTATACCAACTTGCGCAAAGTGGGGTTTGTGGTGAACAAACACCGTGTGTGAGGGTTTTCTCGGAGTTTCCCTTTCCCACAACTCTTTCATTTCACCATTCCATTTATTCTCATCATCTGCGTCTCCTTTAGTCTACCCAGGATGACAGTCGGACATAAAACTTAAAGATTGCATTTTCATTTTCACATTTGGAGACCCTGTATCTGTGTTCCTTGAGTGCCCCAAATGCTAAATAATAATGGGTTGGAAGGCCCATGAAGTTTAGTACCTGGTACACTCATTATCTCAACTTGCCCAAAAAGTTAAGGGCTCACGTTAAGTTAACGCCCCAAAACTTTGATTTTCACACCTTACTAACTATATTGGCCCAAAAGATGAAATTTGTTAGCCCATCGATCTTTATCTCGACTAGCCCAGAAAGTTGGGAGGCTCTGGTGAGGTTAGCCCCCAAATTTTCGGCGCCTATATCACATTAACTATGGGAGAACGAAAGCTGAAATTTGGTAGCCTATCCAGCCCTTAGACAGTACTATGTAGGCCATTCATTATCTGGACCAGCCCAGAAACTTTGGGGGGGGGGGGGGTCACGTTAAATTAGAGCCCGAAATCTTTGGCGCGCATATCTCATTAACCCTTTCGGGACAAAATCGATTTTGGGGTTTTTGGTAGACTTTCAGTTAATGATTTATTGCCCAAACACTGTTATCCCGATTGATATCGTTTACGTCTTGTATTTTAGAAGAGGGACATGGCTATTTTTTGGTGTAAGTTAGATTGCAGTGTTGCTAACGGGAGGGATTATTGAAAAAATGTAGGAGTGAAATTTAAAAAAAAAAAAATCCCTAGCCGAATTTCATGATTTTTTCTAGCTGGGAACACTGAAGCCACAGGGGTTCAAGTCACCTAAAAAGAATTTTCTGGTATGTTGACAAGGTACAGTAAAAACCTGAAGTCGCTGGCTGCCATACAAAGAGAGAAAGAAAAAAACTCTCTCATAATACACATCAAATTTTGGCACTTCTTACGCGTCAGAAGCAAAAATCAGCATACATGGTAGTTCACCGTCTTCCCTAATTATCCAATCGTGCTCCTCTATGGTGCGTTTTGTAGGCCAAGAATGATTCCAGACAGTTGTACGTTGGTTTGAATATAGCCAAGGACACTGAAATAATAGGGGGGAAAGGATAAACTTCCCAAATTTTTTACAAACAATTACAATTAACATTTTCTGTAGCTGGCAACATTGCTACCACTCAGAAGCAAACAATTTTAAAGTAATCTTTGGCCCACCAATAACATTTTCAGCTAGTATCATGATGATATCTCTGAAATTAAGCATGTAATTTTAAAAAGTATATCATTTTTCCTAGAAAGTCACTATTATCCTTAAAATTATGTAATATGGTATACTGTAAGACCGGAATTGTAGTGTCCCCAATTATCCAAGTGAAACTTTTTATAGTGCGTTGTGTAAGTCAAGGATGAGGCTTCCAGAATCTGGTATGTTCGTTCCAATGTAGCCAATAGAAGAGAAGGAAATAAGAGGCAAATTTTAGAAGGGAAAAAAGGAAATTTTTACCAAAAAAAGTCTGGAAATAAATAGTTCTATGGCTGGAAATACTGCTAAGAGACAGATGCAACTATCTTCAAATAAACCTTAGCCCACCACTAATATATCCTGAAAGTATCATGTCGATATTGAATAAACGAAGCTAGTAATTAAAAATTAATAGATTATGGTAAATATAAAAGTGAGAAAAATCAAGGATTAGAACCTTAATACGAAAATGAAATGAAATGAAATCTTTTAGTTTCACGTCCTACGGTTATGCCGGTGAGGCTAAAGTAGACGCTGATGATGAGAAATGAATGAAATGGTGGAATGAAAAAAGTGGAAGGAAACGGGAGAACCCCGATAAAACCCACACACACGATGTTTAGAACCTAAATACGAATTTATGGTGCGCCTCCTAATTACGCAATTGCAACGATCTGTGCCCAAGTTTGTTCAGTAAGGACCGATGTTTGACTGACGTAGTTCACTTGCGCTCGGACGTATAGGTACGGAATTATAAACATAAACTTCGAAAATTGACAAATCTGAAAATACTTTATCTTCGCATTGAATTTGGACCCCTCTTCCAAAGTAAATTCATGCGTATGGTACGTACCACCATACTACGATTTTTAATTTCAGTAAAAATCCCTTTGTTTTCTTGCCCCCAGGATAACTATATACTCTGCCAGTTAATATGTTTAAAACATTTGGAGTGATGTATCGTCATGTGTATAGATTAACCTCTTGCACACAGAGAATGTTTCTTTTCCAAGATTTAAATAAAACTGAAATGTTTTCCATTTCCATACAGAATTCAATTCACCTAAGATGTCCAAAGTTTGTGCGCTCACCTGCTCAGACAATTCCTTCCTCCACCAACGGTTGTGCTCGATGTGGCGGCCACGAGCCTGGACTATCGCCCTGCAACGCAATTGCCACTGAAGCATTGCGCGTAGAAGGTGTGTGAGGGGAATTGTAGACCACACCGCTTGACAAGCTTTCCAAAGCCCTCTATGGTAGTGGGACGCCTTTGTGTGAGTCCTTGTTTCAGAAGGCCAAAGGAGCAGAAATCCATTGGCTACGCATCTGGTGACTCCACAAGTTTGAACGAGAAGGGTATAACAGACACATCAGTCTCCGTGGCCATACGCCAATAATACGCGACAGAACTGCGAACATTATGGCTGGATGCTTTGACCATGTGGATCCACACCTTCTGGGTGTCCCTGCCATACAACTGTGGGATGTGCGTTCTGTATAAGGGTTCCATGATGTTCGTTTGAAAGTAGTCTGCATTTACCTTGCCTTCGAAATTCACACGATGCATTGGCAACTTCCCACTGGCGCAGAAACCTGCCACCAACATGAAGCAATTCGAAAACTTCTCGCGACATTCACGGACGGACTCGCCGCGGCTCTTCGCATCATGTGGTGAATAAAAAATGGCCCTGGGCTTATTTGTGTCATCAAGGTAGATCCAGGCTTCATCCAGAGTGACAACCCACTACCATTTTTCATCTAAGAGGTACTGTTCATACAACTTTCTTGAATCTCTCTTGAATGTACCTTGGTGATAACTTATGGCCCATCGCCTTATGTCGTTTTTTTTATTTGCAAATTGTCCTTTGTGAATCAACACATTGTGCTCTGAGACTTCCTGCATGAGATGGCACGTTTGCTTTGGGTGGGTGGGTTCTTCTTCACAACTGCTGCCCTGATGTTTCTCACAACGCGTGGTTTCCTGGCTGGACTCCTTTCTTCACTCTCACGACTTGATCTTGACATTTAGGGCTGGTGCTTTTACAGCGCTATTACCCTTCCTACTGCACGCTTGATGATGTTGTTGCTGCTTGCCGCACACATTTTCACAATCACTGACTCATTGCATTTTGCATCGGGAAGTGCACATATGTGACCTTCGCAATAAGGTGTCACTTTAACAGAAATACTAGCTGCTCACCACAACAACTTCCACAGCGGTGTACGTTACTCACTACTGGATTTACAGGCTACTGACTTCTGGTTCCTTCTTCTACGCTGTGCTCGTTATCAGCACTGTAAACCACCTTGGGTGAACTGACCTGTAGTATATGAAGGACTCAATGGGAGGGGTTACAATCCCCCCTCTTCGGTACGCCACTGCCTAGGTATATGACATATTTAAACGGGATGTGTTGAGTAATAGAAAAGATCTTTTCGCAAACTCTCTTTAGTGCATTTTCAATTTACAAATTGTGGTTAGGTCATTATTAGGTAAGTAAATGTAGGCTCAGAAATATGTCTCCATCATGAGACATAACAAAATGAAACTTTATTCGGCAGGCCTGTACACGGCATTGAACCAGAAAACAGAAAGTCAGCACCAATATCGAATGGTAATATTTAAACTAAACACATGTGAGCGTTGACTTTCATTTATGAAATACTAGCTGAAATGCCCGGTGTGCACAGGGAAATATAGTTATAGGAAGGTCTCAAGGTATACTTGAACTTAATTTCTCCTTCCTGAAATATTTTATTTTTGACAAAGTTTAAACCACTCCCCATTGAACCCCACCCTAGGATCCGCACCCAATAAAATTAAATATAGGCCTACTACAGTCTTTTCCAGACTATTATGTCCTTGATGAATTTACCTAGAAGGAACTTATATATTAAGTTTAATCTTCCTAACATAAGTGTCTCGACAGATATTCTCCCGAATTCGATCTCCGGTGGGGTAGATCCACGTCTTACATAGAGTCGCTGCTGAAAGAGAAAGTATTCTATACATCACCCCACCTCGTAAGATATAATTTTTCATTTCTTCTTACCCCCTTTTCCGTTTTTAACCTTTTCCTTCCCCTCTTTCTCCCCTCCCCACAAGATGCGCACCAAAAATTCTATATAGTCTACGTTTTCTTCTAGACTACGATATATTTAATAAAGTTAGTAGAAAGGAACTTATATATCAAGTTTCATCAACGCCTTAACCTTTGACCTTGAATATCTCAAAATATCCCCTCTTCAATTTATTTGAAAAAAAAAATAATTATAAGTCCAATATAGTAGCACCGACATGACAAATATAAAGATGGCACACCAGGGGCATCGTACAAAAAATATTTATCCACATCGCTGCATCACCGAAAATCACGAAAAAAGCACTTTGATGCATCTTAAGTACCATTTACTCTTATAAGCTTGAAAATTAATTTTACTAACAAGGAATGTATCTGGACTCGGACGGAAGAATCTAAATGAAACCATGTAGGTTATATAAATTATTGGACACAAAAACCGTGGGTCAGCCATTCCCATGTAAAAGTCTGTGTTTGTCGACAGGCGGCATCTTTGTGTTCGGATATGGGGTGAACTATTCATCTTGATACGCCTTTATAACTTTTAAGCGAATAGATATATAATGCTGGGATTTTGCACATACAAATATCAGCAGGGTGACATTTTCTGGCATACTCTTCAATTCCACCAAATTAACAGTGTTGCCAACCCATCACAAAGTTATTTTTTTTTAATGGCACTACGTCAGGTTATTATAAATTTCAAATCTACATTCAAAGCAAAAACAAACCAAACCAAACTTGTTGTTCATTGTTGCAAACCGAGGACGCTACAGCATCACCAATATTCAGGAACGCGAAAATTTTGGAGGCCTCTACAATGCTAATAACTGAAGTAAGACGGACGGAACAGTTGCAAGGAATTGAAAATTGCATTTCCAAGGACTATTTCGAAAAAAAAAATAGTGCTTAGATACGTACCATGTCTAATTACGTAGATTCTTTTTAAAGGTTGTGAGGATCATAATATTGTTTACGGCAATTTGATAATCCAAACCGTTCTGGAGGTATAATAATTATTGTTAAAGTTACCAATATTTCCTAAAATAACGTAGTCCTAGTTGCGACAAATTTTGAAAATGACATTTTTCTTCCCGATCAAAATGTAATGTTGAAAAGCCTGTCAATAATTTTCAAAATGTACAAAATATTCCTCTCACACACAAATTCCACATAAAAGTTGTGCAATTCATATTTTCTTTTCTCAATTTAAAAAAGCATTACATTCACCACATTAATAAAATATTGTTCACGAAACCAGTCAATTAAAAAAAATAATAATATTTACAATATAATTAACCATATTTGCAGTGTAAAAAAACATATTTACAATATTTACCATAGCCAATTACATTCGGCATCATTGCTCATAATTAGGGATGCGCACGAGACGAGTCGAGACACGGCTCTTCTAATAGAGAAATATACATTTTTCGAGTCGAGACATCACTTTTACAGCACATTTTCGAGACGAGACAGCCACAAATCTTGTCTCGTGCGCATCCCTACTCATAATTCAAATACGTATTAAAGTAAAATAAATTGAAATGTCCCTTAATTTTTTTAAAAATCCACATAAAATATACATTCACTAACATAATGAAAATGGCAATTTAACATTTCAATCGTAGACTTCAAAGCAGCAAAAGCAATTTTCTTTTGGGTGAATTTAGGCACCCCAAGTTTTGTAAACACGTTTCTTGCAACATGTGTTTTAGCTCACCTGGATCCTATGACCAAGGGGAGAACCTCAAATCGCTTGTTATCATGGACCTAATGTTTAAGTCTTTCATACTTAGTTATTTTCTCTTCTTTTGCCCTTACATCCATGTCATTTCCTTCAAACGTAACGATAATGTCAATCACATACTAACACAGTTATTCTCAACAATTAGGTCTTGTTTCAATTGTACATTCTCAATATCAAACTCTAGCTCTTTACCCGTCTGATAGCCTCTTAACTCGCAATGTCTTTCAATAATTTGAACAATCTGGTTATGCCTGACTATACGTCTGTTGGCATAGTGATTTCTGATGATAAGTGATTTGGAGATACGCTCAATTTTTTGAAATTCTTAGAACCCCACTTCCTCCCCCTCTTCCACATCGAATTTCCAAAAACCCTTCTTTAGTGGTGGCATTTTTGGATAGGGCACATACTAGCTCCTAAGTTAAGTCTTGACCCGACTGCGGTAGGTCCCATAGTTTTGGAGCTATGGACCTTTAAAATTCCTTTTTTCATGTTTTTGGCAGCCTATAACACGTAAACCGTCGCTTGTAGAGGGGTAAATTCTTAAGGTCTTTTGAATTTGGCTAATCAGAGTGCTCCTTTAACCCGCGTATATTCGACGATAACCGTTCGGGATAAAATCTGCTCGCCATGTAGACCTAATTTTATTACAAAATGACGACTGTCTATTTACTTTATTTTATAGGTCTTCCATATTCACTTTCAAATGATCGGCGCCAGTTGCCATCTAATAAAGTTGATGCGTTTGTTGCTTCTAGTACACAACCGCTTTGACAAAGAAGCAATAAATGCATCAAATGTGGGAGATGAATTTAGAACACCAAAATGGTACATGCCTAGCACATCTTGTGCTGTTAGGCTTTCTTCAGAAACATTTTGTAAAACAATTGAAAACACATCGCGCGGTTTGTATTTTGAAATTTTGCGTATACTTGGATTTGTTTAAGTATTTCTTTCTACTGTGTTTGCCTGTAGCTTCAGTTCATAAGCCTTTATAATTAGATACCCAACATATTTGGCAATCACGCAGAAAACAACACCGAAGATTCTACGCTTGTGTTAACACACAGGCTGTGTGTCATTTCAACTAGCGGCATTTGACACACAACTCCAAACGGAGAGTGAGTTGTTCTAACCACTTGTTTGTGTTATATTTTAACACAATCGTGCTAACACATAGGCATGTCGTTGAAATAATACAACGATTTTTTACAGTATAGGCACTTCCAGTAGAACTACAAGGATTAAATTTGGCAAAGTTTTTAGCCTCCTGGGACTATATAGAAAATTTCCAAAAGTGAATATTTTCCATTTTTAGCAGCTTTAAAGAGACAAAAAACTGTGTAATTTAAATATACTTTTTGGATGTACAAAATCTCATATTTTAGGTACCGTAATTGAAATCGGAATAAAAACTAGGAATTTTGGTATGTTAGTAGGTTTATGAGGCGCGAGGCCGTAGGATGAGAAATTTTGTATCTGGCGACAAATTCCCACCTACTTAAAACTAAACTGATTATATAAACATTCAGTTTTGCCAATTGCCAAGTTCATAAAGAAATTGAAAATCACAGCAACTGGGTAAGTAAGAAAATGCTAATCCAAATGTCAATTGAAAGAAACGGAAGTCTTTTAAGTAAATATTGGCAGCAACCCATTCTAATTTTCCAACTTGGTCAAAAGTTAGCAGGGTTGGAAAAAGTACAGTTTTTTTTTTTAAAAAAAAAAAAGAACAAAACGCGTGTTTAAAATATGAAAAAAGTGTTTAAAATGTTTTAAAGATGTTTTTAAAAACACACAAAAAAGTACATGTTTTAAACATTTTGAACAGTTTAAAATATTATTTTAAACATATTTCAAAATCGTGTAATCACGTATTTATTAAGACTTTTTGCTCTTTCAACCGATCTTTTCATTTATTTTATTCTCTTTAAGACTACACAGTGTTGGGTACAGAACATTTCCGTATAGATTAGTAATTTTCAACTTATTTCATATAACGACCCCTTTTATTACACCCTCTTGCCAGTGACTCTCATACAGTAAGTATTTTCTTGGATATAGTAAGCTTTTAAGGTAGATTTTAAAATTTACCAACTATAGAGGTTTCACACAATCTATCAATTAACATGGCAAAACAAAAGTCCTCACCATCCTTGTGCGTTGACAACGGGTTGAGGGAGAATGATGAATCTTGGAAGTGGTCTGACACATCAGATGGTGCTATCAAGCATCATGGCGAACATCTTAGTATTCGAAATTTCAAATGCAAATGGTGTCATGTTACATGAGGGCTAGAATTTTACCAGAAATGCTGTTGTGCGGTTATTTTAACCATAAAGAAAATCATTTCGAGTTACCGCTTCTAAAAGTTTTGTAGTTATGCCTTTAGGGGCTAAGCTAGCGTTTCGTGGAGGCGGGTGAGATTTTTGTTGCAAAATTTGATTACTATTTCATAACACTGGTGCTAATAAAATTATTTTATAATAATAGGGCTACGTTTTCGAAAAGTAATGTTTGAAGCACACTTCATATTGTGCTAACTTTATATTTTCTGCAAGTCTATGTAATTGGTTGTTTTTTGAGTCAAAAATTTATTGACGAAAGGTAATATTTGGGGCGTTCAGAGCACAATAGATCCAAATCCATTTTCAATAAACTTCAGTTTTCCTCAGCAAATGAATTCTATTTCAAAAAATAATACTTCGCAGTCAAGAATCCAAAACAAATGTAACTAAAACCATGCGAAAAGGCGTGGGATAGTTTCATATGACAGCCGCTAGTAAGGGCGTCAGTGGAACAGGAGGGCAACCACCCTCATCCGCAGCCTGCATTTCAGATTTTGGGGACGGTAAGACAGTTTTAGAAATCTTTTGATAAGCAAAGTCCAACAGAATAAGCCTGAGGTAATTACACCGAATAAATACGAAGAACATACAGATGATTAAAACTGGGAAGTTGCTTAGGTCCAATTTCCTGAATTTTAAGCAGGCCCGAAACTCGAAAGTAGAGCCACCTTTGAAATCCTTGGGTAAAAAAAAAATATACAAGAAAGCAATATAGGCCTATAGCTCCTTACGGCCAATTTTTAAATGTTGGACTTTGCTAAGCAAAATGTTTCTAAATCTGCATTACTGCCCCAAAAATCTGAAATTCAGGGTAGAAGACGGATGATTTCTAAACGAACGCCCCTATCTAGCGGCAATCATACAAAATTCTAGATTCCTTTTTTTCAGGTAGTTTTTCTTTCTTTCATCTCGGATTCGTGGTTGTGAAAATATGACATTTTACGTCGATGTATTCTTTTGGACACATTCTGCATTTATGTAACGTAATTATGCATCATTGACTATGACATTCGGAGCTTGACTTGTTAATCATTCCAACGCTGCAACATACACAATACAAGTATAATGTTAATATCTTAAATGTATGAGCAAGGAGGGGGAAGGGAAAATTAGCCCTCCTCCCCATTCCGTCAACGCCCTTGTCTAGCGGTTGTCCTATGAAACTCTGGTCCACACGCTTTCCCGTGTTTTTTTGTTTCATTTATTTCATACCCTATGCTACGAAGATATTACGTTTGCTGAGCAAAAGTGAACCTTTCTGAAAATGAACTTGGATCCCTTGTGCTCTAAATGTTGAGTTGAAGCCAAATTTATCCTGTAACCCAAGTTTGTTCGAAACATATAAAATTAGTTTGTTTAGTTTGATTGATTACATCTTGCATCAGTAGCAAGGCTATATTAGACAGGGCTTTTTGTTTAAAGTGGGATCTGACCCACTAATTTTGAAATTTTACGTGGGATCGCAGTCAAAATCTATACAGCAAATTCCGACGCCTCGTGTCTCTATCCTCAAAAATTAATGTTAAAAGACTGAATATTGCACCCTGTAGCGTGGTACATACATACAAACAAACAAATTGAGATCAAATTGTCCCAGACCTTGACGTTCAGCACTAACGTTATAATAAGTATCACACTTGGTTAGTTACACGATCGACTGCCATACCTTGTGTTTCTCACCTGGTCTCTTCATACAAGCTATGCCAAGTTGTAAAGTTTCAAAGAAAATTTAGAACTGTGGTGGGGAAGAGGTACGAAATAAAATTTTCATAATATAATGAAAAAGATATTGTTGATACAAAATTAGTTGTTACCTGAAGTTTCCAGTTGCATCTCAGCCACACCACTGACGTTAGATTCATCAGAAGCAATTTTCGGATCAACATTTTTACCATTTGTTTGGGTTTCCATTTTTACCAAGCATTGCATTTTTCATAATGATTTTCGTTCTTGGAACTAAACCACCCATTTCTTTCTTACACGTTTTGTGACAAACTCGTTTGATCGTTTACTTACCTGATTGAGTTACTCTAATAAATTTGTATCAAATCATGTCCTTCTTTTCTTCACGCATAATCCATGTTAAACGATTCCATGTTGTACGGAGACAGAACTAACATGTACTGTACAAACGAATGCTTGCGATATTTTAATTTCAGAACCTCAACGTCGCAATGAATACAACACAACAGTTTGTTTCCATGATAATTATTTTATTTATTTTTTAATATCAGTTCTATAAGTAGTCCAACCTTCGACTACGACACTTTCTCGCAAGTTAACTGAGAAGCATTTAAACAATACAATATACGTTAAAAATAAGGGGGAAAAGAGACAAAATAAATTGTAGATCACCACATTGACCTGCTGTAGCCACGAGAAATCAAACCATTCACATGGGAAGAAAATAGTCTTCTGATTGGGGAGCACTTTTGGACAGTTCTCTTGCTCTGGAAGATTTCTTTTTTTTTTACGAACATAAAATAAAATGCAAATAAACATATGTTTAAGACAAGTCTTCAAAATAAACGTGTTTAAAACAAAATGTTTAAAACATAAACAAAATTTGTTTTAAACAAAATCAATTGTTAAAAAAAAAGTTTTAATCATTTGTTTTAAATATTTTGTTTTAAACAAAACAACCCTGGAAGTTAGTAAATTTGGGACGAAGCCCAAACTAGCAAAAACTTGAACTAATTACATGAACCTTCGATTGTGCCACCTGCAAAGTCTATAAAAGAAGTGACAATTCACAGCAACTAGGTAACTAAGAAAATGTTAAGCTAAGTCAATTGAACTTAACGGCAATCTTCTGAACAAGGAATTTGCCAACTTGATCAGAAGTAGTGGCTTTTGGGGGGAGGATTCTCCTTTCTCCCTGCTGAGACAAGACTTAGCTTTTTTGGTCCTCCTGAATAAGTCATAGTCCCCCAAGAAAAACTTCCTGGGTACACCCCTGTATGATTATTTAATTATATTTGTCACTATTTTATTTCTCAGTTTCGTATCTATGCACTTTCGATCGTACGCAGTTTCGACCGTACGCAGTTTCGATCGTACGCAGTTTCGATCGTACGCAGTTTCGATCCTACGCAGTTTCGACGCTACGCAGTTTCGACCGTACGCAGTTTCGATCGTACGCAGTTTCGACGCTACGCAGTTTCGACCGTACGCAGTTTCGATCCTACGCAGTTTCGACGCTACGCAGTTTCGGTCGTATACAGTTTTGATCCTACTCCGATTTTTCCCTATATAACTTCAAAAAAAATACTATTACTTAATATTCTGTGATTATAAAATAATTGTTTTTTTTATTGTTCGATCATAAGACCTTATCTGTTTTCGATCCTACGCCGGTTTTAGTTTCGATCGTACGCAGTTTCGATCGTACGCAGTTTCGATCGTACGCAGTTTCGGTCGTACGCAGTTTCGGTCGTACGCAGTTTCGGTCGTACGCAGTTTCGATCGTACGCAGTTTCGATGCTACGCAGTTTCGATCCTACGCATGTAACCCTTCATACTATGGGCACTAGACGTTTTCTTAGAGGGTTACATGCGTAGGATCGAAACTGCGTAGCATCGAAACTGCGTACGATCGAAACTGCGTACGACCGAAACTGCGTACGACCGAAACTGCGTACGATCGAAACTGCCTACGATCGAAACTGCGTACGATCGAAACTAAAACCGGCGTAGGATCGAAAACAGATAAGGTCTTATGATCGAACAATAAAAAAACAATTATTTTATAATCACAGAATATTAAGTAATAGTATTTTTTTGAAGTTATATAGGGAAAAATCGGAGTAGGATCAAAACTGTATACGACCGAAACTGCGTAGCGTCGAAACTGCGTAGGATCGAAACTGCGTACGGTCGAAACTGCGTAGCGTCGAAACTGCGTACGATCGAAACTGCGTACGATCGAAACTGCGTAGCGTCGAAACTGCGTAGGATCGAAACTGCGTACGATCGAAACTGCGTACGGTCGAAACTGCGTACGATCGAAAGTGCATAGATACGAAACTGAGAAATAAAATAGTGACAAATAAAATTAAATAATCATACAGGGGTGTACCCAGGAAGTTTTTCTTGGGGGACTATGACTTATTCAGGAGGACCAAAAAAGGTAAGTCTTGTCTCAGCAGGGAGAAAGGAGAATCCTCCCCCCCAAAACCACTACTTCTGATCAAGTTGGCAAATTCCTTGTTCAGAAGATTGCCGTTAAGTTCAATTGACTTAGCTTAACATTTTCTTAGTTACCTAGTTGCTGTGAATTGTCACTTCTTTTATAGACTTTGCAGGTGGCACAATCGAAGGTTCATGTAATTAGTTCAAGTTTTTGCTAGTTTGGGCTTCGTCCCAAATTTACTAACTTCCAGGGTTGTTTTGTTTAAAACAAAATATTTAAAACAAATGATTAAAACTTTTTTTTAACAATTGATTTTGTTTAAAACAAATTTTGTTTATGTTTTAAACATTTTGTTTTAAACACGTTTATTTTGAAGACTTGTCTTAAACATATGTTTATTTGCATTTTATTTTATGTTCGTAAAAAAAAGAAATCTTCCAGAGCAAGAGAACTGTCCAAAAGTGCTCCCCAATCAGAAGCCTATTTTCTTCCCATGTGAATGGTCTGATTTCTCGTGGCTACAGCAGGTCAATGTGGTGATCTACAATTTATTTTGTCTCTTTTCCCCCTTATTTTTAACGTATATTGTATTGTTTAAATGCTTCTCAGTTAACTTGCGAGAAAGTGTCGTAGTCGAAGGTTGGACTACTTATAGAACTGATATTAAAAAATTAATAAAATAATTATCACGGAAACAAACTGTTGTGTTGTATTCATTGCGACGTTGAGGTTCTGAAATTAAAATATCGCAAGCATTCGTTTGTACAGTACATGTTAGTTCTGTCTCCGTACAACATGGAATCGTTTAACATGGATTATGTTTGAAGAAAAGAAGGACATGATTTGATACAAATTTATTAGAGTAACTCAAACTCAATCAGGTAAGTAAACGATCAAACGAGTTTGTCACAAAACGTGTAAGAAAGAAATGGGTGGTTTAGTTCCAAGAACGAAAATCATTATAAAAAATGCAATGCTTGGTAAAAATGGAAACCCAAACAAATGGTAAAAATGTTGATCCGAAAATTGCTTCTGATGAATCTAACGTCAGTGGTGTGGCTGAGATGCAACTGGAAACTTCAGGTAACAACTAATTTTGTATCAACAATATCTTTTTCATTATATTATGAAAATTTTATTTCGTACCTCTTCCCCACCACAGTTCTAAATTTTCTTTGAAACTTTACAACTTGGCATAGCTTGTATGAAGAGACCAGGTGAGAAACGCAAGGTATGGCAGTCGATCACGTAACTAACCAAGTGTGATACTTATTATAACGTTAGTGCTGAACGTCAAGGTCTGGGACAATTTGATCTCAATTTGTTTGTTTGTATGTATGTACCACGCTACAGGGTGCAATATTCAGTCTTTTAACATTAATTTTTGAGGATAGAGACACGAGGCGTCGGAATTTGCTGTATAGATTTTGACTGCGATCCCACGTAAAATTTCAAAATTAGTGGGTCAGATCCCACTTTAAACAAAAAGCCCTGTCTAATATAGCCTTGCTACTGATGCAAGATGTAATCAATCAAACTAAACAAACTAATTTTATATGTTTCGAACAAACTTGGGTTGCAGGATAAATTTGGCTTCAACTCAACATTTAGAGCACAAGGGACCCAAGTTCATTTTCAGAAAGGTTCACTTTTGCTCAGCAAACGTAATATCTTCGTAGCATAGGGTATGAAATAAATGAAACAAAAAAACACGGGAAAGCGTGTGGACTAGAGTTTCATAGGACAACCGCTAGACAAGGGCGTTGACGGAATGGGGAGGAGAGCTAATTTTCCCTTCCCCCTCCTTGCTCATACATTTAAGATATTAACATTATACTTGTATTGTGTATGTTGCAGCGTTGGAATGATTAACAAGTCAAGCTCCGAATGTCATAGTCAATGATGCATAATTACGTTACATAAATGCAGAATGTGTCCAAAAGAATACATCGACGTAAAATGTCATATTTTCACAACCACGAATCCGAGATGAAAGAAAGAAAAACTACCTGAAAAAAAGGAATCTAGAATTTTGTATGATTGCCGCTAGATAGGGGCGTTCGTTTAGAAATCATCCGCCTTCTACCCTGAATTTCAGATTTTTGGGGCAGTAATGCAGATTTAGAAACATTTTGCTTAGCAAAGTCCCACATTTAAAAATTGAAGTCCTTGCACCGAATAAATACGGATTTTGATCATTGGCCGTAAGGAGCTATAGGCCTATATTGCTTTCTTGTATAATTTTTTTACCCAAGGATTTCAAAGGTGGCTCTACTTTCGAGTTTCGGGCCTGCTTAAAATTCAGGAAATTGGACCTAAGCAACTTCCCAGTTTTAATCATCTGTATGTTCTTCGTATTTATTCGGTGTAATTACCTCAGGCTTATTCTGTTGGACTTTGCTTATCAAAAGATTTCTAAAACTGTCTTACCGTCCCCAAAATCTGAAATGCAGGGTGCGGATGAGGGTGGTTGCCCTCCTGTTCCACTGACGCCCTTACTAGCGGCTGTCATATGAAACTATCCCACGCCTTTTCGCATGGTTTTAGTTACATTTGTTTTGGATTCTTGACTGCGAAGTATTATTTTTTGAAATAGAATTCATTTGCTGAGGAAAACTGAAGTTTATTGAAAATGGATTTGGATCTATTGTACTCTGAACGCCCCAAATATTACCTTTCGTCAATAAATTTTTGACTCAAAAAACAACCAATTACATAGACTTGCAGAAAATATAAAGTTAGCACAATATGAAGTGTGCTTCAAACATTACTTTTCGAAAACGTAGCCCTATTATTATAAAATAATTTTATTAGCACCAGTGTTATGAAATAGTAATCAAATTTTGCAACAAAAATCTCACCCGCCTCCACGAAACGCTAGCTTAGCCCCTAAAGGCATAACTACAAAACTTTTAGAAGCGGTAACTCGAAATGATTTTCTTTATGGTTAAAATAACCGCACAACAGCATTTCTGGTAAAATTCTAGCCCTCATGTAACATGACACCATTTGCATTTGAAATTTCGAATACTAAGATGTTCGCCATGATGCTTGATAGCACCATCTGATGTGTCAGACCACTTCCAAGATTCATCATTCTCCCTCAACCCGTTGTCAACGCACAAGGATGGTGAGGACTTTTGTTTTGCCATGTATATTGATAGATTGTGTGAAACCTCTATAGTTGGTAAATTTTAAAATCTACCTTAAAAGCTTACTATATCCAAGAAAATACTTACTGTATGAGAGTCACTGGCAAGAGGGTGTAATAAAAGGGGTCGTTATATGAAATAAGTTGAAAATTACTAATCTATACGGAAATGTTCTGTACCCAACACTGTGTAGTCTTAAAGAGAATAAAATAAATGAAAAGATCGGTTGAAAGAGCAAAAAGTCTTAATAAATACGTGATTACACGATTTTGAAACATGTTTAAAATAATATTTTAAACTGTTCAAACTGTTTAAAACATGTACTTTTACTTTTTTGTGTGTTTTTTAAAACATTTTAAACACTTTTTTCATGTTTTAAACACGCGTTTTGTTCTTTATTTTTTTAAAAAAAAAAAACTGTACTTTTTCCAACCCTGCTAACTTTTGACCAAGTTGGAAAATTAGAATGCGTTGCTGCCAATATTTACTTAAAAGACTTCCGTTTCTTTCAATTGACATTTGGATTAGCATTTTCTTACTTACCCAGTTGCTGTGATTTTCAATTTCTTTATGAACTTGGCAATTGGCAAAATTGAATGTTTATATAATCAGTTTAGTTTTAAGTAGGTGGGAATTTGTCGCCAGATACAAAATTTCTCATCCTACGGCCTCGCGCCTCATAAACCTACTAACATACCAAAATTCCTAGTTTTTATTCCGATTTCAATTACGGTACCTAAAATATGAGATTTTGTACATCCAAAAAGTATATTTAAATTACACAGTTTTTTGTCTCTTTAAAGCTGCTAAAAATGGAAAATATTCACTTTTGGAAATTTTCTATATAGTCCCAGGAGGCTAAAAACTTTGCCAAATTTAATCCTTGTAGTTCTACTGGAAGTGCCTATACTGTAAAAAATCGTTGTATTATTTCAACGACATGCCTATGTGTTAGCACGATTGTGTTAAAATATAACACAAACAAGTGGTTAGAACAACTCACTCTCCGTTTGGAGTTGTGTGTCAAATGCCGCTAGTTGAAATGACACACAGCCTGTGTGTTAACACAAGTGTAGAATCTTCGGTGTTGTTTTCTGCGTGATTGCCATATATGTTGGGTATCTAATTATAAAGGCTTATGAACTGAAGCTACAGGCAAACACAGTAGAAAGAAATACTTAAACAAATCCAAGTATACGCAAAATTTCAAAATACAAACCGCGCGATGTGTTTTCAATTGTTTTACAAAATGTTTCTGAAGAAAGCCTAACAGCACAAGATGTGCTAGGCATGTACCATTTTGGTGTTCTAAATTCATCTCCCACATTTGATGCATTTATTGCTTCTTTGTCAAAGCGGTTGTGTACTAGAAGCAACAAACGCATCAACTTTATTAGATGGCAACTGGCGCCGATCATTTGAAAGTGAATATGGAAGAACTACAAAATAAAGTAAATAGACAGTCGTCATTTTGTAATAAAATTAGGTCTACATGGCGAGCAGATTTTATCCCGAACGGTTATCGTCGAATATACGCGGGTTAAAGGAGCACTCTGATTAGCCAAATTCAAAAGACCTTAAGAATTTATCCCTCTACAAGCGACGGTTTACGTGTTATAGGCTGCCAAAAACATGAAAAAAGGAATTTTAAAGGTCCATAGCTCCAAAACTATGGGACCTACCGCAGTCGGGTCAAGACTTAACTTAGGAATTAGTATGTGCCCTATCCAAAAATGCGTATGTCAGAATCCTGAGGTGCTTCCACAACAATTTTTATAGAGGGAGTTTAACTACGGGCCTATGATATAAAGTATTCTCCAACTACCTCCATAAAAATTGTTGTGGACATCTTAGGTGAATTGAATTTTGGACATCTTAGGTGAACTTTGGACATCTTAGGTGAATTGAATTCTGTATGGAAATGGAAAACATTTCAGTTTTATTTAAATCTTGGAAAAGAAACATTCTCTGTGTGCAAAAGGTTAATCTATACACATGACGATACATCACTCCAAATGTTTCAAATATATTAACTGGCAGAGTATATAGTTATCCTGGGGGCAAGAAAACAAAGGGATTTTTACTGAAATTAAAAATCGTAGTATGGTGGTACGTACCATACGCATGAACTTACTTTGGAAGAGGGGTCCAAATTCAATGCGAAGATAAAGTATTTTCAGATTTGTCAATTTTCGAAGTTTATGTTTATAATTCCGTACCTATACGTCCGAGCGCAAGTGAACTACGTCAGTCAAACATCGGTCCTTACTGAACAAACTTGGGCACAGATCGTTGCAATTGCGTAATTAGGAGGCGCACCATAAATTCGTATTTAGGTTCTAAACATCGTGTGTGTGGGTTTTATCGGGGTTCTCCCGTTTCCTTCCACTTTTTACATTCCACCATTTCATTCATTTCTCATCATCAGCGTCTACTTTAGCCTAACCGGCATAACCGTAGGACGTGAAACTAAAAGATTTCATTTCATTTCATTTTCGTATTAAGGTTCTAATCCTTGATTTTTCTCACTTTTATATTTACCATAATCTATTAATTTTTAATTACTAGCTTCGTTTATTCAATATCGACATGATACTTTCAGGATATATTAGTGGTGGGCTAAGGTTTATTTGAAGATAGTTGCATCTGTCTCTTAGCAGTATTTCCAGCCATAGAACTATTTATTTCCAGACTTTTTTTGGTAAAAATTTCCTTTTTTCCCTTCTAAAATTTGCCTCTTATTTCCTTCTCTTCTATTGGCTACATTGGAACGAACATACCAGATTCTGGAAGCCTCATCCTTGACTTACACAACGCACTATAAAAAGTTTCACTTGGATAATTGGGGACACTACAATTCCGGTCTTACAGTATACCATATTACATAATTTTAAGGATAATAGTGACTTTCTAGGAAAAATTATATACTTTTTAAAATTACATGCTTAATTTGAGAGATATCATCATGATACTAGCTGAATATATTATTCGTGGGCCAAAGATTACTTTAAAATTGTTTGCTTCTGAGTGGTAGCAATGTTGCCAGCTACAGAAAATGTTAATTGTAATTGTTTGTAAAAAATTTGGGAAGTTTATCCTTTCCCCCCTATTATTTCAGTGTCCTTGGCTATATTCAAACCAACGTACAACTGTCTGGAATCATTCTTGGCCTACAAAACGCACCATAGAGGAGCACGATTGAATAATTAGGGAAGACGGTGAACCACCATGTATGCTGATTTTTGCTTCTGACGCGTAAGAAGTGCCAAAATTTGATGTGTATTATGAGAGAGTGTTTTCTTTCTCTCTTTGTATGGCAGCCAGCGACTTCAGGTTTTTACTGTACCTTGTCAACATACCAGAAAATTCTTTTTAGGTGACTTGAACCCCTGTGGCTTCGGTGTTCCCAGCTAGAAAAAATCATGAAATTCGGCTAGGGATTGTTTTTTTTAAATTTCACTCCTACATTTTTTCAATAATCCCTCCCGTTAGCAACACTGCAATCTAACTTACACCAAAAAATAGCCATGTCCCTCTTCTAAAATACAAGACGTAAACGATATCAATCGGGATAACAGTGTTTGGGCAATAAATCATTAACTGAAAGTCTACCAAAAACCCCAAAATCGATTTTGTCCCGAAAGGGTTAATGAGATATGCGCGCCAAAGATTTCGGGCTCTAATTTAACGTGAGCCCCCCCCCCCCCCAAGTTTCTGGGCTGGTCCAGATAATGAATGGCCTACATAGTACTGTCTACGGGCTGGATAGGCTACCAAATTTCAGCTTTCGTTCTCCCATAGTTAATGTGATATAGGCGCCGAAAATTTGGGGGCTAACTTCACCAGAGCCTCCCAACTTTCTGGGCTAGTCGAGATAAAGATCGATGGGCTAACAAATTTCATCTTTTGGGCCAATATAGTTAATAAGGTGTGAAAATCAAAGTTTTGGGGCGTTAACTTAACGTGAGCCCTTAACTTTTTGGGCAAGTTGAGATAATGAGTGTACCAGGTACTAAACTTCATGGGCCTTCCAACCCATTATTATTTAGCATTTGGGGCACTCAAGGAACACAGATACAGGGTCTCCAAATGTGAAAATGAAAATGCAATCTTTAAGTTTTATGTCCGACTGTCATCCTGGGTAGACTAAAGGAGACGCAGATGATGAGAATAAATGGAATGGTGAAATGAAAGAGTTGTGGGAAAGGGAAACTCCAAAAAAACCCTCACACACGGTGTTTGTTCACCACAAACCCCACTTTGCGCAAGTTGGTATAGAACCAGGGCCCCGCAGCATGTGTGAACCCTCTGCCACTAAGCCACTGCGGCCCGGAAGTCCTCGAGACGAGACACATAGGCGTATACCTAACGTGTAATTTGTTCGTAGCGGGAATTTCTGTTATGGTATAGTTAATTACATACAATGAAAAACCGAAAATGTGATGTGGACAATCGCGAACAAGCAATAAACAATCTGCGTGATTTGTTTTAGATTTCGGAAAATAGGTTGTGCCAGATTTACGCTTATCGACTGTAATCGTTTATTTATTTATTTATTTATTTGGGAGGGAAGCAAAGTATAATACATTTCAGTCATTACACATGCAAAGAGATGTTTTATGGTAATTGTTTTTTGCTGAAATATAACTTCGGTATCTTTTATACGTGTTTAGGAGCTGAGATTATTATCTAATAATTATAAGGAAGATACAAGTTTTTTTTTTTTTTTTTTTTTTTTACGAAGATACAAGTTTTTCACCTTCGTACAACAATTCATGTTTAATAGGCGTATAGAAGGGGCTCATGCCCAAAACATTGGGACTCCATTTCTGGGGCCCCATGTTGGGGGCCCGGTTCCTGACCACCACTGTGCTGAGGGGAATCGGATCTTTCCAACGTCACCATCTGTATGCAACAACTCCATGCTGAAACGAGAAATAGAGTGGACTCAAGCCCAACATTTCGGAACCACATTTTCTGGAGCTTCGAGGCCAGGGCCCAATTTCTGACATTACCGCTTTCGTTAATCGACCCCGACCTTTCAAACGCTAACACTATAGTACAACACCATGTTAAATAGGCAAATAAAAGAGACCTGAACCCAAACTTTTGGGATCTCATTTCTGGAGTCTCAGGTCCCGGAGCTTTCCAACACCACAATATGTATCCAATAACTCCATGCTTAAAAGAAAAATATAATGAAGCCAAGCTCAAAATTTCGGGACACCATTTTTGGACCTTTGAGACAAGGGCCCAATTTCTGACGTTAACACTGTGCTCAGACGACCCGAACATTTAAAAACTTCACCACCCACCCACATACAATTCCATGTTTAATAGGCGTATAGAAAGAACCCGCGCCCAAAACTTCGGGACCCCATTTTTCTGGAGCCTCATGGCTGGGGCCCGGTTTCTGATATCACCACTGTGCTCGGGAGACCCGGACTTTTCCAATGCCACCATCTGCATCCACTAACTCCATGTCTAACACGGCTTCCCCATTGTAGGAGGATTTTGACGAATTTTCTGCAGGTTCTTTACAACTATTTACAACGTTTCAAACTATTCATAAGAAATGACATTTCAATACATTAGAAACTATGTTCTTTTAAAATGTTCAAAATGGATGACAGCATTGATTTCCAGTAATAGTTGTAAACTTTCGTAATTTTATTCTCTATTTGAATAGTAGTTTAATTTCGAATCTTTTACGGTTAAAAATATTTTTGTGAAATGTAACGGAATACATTGAAATGCTCCTACCCCCACGGGTACGTGTTCCAATTATAAATCGATTTGAGGTTCAGCGTACAAATGAGAAACTCCCAAAGCGAAGTACAATATTGTAACGTTGTTGACATACATATGAATAACTGGTGATTAAGTCGTTAAGCTGTACATAAAATCATATAAATTTTCATTCATATTACGCAGACAAGTACACACAGAACAGCATATGAATCTTTATCTGACTTTTGTTTCTCTAACTTTCTGATAGCCTTTAGAAATAATATCTTTACAATCGAAATATTCGTTAAACATTATTATTATTATTATCCTTCAATATTCATTATACATCATATTCTTCATTACTTTAAATTCTTCATATTACATAACTATTTTACATTATATTCCGTCGAAGCTGTTTCAAAGTTAGTATTACACTTCTGACATAGTCATCATTACAAATCATAATTGATTCTCAATCCATACGCCTGTAACTTGTCCATCCTACCTGCAGTGTGGATCCTACGCAGTTTCGATCCTACGCAGTTTCGACGCTACGCAGTTTCGACCGTACGCAGTTTCGATCGTACGCAGTTTCGACGCTACGCAGTTTCGACCGTACGCAGTTTCGATCCTACGCAGTTTCGACGCTACGCAGTTTCGACCGTACGCAGTTTCGATCCTACGCAGTTTAGGTCGTGTGGAGTCCATGAATATAACCCTAATTTATAGCTGCACAGGTTAAACAAATTAAAGAGAGAGAAAAAAAATATATTTTTTGAGCGCATGATTAAAACTTAAATTATTTCAGGGCAACTGCGTAGGATCGAAACTGCGTACGGTCGAAACTGCGTAGCGTCGAAACTGCGTAGCGTCGAAACTGCGTACGATCGAAACTGCGTAGGATCGAAACAGGTTTTGAGCTGAATTTTTCGATCGTACGCAGTTTCGATGCTACGCAGTTTCGATCCTACGCCGCATTCCCTTCTTAGACACAGTCACCATGTCTTGGCGATCAGTTTGAAAACGGTGTCTCATGTCGAAAATTTTCTTACAGAAGCTGTTTAACATTCCTTTGTCTATCTAACGTGATGTTACTCGCTTCAAGTTGCTATTTGAAATTTTCAAGTTGGCCTCGGATACCCTTCAGTTGGACTTTGGCGTCACCCCGACAACACCTCTCGATATGTCTTACGTCAGTTACATACTCCAGTTTTTCTTCTGTTGATTTATCTCCAATCGCTTTCATACTACGGGTACTAAACCTTTTCTCTGACACGGATACTATGTTTCGGCGGCCTTTTGAGAACAGTGCCATTTCACCTCAATGTTTTCTCCTGCAAGATGTTTGATTTTGCAAGATTTATCGAACGAGGTACCACTCGACTCATGTTACTATTTGAAATTTTGAAGTTAGCCCCCAAGACCCCTTCAGGGAGGGCACTGGGATCAAAGGGATCACACCATTCGCTATGCCCTATGATATTTACATATTTCAATTTTGTTCCATTCATTTACCTTCCATGGTTTTCATACTGCGGGTACTGGAGTTTCCGAACCATATCATGGCGGCCATTTTGAAATTAGTGCTCCAAATGGAACATATTTTGGTACAGCGTTACTTAGTTTTCCAAGACCTTTCGAACGAGGTATTACTCGACCCATGTTCCCATTTGACATTTCAAAGTTACCCCCCGTTATCCGCATTTACGAGGGACGGGGAGGATTAACCGAATTTAACTACTCACTAGATGTTTCTTGATAAGCAATACTCCTACATATACTATCAATAGGAATTAAATTTGCCAAACCGTTCTGGTAAAAATCTTCAATTGCAAATATAAACAAAATATCGAAATTTTACTAATAAGTTTGACTGTGGAATATATCCATTGTGAACAGTGATGCCAAGCAGAAAAGTTATAAAGTGCTATGTCTAGAGTCAAGGAGTCTTATTTTACTTTTGAATTTCCCATGTTATACTACTTACAATAATAATAATAATAATAATAATAATAATAATAATAATAATAATAATAATAATAATAATAATAATAATAATAATAATAATAAATGTAAAATGAAACTATTTGATCTTCCACAAATATAAAATTCCATAATCGGAAATAAGTACTTTTTGTTGTTAGAAATGCAATGTGTCCATTACGTTTTCGCGCCATCACTTGATGCTGAACATAACGATGCTAGAAAAATGTCGTTTTATGTGGGAAATTTTGGGAATCGATTGTTTCCCGTTTGACATTTTACTTTTTTTCTTTCATTTTTCATTTGATATTTTTCTTTGTTCCTTTCATTCGTTTATTCATTATTTTATTTTACCAGAGCACAGTTTTCGTTCCTTGACAGTAGATTTTGACTATCATAAAGTCCACAAATCACTTCCTCACTAGTACAAACTTTCGAGATAGAAAGTTCTGGGTAAAAATGTTTAGAGCTAACACTAATTTCATACTCTTTGATCACTCATTGTACCTGTTTTCGGCCTCGAGAGAACTTGGTGTGAATTTTATATATATATATATATATAT
Source organism: Thermobia domestica (assembly GCF_964235325.1). Lineage (NCBI taxonomy): Eukaryota > Metazoa > Arthropoda > Insecta > Zygentoma > Lepismatidae > Thermobia > Thermobia domestica. Next base: position 278,777,640 of record NC_137455.1, read on the forward strand.
ATATATATATATATATATATATATATATATATATACGAAAACAATCCCATGTTTCCAATTTCGAGGAAAATTTAATTTGGCTCTTTCGGAAATATTAATGTCAAAAAATCCCACAAAATCGAATTATATTCTTAGGACATCGTGAGACGGTTAACGTGATGAGAAAAAAAAATCAATGATTATGCTTTAATTAGGTAAATAACGTAATTTTGAGAAAAAAGTTTGTGTTTGGCCGAAAGTAAAACAGTTTAAAAGATTTAAAATTTGAGAAAACTGTCACTAGCTGTTATTGTATGTGGATAAAACTTTGATTTTCTTTCAGAATTTAGAACTTGAATGTGTTCCGTTTTTTACTCCCTAACTCTCTGTTTGGCTAACTGACCCTTAATTTTGGCTGTCTGTTCTGTGCTGTAACTCTTGGAGTTATCATAGTGTTTTGGTTTATTTTTAACTAGCAGCGTTCACCCCGCTTCGCTGCGGTCACCCCGGAACGCAATAAACTTTGTTACTTAGATAATTTTTACTTTTTCGCTTTCAAGTGATATGATAAAAACCATAGAAGATTGCAGTAAATGTTAACATTATATCGCCTGTCATTTATGTTAACCCGCCCCGCTTCGCTGCGGTCACCCCCGAACGCAATAAACTTTGTTACTTAGATAATTTTTACTTTTTCGCTTTCAAGTGATATGATAAAAACCATTATAACGCCTGTCATGTATGTTAACCCGCCGAGTCACAGGGTCATGCGGGTTGCATATACATACGTTTATTTTTATACCTATGATGAACTAACAAAGGATTTGTACGTATGGACACCTGAATGGTCAATTATCTCAAGACACTGGTAATTAAAAATTAAAGTGATATGATAAAAACCATCTAGGGTCCAAATCCTAACAACCCCCCAAAAATGAAAGAAATCGGTTCAGCCGTATTAGCGTGATGAGCGGACAAAGGATTTTGTGCGTTCTCTTTTATATATATAGATTTGTAAGGAGGGCACGGTGGCTCTGTGATACAGCGCTTACCTCTGGTGCGTAGGGTTCCTAGTTCGATCTCCGGCCAGTTAAGTTCGTGGTGAACAACCTTGTGTCCGTAGGTTTTGTCGGGTGTTCCTGTTTCCTCCCACATTAGCATTCCACCAATTCTTCCCTCATCATTCACTTACCTTGATTATTTGTCTCCCTTAGCCTAAATGACATAATCATGGGATATTAAACTGAAAGCTTTCAAGATTTTAACTTTGTTGTTTGAATTATTGGAATAACGTATAGAAGTAAGTTGTTTCATACACATTTTGCTGTTTTATTTATTTATTTATCTGCCGGTATATCAGCAGTGGCTTGTTAGTATGCAATGAAGCAGACTCGTTACATAATCAATAATGAAACATAACGTATTATCTCCAGAATGTTTTACTATTATCTAATTTCATAAAAGAATTACATTGTAGTACATTGCGTATATTGTTATGGTGAGTGAAACGACATTTTAATGTGAAAAAATTAAAAGTTAACAAAATTGAAAGATAATTTTCTCAATAGATTATCAGTTATCTTAAAATATTCAAAAATGCTCTAATATTTTATTAAGCACTTTTAAAAAAAAGAATTAAAAGGTTGAATCAATCGCTGTAGCAATTCTCGTTTATTTATATTTTTTCAATGGAAACGCAGGCCTACATTTCAAGTTGAAGTCTGAAGCAGCGGGACCTCATACATCAAAGGTGCGCGCGTTAGTCAGTAGACTATATGAAACGGTGGGCGATGCAGAAGCAAATAATCCTATTTCCTTCAAATAACCCTGTAACTCGATGTTTTGTGACTTCACAATTGGTTTCTTGCTTTCTCAGTAAACTATACGGAGAGGAGAAAGTAGGTAATCTGACATTGAGAAAGATCAATAGCAACAGGTAAGATAGCATCGTCGATGGTGTTGCACGTATATAATACTCGTGGATTCATTAGTACGCCTTACACTGTCAACACTTATTATTTTTCTAGTCGCCTACCTCGTATCCTTCCCTCTGCAATGTGTTCTCTCTCTCTGTGTCTCTCCTCCCTCGTATTGCAAACGTCTGATCCTAAGTTATACATTGGCCAGCTGTGAATGAGAGCATTAGATCATTGTTTTATTTTTAGGGGTAATTGAAATTACTCTCTTTCTCTCACAAAATTGGAGAGAGGTTACTTTTTTTTAATTTTGAAAATATCACTTGTTGATTTAGTATACTCTGCATAGTGTAATGGAGTTGTGACAGAAGAATCCATCGATGTCACTGAAGAAACATTATGATAATATGACGTCATCTCACAAATTTCTGTAAAACAGTAACATGTTAAGTATGCAACCAACAATGCACAATAAATTGACAGGTTGCATACATAACACTTTTATATTATTATTATTATTATTATTTTAGAAATAAGTGATCTCAAGTATGGTCACACAGTCTTTCAAGTTTCACAGTTGAAGAGAGTATTCGGTAATCTGACATTGAAAGAGCATCATTTCAAAAGGCAAATAAACAGTTACGTGTTACGATAATGTAATTAGGTGGAAACAAATCTATTTCGCTATCTTTGGCACAACCACTACGGGAAGTGTCGAAAACTAGGCATCATATTCAAGGTAAAGTACTCAGGCGGTAAGCAAACTTAAAAAAAAATGAAAATGAAAGCTTTATCGATTGTGTTCGTTGAATGTCACTAGATACGGTAAACCACATCAATGCAATAGAGTAATACGTTTCACTTATCTCTCCTTCATAGAAGACACTCTGTGATGGTTTTTCTGGATATCTCCGTCTCATTCATCCAGGCAATAAGGAGTCGCTGTTCAGCTAATGACGTCAGATAGTACAAGAAAGCGACCTAGTTCTTGTTAAGACATATCAGCAGAAAAATCACGGTTTACGCTTCGCCATCATCAATAACATTAAGCGGTTGCAGTTAACGTAATATACACCGTCATATGGATGGCAGTTACTTGAATACTACTCCCAACTTTGCGCTATTATAAATTATAAATTATTTCGTGAGCTATAATAAATGTTCAGAAAGGATAATGTTATATTGGAAAATATAACAATTTAGAATTCATGTACGCTTTTAAAAATATAGCGGTTCTATACTGGCAATTCTTGAAATTCCCGGGGAAAGTTGAAAAATACAAAGTAAATTTTGTTCTTTTTGGAATTTCGGTAATTATTATAAATCACACATTTGCTAATAATCAAGGTAAAAATTATCAGAAGATAGATAGTATTTTAGAGATTTACATATCCATTAACGGAATAATCTTGAGAAATGAAGCAATTGTTGGAGAAAAACTTTAAAACATACTGAAAGTATAGGGAGGACCTGTGACTTCGGAATTATTTTTACATCATACTTTGAAACATGAAAATTCTAAGGTCTTCGAAATGTCTTCCCCCTCTGATTGCAGGTTTATCTTCGTGGGATGGATGAAAGAATTGACAACAATTCTGTCATGGACCAAGTACTATATTTACAGGGACAACAAACTTTCAATTCCCTCAATGTATTTCCTGAGCATATTCATCATTTCAAAATTTATCTCAATGCTGGCAATAGTCAGTAATATGTGAATCTTACAGGTTTTCAAATCTTTCTCTTTTGGACCATTTTTGACAAAGGCAGGGAGAAAGCCTTTCTTCTTCTGTTCCTTCTTGCGAGATTGTCTCTCATCAGTTAACACTCTTAGTCGATCATCTACCAGGCCTTAGTGTTGTCAGCGAGACTTTTTCAAATTCGAGACGAGATGAGAAACATGACAATTCTCGTCTCATTTTTGAGATGGGACTGGAGACAAGACGGGAAATTTCACGAGTCTGGTGGGCTACACTAGTTCAACTGAGCCTTAGATCTCAAACAAAGTTTAGTGTTACGTGGTTCACAGTATAAAAACTTTAAATTGATAAAGTAATTATAAGACACTATGAAGAGCATTTATCAAGTTTAACCCTTTGACTTCCATTTTTTTAAACTTGAATATTCTTTTATATGTACGACTCCTTTAATGTGGGATATTCCTGATATTTGTACCCAGTTTTGGAAACTAAACACCGTCTCCTGGTCAGATCTGACCCGATGGGAGAACAACACGTATTTCTTTAATTTTCTAAAAACAAATTCCCAACGATGTTTGAATTATTCGCATGGGACACATGTATCCCGTTGGTAATCAAAGGGTTAAAGATACGCAAATCATAATACAATATATTCCACTAAAAAATTTGGTTTAAATGGTGTTACATTACACTATTTGTGGGCCTGTCATGACGCGGGAGTATTATGATAACTTCCAGATGAAATTAGCAAAATATCAGGGTATAAGTTTTGTATATACATAAATTTATGCAACGAGAGTAGACGACACAAGCTTTTTCCGGCAATCGAGACGAGACAAAAAGAACTTCAAGAATCGAAACGAGATTGTACTTCTACAAACGTTACTAGGCGAGACAACCTTACTTTTCGTCTCGTCTCGCCTGGTGGTTAACAGTAGCAAGGCTTTATCTTGAACTTTACTTGGAACCGGTATTCTACATCTGTAGCACGTTATTTCATATTCATAAATTAAATATAAATAAATGAAAATTGATGAATGAAAATGAAACTAAGTTTAACAAGGATTGAACGAGAAAAGTTAATAAAATATTATTTAATTATCTAATACAAGATATTTTTAAAAAATCACATCAAAGTGTAGAAAAATCGCTTTATAGTGTTAGTTTTCGTTTAGGAAAGCACAAACTTTTTGTTGTTTCTGTTTTAATATCTATCTATAGAATCACTTGGGCTTTCAAAATCGGTGAGTATATTATATTTAGTTTTGTGTCCCACGATTATGCTTTTGAGGCTAAAAGAGACTGATGATTAATGATGGTGCATGATACTAAAATTGGTGAAACAAAAATGTGGAAGGAAACGGTACAACCTTGGGAAAACTCACGAACTCAATTGTCCGTCACAAACTCTCTTGGCCTGGGATCGAATCGGCGACCTCTAACATCAGAGGTAAGTGTTCTTGAGTCACTTGATGACTATATTATTGTTATTATTACTATTGAACATTATGAAACAATGGGATCCTCACTTTTTCTGCCGGGGATCCAAGGAGCTTTTGATTAGGTACTAATATTAAGTTATCTCAGTTGCTACTTTACATAAAGGAAAAATAATACGCGTAAGTACAACAAACTCTTTTGTAACTAAATTGGTCTCCTCCATTTACAGAAAATTCTTGTTTTATTTGAAATTGTGTGTTTCCAAGTAAACTAGGAGAAAACTTAATTTGACAAAAATTAATTAAGAATAAAAAAAATGGAGAAAACTAATTTATGGGGCGTTCCGAACAGAAGAAAACAGGAAATCATAAAATAGGTTTACCATTTCTATCCTTTCTTTTGAGTTTATGAAAAAAAAAATAACGAGACCTGTGTTTTGTGTTCAATAGGGTAAAAGCTGGGAAACCAAAAAAGCCTGATGTCACTTCCTGTCCCCGTAGAAGCAGCTACACAGGAAATTAGGTTACGAAGGCACAAGTAAAATAATTGTGTTTTATGGAATGATGTTAACCTCGGAGAAGACTGAAAATAGAAGAGTTATATATGCCAAGTAGCATTTTCAGGACAATATTCGTGGGCTGACTTTTCACTTCAAATCAAAGCGCTGTTAGCAATATTTGTAAGAAGGTCAATCGGAGTTCAAGTACATGTAGTCAACACAAGTTTATATACTAACTGTTTTTAAAAAAATGAAATTAAATTAAATTTCTAGAAATTTATACTGAGAAAAACCGGTTATCCGGACAGATATATATTGTACAAGTATACAGCAGCGTTTCCCAACCGGTGTGCCGCGATTGTGCTGCTGGTGTGTCGCGAGGAAATCGAAATAAAATTATTAATTCTGCATCAACCAAATTGGAAGACATAAGAATAAATGTGAATTTGAATTTCTCATCACTATGGAAAAAATTAATTGTAACATATTATTGTTCACACATTACTGTGAGGAACCCCTTTACGCATTTTGTCCTACAGTCAGCAGAATTAAATGTCTAGGAAGAAAGTGAATTGGTTGATATGAGGAATGACTGAGGTTTGAACCTCCAGCACTCACAGCAAGACAAGGCATCATCTGGATTTCTCTCCGGGGAGAATACTACAAGGGCTGTGAAAAGTTCTCATTCTCTTTTCAACATCCTGCTTAAGTGAAGCAGGATTTTCTGCAATGAACACAATCAAGTGTAAGAACAGGTCACAACTGTTAACTCCGGGACACTATATGAGGGTGTGTTTATCAACTATTCGTCCATAATTGACGGATAGTTGCACATTAAATTTGCTTCGTGAACCAACTTGTTCTACTTATTTTTGTAAATTTGTAACTTTCATATATTTTTATTAAACAATTGTAACTTTCAATAGATATTATTGAAAATTTGTTACATTACTAATATTATTGAACAATTCTAACCTTCATATATTATTTTAAAAGTTGTAACGTATATTAACCATGCTAATAAGTTGTAAGTTTCATAATGTGTTACCTTTCTGTACATTTTTAAGTTGTAAAAAGTATTTGTTATCTTTGTAAGGATCATTATTACTTCTTTATTGTTGCAGACTATTTCGTAACTTGAAATTTTAAAATATTATTCAGACCTTTCGGCAAAGCAAAACATGCATACAAATTACCTACATTTGTGTCTTAAAAGTACTAGAGATTTGTTTGTTCGTTCGTTATTTAGTGATCTTCTTTCTTGGTGAAAGGTTGGATACAGTTTTCGAAAAAGAAAACGAATTTTTAAAAACCTGAGTCCTATATTTCATTGCAATTGTTTTCTATTTTTAAATTAGAATAAAAATAAACATAATGATTTACCACGGGGAAAACCAGTGATCGAGCTTTCTTCGCTGTGAGGAGACCAGTAATCACAAGAAAATCCACTGTATTTTATATTTACAAATAATAATAATAATAATAATAATAATAATAATAATAATAATAATAATAATAATAATAATAATAATAATAATAATAATAATAATAATAATAAGTATAAGTGTGCCGCGAGAATTGAAGTTAAACCAGTAGTGTACCGCAAGTTGGAAAAGGTTAGGAAACGCTGATATACGGAATCCTTATGTTTACTACATAAATCAGTAGGAAGCATACGTTATCCATATGCTACATACGCAGTGGTCTTAGACATTACATCATGCCGTTGCAGATGCCTGTCTGACATCTAACAGTCTTCTTGATATTATATACGTATACGTATGTTACATACGTCCTCTGTATGTGAGATCCTGACATCCTATACACAGTTTTTTCGTCGTACGGAAAGTACGTTTATTCGGAATACTTATACGGAAAGTACGTATAAAATATACTTTTTCAGTTGTATGTTTACTGTGCGTTAAGTCCAAAAACTCCAGGATTTACACATGTAACCTACGTTTTACGTACGCCACGTACATTTTTTGTCTGTGTACGTCACACTATTATGTCCTATAAGCTAAAGACGGATGATTTAATAAAAGATATTGACTTTAAATAATTAGTAAAATAAGAATGTGGGAGGGAATAGGAGAACTCCGAGAAAACCACACAGACACAATATTGTACACCACAAATTCACATGTCCTGGATCAGAACCTAGAGACCACTTACATCAAACGCGAATGCTCTATCACTGAGCCATCGTGCCTACAATAAAGACTAAAATCTTATTTATCACACATTCACGCTGATCATTAATAACTGAAAATTTGTTCCTTCGTTGTTAGCCTGAGAGACTGCAGTAGTTGTTTAAGTTCATAGTAAGTAATATTTTTAAATGTACTCTCGTAAGTTCTCCAACAAAATCTGTACACAAATGTTATAAAGACATTTCTCTTTCTTTTTGATGCTTATAGAATCGTTCTATCGTAATCGTAATATCTCTCTGGGTAACATAGTTCTGGAGAGTGACATAATTTAGGTAATAAGGTCAAATGGTTTGGGTACAAAATTCCCGCAGCTAAAACACGCGGACTAAAATCTCGCTGTCCGAAACCTCGCCGTCCAAAATCTTGCCGGGCATAAACTCGCCCAGAAGCAGGGGATATTGTTGAATACTTTCCAGAGGGATAAATGATGGATTCCAAGGGGGAAGAAAATGATACACAAGCACAGTCACGAATAGACGCATACAGTTGATGCACACGTACAGATAAAACATCATATAAAACGAACATTTATTTAAGCACATATCCTCATTAACTACAATAAATAAAGTGTAGTAAATGAAAATGAAATCTTTCATTTAACGTACCACGTTTATGCCCTTTCGGGTAAGGGAAACTGGATGATTAAGAAAAGTGAATTATGATGTAAGAATCGATGAAATGAGAATGTGGGAGAAAATAGGAGTACCCCAAGGAAATCTACGGACACGGACAAACTTAATTCATCAGTGATTGAATCAGAGATCTCATGCAACACAGACAAGCGTCTACCACTGAGCCACCGTGATCATGATAAAACTATAGTACCATAGTATTTAGTATAAATATATTAAATACCATTTTTCTATAGAATGTAAGAACCAATTAGTTTTTTTTTTGACAAGTATTCCCCAGACTTTATTACCATTCGAAAATCCAGGAGGCAAACCAGCCCTTGTCCTCCGGTGCAAAACCTTGCCAAATTCAACTCTCACCACAATTAATCTTCAAAATTGAATGCTGAACATATCCCTGTGTGGAAATATCAAAATAAAAAACAGGAATTTGAAAAGAATTGCAAAAGTAACATTCTAGGTAGTAGTACAGGCAGGGAAAAAACTTTTAGGACGTATGATGTCTATAGCCGCCATCTTGAAATACAACATTTTGAATTCACTTTCATTTTCGTAAATGAAAACCATATGTTGTAATACTTTGTCTCATATGAAATTTTCTCAGGAATTCAATGTTATGTTTGTACTTGCTTTATCATTTTGCTTTGCGTTATTAGTTTTTGGTACAGAGGACTTGAACATCTAATATTCGCTTGATTTGACCGCAGTGGAGCTCATGCTATTCCTAAGCTCAAATTTGCTCTCAAGAGGGAGCATTGAGGATGTAACATCTTTTCAAGCTAACGTGACGGCGTTATTAAACAACATTTTAGTGGACAACTACCCAGGTCATTCAAAAACTTCTGCGACCAATATCGTGAGTGTGTGGCGCGGAAAGAGACGTATGTAGAAAATTAATGTGATAATTATTTCTGATATTGCTAAGTATTTTATTTTGAAGAAATCCTGAAAACTTTTGAGTGCAGTGTGTATTTTAATCTAATGTCCAAAAGTATATTCAGTTATAACATTATGCATGTTTTGAAGAGGCTTAATTCAAAGAGTATTAGTAAGTAAAGTGTGCTCTCTTTTTAATTTAATGGTAAATGCACCTTCTGAGGACTTCAGAAGAAAGAAAGTACAATGTATCTTGCTTTACGGAACGATCGTACTTATATAGTGCATATATTAGTATGGAAGGACATTGACATTGAAACTGGGTATGTAGGAAAACTTATAAAACCTAATCTACTTTGCGATTTGTCTTTTCAAATACATTTAATGGACAAAGATAATCGTTTTCCATCGACAGAAACAGTTGAAATGCTTTACTGATTGATTGATTTGTATGCATGTCTTTTATCTTTATCAGCAGCAAGGCTATGGACTGAGATCCATAGTTTAAAATAGGATCAACTATTGTAGTGCATTCGATGCTCTCTCATTGGGTGTCGAACCCGGTATCTTATGCATTAAGGCATGCGATATTCAGAAGACCAGTGAGGAGGATAATTGAGGGGTTGCTGAAAAAAATGACATGTTACAACTCTCTGAAGTCTAAGAAGAGAGAAATTCCGCAAGAATTTCTCTCCAGTAACAATAAGCAAATGGATTAAGAATTATAGATTTATCAAATTTATTATATAGAAACAAATGTGAGTTTTTGTCTGATCCCATCACGGAATAAGTACTGAACCAATTAAAATGATACGTGGCATGACTATAAATTTTAAGTCTTCCAAGGATCATATGATATTAAATTGATTAAAATGCATATTGAAAGGGAAGAGCGGGGTTATAATTTATGCGAAAAATTGAATAGTGACGTAAAAACAATCGGAAACAAGCTGTATTTGTGTCCAACCCGTAATTTTCGTGGTCGCTGACATGAAAAGTGTTACTCTCGATGTTGTTTACGTCCAAATTCATCCCTCATCGACATAGGAGGTGGTGAGTGGTGGATGGAAAGGGGGTGATATCATGGAACTTCATTTCATTTTCATTGTGACTTGTATACTAAAGGAGAAAAGGTATTCAAGGGTGGGGTGAGAAGGGGTGACATATAAAAATAATTGGAAACGACCGATACTAGTGTCGAATCCATAGTTTTCGGGCTCGCTAAGCTCATTGGTGATAGTCCCGATAACATTTAAGCCAAAGTTCAGCCACGTAGGGCCAAGTCAGTTGGCCCGGGAATTGATAATGATGTTACTCTTCGTTTTCTATTTCATTCTGTCTTTATTTTTAAATGCATAAACAATATCCTTCCTATTCAAAGACCAGGCATTTCAGCTAGCATTTTATAATTGCAACGTAAATTACTTTGATTTTTTTTAAAAAAATGCACTAGTCTAAGCTTACGGAAGAAATCAGAAATGAAATGAAATCATTAAGTTTTACGACGTCCCATGGTTATGCCGGTTAGGCTAAAGGAGGCGGTGATGATTAGAAATGAATGAAATTGAGACATGAAGAAAGTAGGAGGAAACTGGAGAACCCCGCAATGGTGTTTGTCCACCACAAAGCTTACTTGGCGAAAGCTAGGATCGAAGCAAGGGCTCCATGTACCAGAGGTGAACGCTCTACCACTGAGCCACCGCGACCTTTAAAAACAGAAATGAATCAGAGATCATGTTTCTTTAACAGCACTAGCGTTAATACTCTCAATATGACTCCAACAAATCTGGCGTTGATACTATCAACATGAAATTAGCAGTTACTCAATAAACCAACGTATAAGAAGGTAACTGCTAATGATATTTTATTTACCTATTATATAGTTAGCTGCTGAAATGGCTGTATCACGTTTCTTCATGAATGTGAAATGATTTGCGTTTATGAGTAACTTAGTAACAAATTTACTGTGAAAACATATGCAGACGAACTGTGTGTCCCTAATTTAGCTTATAATATCAGAAAAGTAATTTCAAAAATGCTAAGAGATGGTAAAAGCGAAAAAGTGAAGTAAAAAAAGTTTGAAAAAGTTTTCAAAAAAATGTTTGGCATTGCTCTATATATTTAACAGAATATAAGTGTGAAACTCTTAGTTGCTTGCACTGTAAAAAATTTCATAGATAAATTTACAGAAAATGGTGGCAATTTGTTTGCCAAACTTCTATGTAAATCAATTTACACCTATAAAGTAAACTTACTAATATGAAATGATGTAAAATTACATTTTTGTCAATAAAAATATCATATTTTCTTATACATTTACTGTTAATTAGTAAAAAAAAAATCAGTAAATTTTGTAATTTAATCTAAGGAAATTTACGGATTTACACAGATTTAGTTTGATGCTTGAAAATTATCCTTCGCGTAATTTAAATGAGTCAAGAATAAAGAAACGAGCTTCTTCATAACTTTGAAAAATATATATCCATGCTCCTTTCTACTGTGGACAGTACAATACTATAAATAATAATAATAATAATAATAATAATAATAATAATAATAATAATAATAATAATAATAATAATAATAATGTAATTTTAGCCAGTTTTAAGTCTATAAGCATGAATTGTGATAGCCTATGATAGCTGTTATATAGAATAAGCAAAGATTCAATATGGTTTGTAAGAACAAATAATAGAACTGAAAACCGAAACTCAAAATACTAAGACTTTGAAATCCAGCCAGCAGCAATCAATGATTTACCTATGAGAGAAGGTTTAATAGAAAGGATCCAATGGCAAATAGAATTTTTTTCTCTCTCAGCGCTGTTATATAGGAAGAAAGGGAAACAAAATTTAATGGTGGGAGGTTTCGTCTCACAGGCACCAAATTTCAATTTCCTGCCAATTTCATGCATTCGCGACCTGATTGCGGCTGGTTTCGAGCACAATTTCATGCAAATCAGTATTTACTTTTCCCTCTGCATCCCAAAGGTGTGACCTTCCGAATTTTCTCCAACTCCAACCCCTAAACAAACACCAGCAGGCGCTAATAACCCCGCCCAAGAGTAGAAGAAGAAGAGAAGTTTAGACTGCAACCTGTGACGCTCGATCAAAAACATGAAAAGGGTCTTTGAATGATATTGGATTCCCATGTCAAGGTTTTTCTCCTTGTGAAGGAGAACTCAGTAGTGAAACTTTATATTCAGAATCAAGGTCCAAATTCCTCAAGTTCATTTATTACGCTGTATTTATTTATCTTTCGTAGTCTGCTTACAAAAGAGTCTTCCTAAGAAATAAATAGATCTAATATTATATTTCTACTATTTTTCGTTCAATCGTCAGTTATTCTTCTTCTTGTGTGTTCACTTTCTTAACTTTCTTTCTTCTCCTCTCTCTCTCATTCTATCGATTTTTCTTGGTCGCATTATCCATGTTATGTATTAAATCGTAATGATAAAAAAAAAAAAGAAAAGAAAAAATGAGCCAGATAATGTAAAAAGTTTTAAACACAAGTCGGTCTATATTCCGTTTCTTGTTAATTTTGATAAAATATTTTGTTTCTTCACGCATGTCAAGAATTATTCCTTTTATGTATTGAATGCATAGATTGGTTCTGTAATTAATTTCCTTACAAGTTATTGATTATTTTGTTTTGAAATAAACTTATTTCTTTTGTCTTGAACTCAATAAATGGCCGCGAGCCTTGTGTATACTAGTCCTAAAAGCGAATAGCGAGCCGGAACTTGAATTCGAGCGAGTGCGAGTGTCCATAAGGAGTGTTAGCCTGAGTTGTTAGTGAACACGAGGCCAATGAGGTTAATAAGTGCGAATTTAACTGAGGATAGGGAGCCCGAGCTCGAGAGAGTGTGAGTCTGAATCTTACGTGAGCTTCATTGAGATTGGTGAGTGTAAGCTCCATTGAGGAAAATGGTCCCGAGCCTGAGTAAGCTCTGATTGTAAAATGGCCATCCCTCTCCCTTTTTGGTTTGTGGTATTCCTTTACATTTTCATTGCCATCTATTTTATATGTTTCTCTATAACCGTGTTATCAAATATTGTAACCTTGCAGAAAAGCATGGGAAGCACACTCACATATAACCACTTCATTTATATAAGAATTTAAGACTTAATAAACATGTTGTATATGAAAGCGCTCTCCGTGTTTTTTGCTTTAGTATTACATAAATAAAAATAATTTAAAAAGTAATGTTCTTGAAGACAGAACTATTTATTGTAACTTTTTAGTGAGATTTGTTTTAGTTTGTTAACTTTTTTTTAAGAAAAAGAAAGCATTAAAAATATATATATATATATATCTTGTAAATATTCAATGCCACAATTTTTTCCAGTGCATCATCGTATGCAACCAGCGTTACTGTTGTGTAAAGCGGGCTTATCTAGTACACAGGGATTAACATAAATTCACATATTGGAACGAAAATTCAGATTTACACGATTTTTCATAAAACATTTGAAAAAGACAAAATAAACATCCTTACTTTCAAAAATTAACAAACAAAACAAATCCTTATGAAAAGCAAAAATAAAAAAAAAAAACAATTATGTCTTCAAGGAAATGACTTTTCTAAATAAATATCTGTTTATGCATAACTAAAAAGAAAAAAAGCACGGAGAGCGCTCTCATATACACAATCACTTGATTTACATGAGAACTGAAGAATTTCTAAATTGGCTGCATTTGAGAGGAGGCTCCCCATGCTTTTCGTTTTAGTAGTGCATAAATAAAAATAATTAAAAAATAATATTCTTGAAGACGGATTTTTTTTTTTACTTTTAAAGTATGATGTGTTTTATTTTGTTTGTTAACTTGTCTTAAAAAAGAAAGCATTAAAAATCATTTTTTTGATATTCAATACCACAAAATTTTTCCAGTGTATCATCACGCTTAGATTCCACGAAACTAACCAATACAAACAAGATTTAATATAAATTTGTTTTTGTTTATTTTTTTAAAAAAAATAGCTAATGAAATGAGATGAATCTACTGTTTTGATTCGACAAAGCGATTTAGCTAGATCTCGACTACTTTGGAAAATCTTATTTACTACAGATGACTGTAGGAAATATTGACTTACGACCATCCGCGCTTATGACTCGTTGTACAGGTTAGTTAGTTGGTTATTATTCTCAAAGATCTATAATAATAATAATAATAATAATAATAATAATAATAATAATAATAATAATAATAATAATAATAATAATAATAATAATAATAATAATAATAATAATACTTTATTTTACGTGCTGAGAACAGCAAAAATACAGCACTTTGTCTTGTTCCACATTACATTAGAATTATAATATAGTATAAGCGATAAATTATGAATACCACAAACACTGAAAATGTAGTGTATATCAATTACTAAAAACAAATAAATGTCAAAAATTAAAATTAAAAATAAAAACTACTAACTTACATTAAAAATTCTAAGTCAGATTTTAGGATATTAATTCATTATAACTCGTTAAAATCCTTGAGATTAAAATATGTTTTCTATTATGTGATTGCACTAAAATTTTTGCCCTTGTACCATACGTTGAAAATTTAAAATTTACATTTTTTTTTAAATATAGTCCGAGCTACATCGGTTGTCAAGTATCTTTTGTACAAATACAGAGTCTATCAATTTTTTCCTGTCAGCTAATCGTTCCAATTTAAAGTATGTTATCCAATATTCATACGTGCTAGAGTAATAGTCTAGTCCTAACTTAAAACAAAGTATTCTAATAAAACACTTTTGAACCATTTCGAGTTTATTCACTAGAGTATTTGTTAGGCTGTTCCAAGTCACCGATGCATATTCAGTTTTGACCTTACCAGTAGTTTATACAAAAGTACATATGCATCTGAGTGACAAAAAGCAGGCCATTGATGAAACAGGTAACCAATTATTTTTCTAGCTTCATTACATATATTTTGTATATGATCACCAAAGCGTAATGACCTGTCAAGTGTTACACCTAAATCCTTCATTGAGTCAACTTTCTGTATTATGGTACC
Organism: Thermobia domestica; assembly: GCF_964235325.1. Taxonomy (NCBI): domain Eukaryota; kingdom Metazoa; phylum Arthropoda; class Insecta; order Zygentoma; family Lepismatidae; genus Thermobia; species Thermobia domestica. Next base: position 278,792,919 of record NC_137455.1, read on the forward strand.
TTGTATTTCGTATTGACTTACATAGTATTGCGACTTGTTACTGTAGGTCATACACTTAGTTTTCAAACAATTGATACTCATACCGTTGTCTTTGCACCAAGTAACGATACTACTTAAGTCTTCTTGTAACCTAACGTTGTCCTCAATATTGTTTACTACTCTAAAAACCTTAATGTCATCAGCATAAAGTAAAATATTGGAATGATTTAAAACTGTAGGTAGGTCATTGATAAAAATTGAGAAAAGTAATGAACCCAGAGGAGAATCTTAAGGAACAGCATTACTAATAGTGGATAAATCTAACAGGACATTACCAATTTTAATTTGGTATGTTCTACCAGTCAAGTAACTTTCAAAAAATTTTAGATACAAGGGTGATATACCTACGTTTGACAGTTTTTTTAAATAGTAATCTATGATCAACTGAATCAAAAGCTTTACTCATGCCAATGTATATAACATCAGTTTGTGATCTACTTTTCATTGCAGAGTAGGCAAAATTTGTTATTTCACAAAGATTTGTTACAACTGATTTCCCATTGTAAAAGCCATGCTGTGATTTTTACAATACATTTTTTACATAAAAAACAGTTGTTTATGAATGATAATTTCAAAAATTTTAGAGAATATGTTCAATAAGGTTATCGGCCGGTAGTTATTCGGATTTAACTTGTCATTATTCTTGTAAACTGGTACCACATGTACATGTTTCCATTTAGATGGGAATGACACTGTTCTTAATGAGGTGTTGTATATTTTTGACAAAACTGGAGCTACTTCTTTCGAGCATGCTTTAAGGATATAATTTGGGAAGCTCCCAGGTCCTGAAGATGCTAATGGCCGAAGTTTACCTATTACTTCAGTAACATCATTTTCACATATTACTGGAATTGTTATATTGTTGCTGTTCAGATTACTAACTACAGCACAATCTAATGTATTAACTTTTAAATTAAAATTATTGTAAAATACATCTTTAAAAATTTCAGCAATTTGTCTTACTTTTGTAATCTTAATAATAATAATAATAATAATAATAATAATAATAATAATAATAATAATAATAATAATAGAATCAATAAAGCACTAACATATTATTATTAATAATAATGATAGGTGTATCATTAGTATACACAACCTGCTGTTACCAAAGTTATAAAAAAAACACTTTTGCATATAAGAAGAAAAAATGTAATGAAATATTTCAGTTTAACATCTGACGATTATATCTTTTAGGCTAAGGGAGACAGATGATTAAGGCAAGTGAATGATGATGGACGAATTGGTGGAATCAAATTTTGGAGGAAAACAAGAGTACCCCCAGAAAATCCACGGATATCATGTTATTCATTACAAACTTAATTGACCAGGAATCGAACCAAGGACCTCACATACCACAAGTAAGCGCTCTATGAATTCGCATACAGAGGTGCGCATACTGGAAAAACGTATCGTAGAGAGACATCGTGTACGTGGGTTTCCTTGCGGCTCTTCCGTTTCCTCCCACTTTCTTCATTCCACTGTCTCATTCATTCCCATCACTACTGTGTTCTATATCCTATATGGCGTAAGCGTGAAACATAAAACTGAAAGGTTTCATTTTGTTTTTATATGGAAAGTGTAACGCACCCTAATCATCAGCTGAGAATTGATCACAATGGTATCTTAATGTACTATATACTAAGCTATGACATACGACCATGCAGTCGGAATCAAAGTGGGTCGTAAGTCGACAAACACTTATGTGTATCAGGTTTGTGGAAAATTTATTTAGGAACAACTTCGAAGGGAATCGGTGTGTTCCAACATTTTAATTAATTTGAACTTAACGTTAATTAAGTAATGTTTAAATAATGGGGTTAGCTATGTTTAAATAATAGATTAACTTTCGACTTTGAATTTTAATAATTGAGGGAGCCAAAAATCTAGAGAAAACAAGTATTTCCGCTTGTTCTTAACACCTTAAGGGCTTAATTATCAGGAAATTTTCTGGCAAAAAATGCCCATTTTTTAAAATGCTTGTTTGAATATAGAAGAGTACATAATAAAAAATATCTCTTCATAAATCTTTTCAGTGCTTAGAAAAAAGAAGAAAAAAACTTGCAGATTTTTATCTCGGGGCTATAAGACGAGGGTATAGGGACGTATAGGTATAGGTGTAATATTCGTGCAGGAACGATATTTGTTGCTAAATGATATACATAATATGTTCTGGAATACATAATAAAACAACGTTTCAAATTTCCTACTTGCTATCATGATTTTTATCTCGAGTATTCTCGATACAGAGTGATGCAGAGAACAACTAAGTAAAATTCAAGACCCTCTTGGCGCTGCAGTACAAAGCCACTAGACACTCTACAATAACCCTAGAGACATCTGTTGAGCAAAATAAGTACTTCGAACACTAATAGACGGCTTCTTTCGTGATAAGTACAAAGAAATAAGAAAGTTACAAATGCAATGATATAACTCGGAGAAAAAATTACATTTCTTTTTTCTAAAAACGAGGTAACTCCCGATATATTGTTTTAAGGGGTTAATTCAAAGAGGTATCGGGTAAGAAGGGTAAAGAGCAAGTGTTTCTATTAGTTTCTTTTCTTTTCCGTAAAACTACAGAGCTTTATTTACATAGAATCCAGTTTATGAATCAAATGATTTTACAGAGAGAAAGAACAAATTAACATGAAAATCAGCTTTTTGAGTAATTACGTGGGAGACCAAACATTAAGCGTTGGATTCAGTAGTGACAGTCTTTAGTATACATGAAAAAAAAAACAACTAATACAACTTACATCGAGGAATAAGATTTTCTCTCAATACCACCAATTAGGTTGTTTCTTCCCATGTTGCCTTTATATGATGCTGCGGAAAGCTTCCTCTGGGTTGACTATGCTTCACTATTCCAGCCAGGATTATCCCTTAGTGTATTGGGCATGTTTTTATATTGAACAATTTAGACTAATTTGAACCTTAATATGATTACCTTGTTTTTTTTTCCTGTAATGACTCAAGTGAGTGCGTGATCATATTCATAGCTTTTCCCTCAACACTAATTGACTATTAACATACTTAAAACTGTTTACCTAAGTATTTTAAAATTCATTTTCTCGGCATTTACACAGCATCACCAAATCTACCATATATATATATATAAATACAGGGTGGCCCAAAAGTAGGTATACACCCCTGCATTGATTAATTATAACATTCTATCTTATTGGTTTAGTTCCGTTGACTGTTCCGAGCTTAAGGTATAAATAAAAGGATATTAAGAACAAATAATACAGAAACTAAGTCTACCTGATGGATAACAATAAGAAATGATATAAAATGCCATGAGCTGATCTGTACGGGACTATATACCTATACCTACTTTTGGGTCACCCTGTTTATATATATATATATATATATATATATATATATATATATAACAATTCCCTTTTATCCATTTTCAAGACAATACAAAATAGTACTATTTACTTGAATCCTCTTTTCACATTACAGTAAAATTATTAATATATCATATAAAATATTATTATTTCTTTTATTTCCACTCTGTCCTTATTGCATAATTTCATTGCAATAATTTCCTAAGCAATAAGTTTACAATTTCTTACAAACAGGGCCGGATTTCCCAATAAAACCGGTAGGCCCGGGCCTATGGGCGCAAGCTCCCAGGGGGTGCACGGCCGAGAAAAAAAGTAAAAAAATATCTAGAAATAAAAATAAATAGCCATAACTTAACATATTTTTTGAATTGATTTTAAAAAATCAGGCTAATAAAGCATTCTGATTTTGAAGTTCATTGGAACAAATAATTGTTGGTAAAGTTCACCAATCTTTTGTTAATACATTAACGGTATTTTGTTAAGCCCAGAACCAAGTAAATTCCTCAAAAAACTTGCAATGATAAAATTGCATCGTGGAGTGGTGTTTAAGCAATTAACATATAGGCCTGATATAATTGTTTAATAAAAGTTTTTAGGAAAGTAACTTTAACCAGACTAGGGGGCGGAAAAAATTATTGGGCCTACGGGCGCCAAAATGGTAAATCCGGCCCTGCTTACAAATATTTTATTAAGTTTACCTTTTACCAGATTAAAACAGAGTAAGTCTTCTGATGAATAAGTAACATCTCCAACATTTTTTGCTGATTTAAAAGCTACCGCGTGCACCTTTGGTACTCGTGGTTCCGGGTTCGATTCCTGGTGAGAAAATATTAAATGCAGTACGATAATTTAGAACTTCTTTGTGACTATGTGGTTAGTATACGCGCTTTCGGCGCAAGATATCCGGATTCGATTGCTAGTGGGAGCTCATGTGGTTCGGATACCACGTTAAACTGTAGCTCCACGTCTCTTATAGCCTGGCAAATCAACCAATCAAATACTATGGTTCTGATTCCACCTTAAATTTTATGTTCAAGTCTCACATAGACTCAATGTTGGAAACGAACGCTAAATTTCAACAAATAGCATACCCAATGTAAAGTTTACGAAACTCATGTATAGCCAGGCGGTTTATTGTTTGGATGACATCGTAATCACACTAGCTCGCGCTGACTTTTTTTTAAAGCACACTTTATATTCCAGGGTAAGACTTCTTGCCGTTTGAACAACACATTTCTCTGAGTTTCGCTCATTATGTTGGATATTACTGGGTTTGTTTGCTTCGAGTACTGGAGCAGCAAGACATTATGGAATCACAAATATTGTCATACACCTACCATTGTTTGTTGACTTCACGTCAAGATATTGCTGGATATCCGTTGTTTTAGAGTTTTGTTGTTTTTGTTAATCTTAGGGATTAATCATGCTCTTGGACCAGGGGTTTGCAAAGGTGCAACAAGATTAAAGCGTAGTGACATATGTGAAAAGAAAGAAAGAAAAAAACGGACAAAAATAACAAAATAAGGATGAGGGAAGAAAGAAATTGAGGGAAAGAAAGGAAGTCGAAAGCGAAAGAGAAAGAAAGAAGGAATAATAAACAGAGTTTGTTTGGTATCAATTACATAAAAAGATCTAAAATTCTTTGAAAGGTATACAACAGTTCTCATTCCTGTATTTGTGGTAAATTCATATCTAGAGTTATACTTGTCACGAATGGAAAGCCCAGTTGTATAATAGACCTGAGTAAGAAACATCCTAAGTGGATGTGCCTTAAAATAATAAAATGTTCCTAATTTATTGTTTAAATTCTTCATGGCATTGTCATTTGGACATTAATGCTTAATGCCAGCATTATGTACTCCCATGCGCAAAAAAAATGCGCGTATACTGTAACTCAAGATTTTTCGCATTTATTCCATTTTCCTTACGTTTATGAGTAAAATTCAGTTATTAGTATGTGGAGATAATAGAAAGCAATTCATCTAAGGAGATATTTCCAAAAAATATAATAAAATAATAAAAATATAAGCAAAAAACAAAATTATGCTCGGTTTTGTGTATACTGGCAACGATGATTTCTAGGGATTTTTTCAGTAGCAGATCACAATTGCGGAGGGAATTCAGTAGGGGAATCGAGAAGTTGGATCAAGGAACTGGATAGTGGACTAAAATGTTGCATTTATTGGTTAAAACCTAGTGTGTAGATTGCCTGCCAAATATAAATTAGCTTCTGTAACTAAGATGTCGTACGAAAATATAGAATTAAACAGAAAAACTCTTATCTTAAGGTTCGAAGCGATACGGACCATGGTTATGAAGATTATTTCTTTAAAAAAAGGAGCTAATACCATGTAGCCTCCGTGGTGCGGTGGGTAGAGTGGCGGAGTCGTAGTTATTTTATAATTTTGACACCACATCGAATCCCATCCCATCCCATCCCATTTCTTTTTCTTTTATTTCTTTTCTTTTTTCTTTTTTCTTTTTTTTACAAAACATTATAATTTTCATGTTAATAAGAACCGAAGCAATATAATAAGGACAACTTACTGATATTTTGCTGTAATGACGTATTTATTCAGGATTAGAGAACTATTGTTAATAGCTATTGTTTTCTGTTCATGCTGTTGTATAGTTTCTCTCATCCTGTTTTCTTGGGGAAAAACAATTTTGTCTCCAACGAAGTGTGAAGGATATATATACCCTACGGACAGAAAAAGACATCTTAGTACCAAACGTGATTTATCGTGATGAAGTGGACAAGTTTGCCATTATTAAAAAAAAAAAAAATGGAAGTTGGCTTTTCTTTGGGTTTTAGCTAAAAAAAATGTTTTTCTTTATAAGACTATACTTTATGAGGCAAGGTGTGTGATCATACCCACAAATTTAGCTAGGGAGTGAAAGATATTTGTTTATACAAACATTTTACAGGTTTAGGTGCGTGAAACACCAATACACCATGGTCTCGCTTATCCGACCATCCTTTGTTCCACATACCATATGATCCGATATATCATTGCAAATAGCACCAATCGGCAAGAAGATCTGCAAGTTGTGGTCTTAATCTATTTTTCATGCTGTGGAGTCTATCGCCTAGCGCGTCCGTCTACACCTTGACTCATACGTCTATCATTCAGTGCAGACACATATCCAGGTTTTCTATTCGGAGGGGGCCCAACACGAATCCTCGTAAGCACGTAATTCTAATGTTTTTAAATATCAATAATAATAATAATAATAATAATAATAATAATAATAATAATAATAATAATAATAATAATAATAATAATAATAATAATAATAATAATAATAATAATGCAACAGTTCTGTACCTCTCTTAAACTTTTTCCTACCTTTCATTTATAAACCGGTTTATTTTGGAAACTGCATTATAGCACAAACAAAATGAAACATATTTTCGAGAGAAATGTAACTAAAGAAAACTGTCTGCTACGTATATCACATAACAAAAATAGCAAGAAGACATGGAGTGTATCGTTCTAATATATTAAAGTTAAAAAACAGAACGGAAACGAAATGTTAATCCTATTTAAAACTGTTCTTTAATTCCACCTGGTCAGTGGCGTATTTACGATTTTGTTTCGGGAGGGGCTTTGCTAACTTTCGGGGGAGGCTTTGCCTGGAAATGTGAAAATTCTGCAAGATATTTCATTTACTTTACTATACTAAGTAAGATTTCGTGGGGGGCTTAAGCCCGGAAGCCACCCTCCTAAATACGCCATTGCACCTGGTATAATGGCATTATGGTATGTTCTTAGAATTATAACAAGACAACAGCACATTGCCCAAAGTTTGGACACTGACTACTAGTAAACTGATATAAAAGAACCTCAAAAGGGTAAAGGCAAGTTTATTAAAAAGTGCTTGAGTTTCGGAGAGAGACAGCTCTCAGGCCCTCACGCTGGATACGTCCCTGATTCAGTGCAGTGCAGTTATTTGTTATAAAACATTATTATTAGATGCGTAATATGTAAAATTATATCATAAGTTTTACTTTTAATAGGTCTTTTCTTAACACATCCATATTATGGGAGACCCGGGTTCGATTCCCGGCGGGAGCTCATGTGGTTCGGATTCCACGTTAATCAGTAGGTCCACGTCTCATATAGCCTCGCTGCTGAACGGGACGCTAAACTAAAAATCAACTCAACATCCATATTATCCAGCGTTCTGCCCGCCTGTTTATGTCGGATAAGCGAAACTCTACTGTATTTCCAAAGCTAGCATATACATGAACTAGAATTGTATCGTCCTAGAACAGACAATAGTCTGAAATGCTTATATTAAAAGGCTGGAATAAAAAAAGCATAAGTACTGATTTGGAAGCGTGAGAACAAATTAAAAACAATTCAATATATTTCCTAGGTATCAGATTATCATCTTATTATGTCGATGTGTATTCTTTTTTAAACATAGTTTTAAAAGTTATACCATTCGCAATATTCCTGAGGAAATCGAAAGAAAAACTCCTTGTGCCTCTTATGGCAAAGCGGCTTAAGTGCATGGTCCGAAACCGATTCCCACGTTAAGGTATAGATAAAGTTCCCGTACTTAAAAAATGCAAATCCGGGACGCTACTAAATTACGAGAATCTTTGAAATGCTTAAAACTGAAAGAAGTGTTAAATACTAATTTACTTTCCTCCATTAGATAGAGTTGTTCAAGTATTACGTTATCACTTTTTTATTCATTTCACTAGATCTTCCAAGGACGCCAATTTCTCTTTAAATTTGGGGGGGGGGCATTCAAATGCAGAAGATATATATATGAGGATTTTAAGACAAATTACACTCAAATAATGCCAAATATTGTATATTCATAAATACAAAGGAGGCCTACATGAGCTTTGAGCGGGCCCGGCCCCCCAGGATCGGCACCCTTGCCTTCTTCCTAGTTAAGCAAACGTAAGCAGATGATTTACTCCCTCCCCCTGGTAAGCAAAATTGTTTTTTTTCCTCAAGATCTGTTGTGTTTCGTGAAATAACAGCAGGAATTTCCTGATTACTTAACCATCTAAATGAATGTTTTCACTTAGAGCCATCCCATCGATTCGCGTTGATTAGGACTAAAATAAATTAAGGGTCAATAATGAAGACGAGACTTCCATATCAAACATAAAGAGACATGTTGATCGGAGATCTTTCTTTGTTCCAACTTTGATTTTTTTCAAATCCATGATGGGAAATTATATTATGAGTACAATTTTCGAAATTAATAGTATACAATCGTAAAAATATCTTACAAAACGATGGTTTATTGCAAAATACTTTGACTCAAAGAATAAATTACAAGTAATAAACTTGTTACTTTTCCTGAAGAGTCTAAGTCGTGAATGAGACGGAAGCTGTCGAGCGTAGTGCTTGGAACGATTGCCTCACTTGTTCTACCTTCCCGTGGCGCAGCCTTGATTCGACTTGATCCTAAACGGATTATTCAGAAGTCGAAGTCGGAAGATGTTTCCAATGTTTCCAAAACACTCTTGGTCGATTACAATCTGCCTCACTCGTGAGGGGACAATCCCATGCCGTAAGCGTCGGTGGACCACCGATAGACGACTAGTGACATGTCCCCAAAAATTGGCGGTCCCGCAGCCAAAAATTGGTCCCATTTCCGTTTTGAAAATTATTCCACCACCGTCAGAGAAGCGACGGAACGCCAACGAACCACAAAATTATTCCCCTAAAATACGTTAAATCGCCCATATGCGTAATTTCTTTGCATCAAGATGAGTCTAAAAACATTTTTTAAAAAAAATAAAACGAAAGTGCCCTGAGCTGGGCGTGAACCATCAACCTTAGGGTTACTAATTGCGTGTTCTTCCGAATTCGTCACGGAGGCGATTATGAAGACACAGCTTGTAGAGTGATAAATCGTTGAAGTCTTTTTAATATTTCTAATCAGAGTGCTTCTTTAACCGTGTATATTTGAAGACAACTGTTCGGAATCAAATCAAATGCACTCGTCATGTAATTTTATAACAAAATGGCAAGCGTCTATTTACTTTTTTCATAGTTCTCCCATATTCACTTGCTAGTGATCGGCGACAGTTGCCAACTAAATTCATACAATTATACGCACCCACCTCAAGATTTTTCACTTCACGATGTAAAGGCAGGAGTTACTCTTGACCCCCGGAGCTCAAATATTGTCCTTATAATAACAATTCATCAGGGAAAAATAATATATAATAATAACCGCATGCACATGACTGGCGATAGTTCATGTTGGTCCCTTTACGAATCTCCGTGACAAATCAAACGAGCGCGGACCAAAATGAAGTCCTCGTTCTTACGTTGTGATAACTTCAATACCCCCAATTCTAGATATCTGCTTCGACTCGACGAATCCCTGCCACTAGTGGCACGCTAGCGGCAATCCTTCGACGCGTCGCTATATCGACGATCGCCATTTACCGGCAAGTAAGCCACTAGGAGTTGGCGACGTTTACGGCATGGGGAAGCTAATAAACAAACCAATAATAATAATAATAATAATAATAATAATAATAATAATAATAATAATAATAATAATAATAATAATAATAAATCTAAAGCCTTATAAAAAGTTTTCTGAAAAGTTACATCTAGCAAAATCATTTGTTGGTATTCCAGAACTGTGAATTCAACTTTATTCATAATTTACTTCTATCGTAGTGTTGATATGAGAATGATATGTCTGAAACTAACACAAGTCATTAATACTTTTTTTTTTTTTTTTGGTTTACTCAGATTTAGCAGTTTTACTTAACAGTCAGTCAATTTGGATCTGTGATATCAGAGTTTTAGAGATTTCCTTAATTTTTTCATTTCTAAAAAAGTTTGCAACTAACACCATTAACGTATCTCTTTCGATATTTCCATATGTAATGGCTTGGTCACTCCCAGTATATTTCAAACAATAAAATATTTACGGTGTCTTACTCCATTAATCTGAACTACATTTTATATCCAACAACTCTGTGCATTTTCCCTTAAATCTGCAAACTTTCTACTAGGTTAAAACTCAGTATTTTCTATTTTCTTCCTTTCTTGCTAAAACGAAAGTGTTCTTTAGACAACCTGGAATGATGACTCTATACTACATTATGTTGCATAGGGCATTTTATGTAGCATATCATTTGACAGTTGGACACTTTCTTTTTATATTGAAAGCAACAGGGATTAAGTCCTTCTACACTTATATGATAAGTAAACACATTCTTTTTGATTCGTGGAATTGTGCCAATGCACTAGGTCCAGAGAGTTTTTAATTGAAGATAATAATAATAATAATAATAATAATAATAATATTTATTATTATTATTATTATTATTATTATTATTATTATTATTATTATTATTATTATTATTATTTTATTATTGACTTAGGTTTTCCTGAATATTAAGCAATATTTCACAAAAAGCTGGTATTTTTAAACAAATGTGTTCGATATCAAGTTTTCATAAAAGTAGTCACTCTCTCCTATAAATAATTTCAGAGGGGCTGCGGTGGCTCAGTGATAAAGCGTTGACCTTTGGTGCATGGGATCCTTGGTTCGACCCCAGCTCACACCAAGTGAATTTTGTGGTGGAGAAACACCATGTGTATGGGTTTTCTCGGGGTTCTTCCGTTTTCTCCCACTTTTTTCATTCCACCATTGCATTCATTTCTCATCATCACCGTGTCCTTTAGCCTAGCCGGTATAACCGTGGGTCGTAAAACTTAAAGATTTGATTTCAAATAATTCCAACCCAAACAGTTGCAGGAAGTATGTCATTTCGAATAAAACAAACCACTCTATAAAATTCTGAGTATTATTATTTTTTATATATACAATTCTAGTGGACCTTATTTCTAAATCGAAGGGTAAGAAGACTAAATTCACTCTCTTATTATTATAAATTCATTTCAATTGAAGCAGTTAAAATAGTTGGGAAAATTAGAAAGCCATACCCTATATTCCAGTGTGCCACAACCGGATAACGTGGCACACTGGCGTGCCCAGCAAAATGAACAGTGTGACGCAAACTTTTACCTATTATTTAGAAGAATATTTGTCGAGTTTATTTTATTTATTATTATGAACGATTTTTCCACGGATCACCTCTCTGTATACAATTAAACAAACAAGTATCACATTGAGGGAATGAGTGTAATTATTTACTTTAATAGTAATAGAAATGTATATATATATATATATATATATATATATATATATTTGTATTTTCTACCGGGAATAACTGCATCCGGTCTAGAAAGCTGGGACTAACAACAAAACACACACCACTTACGCACTTCAATACACCAACGAAGGTGCAGACTATTCATGAATTAAAGTCTCTCACCCAATGTATTCTCCTAACATGTCTCCCAGCGATTACAACATTTTTTGGTATCTCAATCCCTTCCTAGTAGGATAGGTTTACCTAGAGACCACTGATTAACCTGGTATTGGATGTTTCACTTTCTTACCTTTGGAGTTGACAGTCATCGGTTGGACAATCTCACACGCAAATATCTAATATTAACAACGTTTCTTCTATAATTTCGTAATATTGTATTATTTCTTTGTATTATTTATTAGGTTGGTTAGGCTTGTTTCAACACTTTTCTCTTTGCACCTACTTATTACCTATACCTTAACGTTGGATAAAAATACACTAGCTCTCACCGGGAATCAAATCCAGAACCAATGGACTTGAACCATTTGGCAACAACAAGGCACATTTAAATAGAAGTTTCGATTTTGTTAGGAAAATTGTGATTAGGTGTAACATTTAAAAATATATTTAAGAATGGGTACGGATGAAACGCACTGAATTTTCTCGCTCGAATTTCTTAAACTGACTCGTGTTAGGCTGCAGCTATTACTGAAACATTTATTTGGGAAATGCGAATAAAATAATGTGTTTTTGGAAAACTTTGTTCGAAGCAACTTATGTCCAAAAGTAAAGTACCCATTGGTCATATTTCTGTTAGAAATAACTTATGCCATATATTAGAATTATTAAGGAAATAATTTTATGTAAACTATGAGCAAAAGCGTCTGAGTACTTTCTGAGAAATCGTCAAAAAAGTCATCCCCAAGAATAAAATATCCCGTGTGTATCTTTTCAGGACAAACGAGTTATGCTATTTATGAAATACGAACAAAATTGCCTGAGTCGTTCTTCACAAAATCGTAGGGTAAATCTTACTCCGAAAAGTATTATACCACTTCTAGCTTTTTAGGATGATGGAATTATGCCGTATCGTTAGGTTATTTATGTGACATTTATTTATAAAATATGAACAAAATTGGGTCAGGCGCTAATGGGAAAATCGTCGAAGAGTAGGCTAAACTACCCTTCTGAATGTTTACAGGACGAACGAATTGTGTCATATTGTTAGGTTATTAATGATACATTTATTTATAAAATGTGATTGAGAAAATTGTTCGAGAAAACGCATCCCATACAGTAAATTACACCTTACGTATTTTTTCAGAGCAATGATTCAAACTATATTTGTAAAAAAAAAAAAAAAAGCAAAATCTTTACAGCTATTTTTGAAACAATTTAATTATTTTAAATTTTCATCCTTCAGTAAACTACCCTTATTTTTATGTGTCGGAGAATATAGAATTCGAAACGATAAAGTGTTATAAAAACTTCATGTCTAGACTTAGGTCCAGATACGTCGAACAGTATGGCCTCTATTTGAATGCATGTAAAAGCGTGACGAACCAACAAACGAACAGATGGACAGACATCAAAATCACTTTTTCGATATGTGGGGGCGTGAAACTTGAATTCATTGAAATCTCGAATTCGATTTTTATCACTATTACTACAATTTCTTCTTTCGTCGCTTGAACGTGAAAAAGAATAGGAATACAACGACACGTAAGGTGATAATTTGTAATTCCCAAAATTTAATGAGTTACGTTTAATGTGTTGCCATGCTAGAAAAAAAAGCTTATGCCTGTTTGTTATATCATTTTAATATCAGTTTTTCACGCTACTATATAATGTAGAAATATGGTATGATTATCGTTCATATTCATTCTATATTTGGAAATATTCGTGTTCCGTATACATAGATCTGTATAATTTAGTTACGTTCAACGAAAGCATTCTTGCACTTGTGGATATGAAAAAAAAGAGAGAGATAAAGTCAATACTCTAAAAAGCAAAAAACAAGCACACATACACACACACACACACACACACACACACACACACATAAACGATCATTTAACATCAGGTCCATGTAACAAGGGGTAAGACTGGACAGACTTTCAAGGTCGCGTATGTTCTTCCTGACACACAAACCCGAAGTGAGTTGTCTGCTGTTCAAGAACGGGAAGTAACATGCAAGACTATAAACTGAAAACAATAACTGTTTCTAATAGTACACGTATTCTGATACTGAATAAATACGTCGATTAAAGAACACTACCAATAAATTATTTCCTTATTATATTGTTTCGGTTCTTATTAACATCAAAATTATACACTTCCTATAATGTTTTGTAAAAAAAAAAATGGGATGGGATGGGATGGGATTCGATGTGGTGTCAAAATAATAAAATAACTACGACTCCGCCACTCTATCCACCTAACCACAGAGGCTACGTTGTGTTGGCTCTTTTTTTAAAGAAATAATCTTCATAACCATGGTGCGTATCGCTTCGAACCTTAAGATAAGAGTTTTTCTGTTTAATTCTATATTTTCGTACGACATCTTAGTTACAGAAGCTAATTTATATTTGGCAGGCAATCTACACACTAGGTTTTAACCAATAAATGCAACATTTTAGTCCACTATCCAGTTCCTTGATCCAACTTCTCGATTCCCCTACTGAATTCCCTCCGCAATTGTGATCTGCTACTGAAAAAATCCCTAGAAATCATCGTTGCCAGTATACACAAAACCGAGCATAATTTTGTTTTTTGCTTATATTTTTATTATTTTATTATATTTTTTGGAAATATCTCCTTAGATGAATTGCTTTCTATTATCTCCACATACTAATAACTGAATTTTACCCATAAACGTAAGGAAAATGGAATAAATGCGAAAAATCTTGAGTTACAGTATACGCGCAATTTTTTTTGCGCATGGGAGTACATGTTTATGTAATCCAACTCTCTTGATGGGGCAGATAGTGTGATAAGAAACTGCAATATTGTGAGGATTGATAGTGCAGAATGGTCCTTGTACTCTTCACTTGCAGAACTACACCGGATTTAAGTTCCTAACTGGTCCGAGAGATCTGGGTTCGATTCTCGTGGTAGCTCACGTGATTCAGATCCCATGTTAAGTTGTGGGCCCACGTCTCATTTAGCCTCACTGATGAATGAGACAATGAACACTAATCAACTAACCATGATCATGCCTGCCCTGTCCTTCATAACCTGGGTGTTGCATAGAACAGAATAGAATTGATATATATTTGATTACAAGATAGTTATTTAACAATTTTTATAACCTATTCAGGGAGAAGTTGAGCATCTACTGCTTATGGACTATTGTTTCTTACTTCTATGAGATGGCAGTTAAAAGACACAAGGACTCAAAACTCAAATGATACTTAATGGCAAGTATATACAATGTATGTTTACTGATTTTTGAGCTGTACCTCGTAGTTAATCTGTTGAGGCGCGTGTCGTAAAAAAACTGGTGAAATTAAGTCTCTTCTTTTCTTATAGATTTCATGGTAGGTAATTCCTAATCCTTTCCCTGATTATAAAGGCTTCATTATATTCTTTTCGCAGTTCATTATTCTGTGCATATGATACTCATTAGCTTTACAATTAAGAACTTGATAACTCCATTACGAAACTTTCTCTGTCAATTAGTGACAATAGCTCCATTCTGCTGCATAACCAACTCTCAGTTAACAAGAAAAAAAAAGCTCGTTCTTAGAAATAAGAGGAAGAGAGAAAACTCAGTGTTGGGTAATGTTAGGCTAGTTTTTGCTAATGATCCACGGTAAGCTAGGATTTCAGTAAAAGGCTTTAAAAATATTTTGGTCAGGATATGTTTTATTTTATTCTTTTGTTCACATAACCGTATTAAGGAGAGATTTCTCAATTTTTGTAAAATAGTGGTGCAGTTAAAGTAGAAGCAACTGAAGGGATTTTGTTATATGTTCAACAAACGATGAATATAAATAAAAGTTAGTGATAATACTATAATACCCTTGTTTAATGACATGGATTCTTGACACTAGAGAAGTAAAAGTGTACTGTATCAGAGGATATTATTTGAAGAATACACTCAGCGGTAAAAGTTCTTTCCATTTGGTAAAATGTATATTGGGAATAACGGTGGTATTGCTGATATTTTAGGAATAAAGGTACAGAAAATTACATTGTTTTTAATTTACTGAAATTTGTACTCAATTTGTCCTTCCATTCTGAAGTTATTTACGAAATTAATTTCATAAAACGGAAGTAACTTTTATTGCTGACTGTACAAGTCAATAAAACCAAAATTACTCAAATATAGTTTAATGACAAACTAAACCAACTTTTCTAATTCGCAGTAGATCTATTGAAAGGACCATTAACAGGCACTTGCCTACTGTCAATGAGTCGAATATTGCTATTGTTTCAAAGAGTTAACCAATTTCTATTGTTATAAGGAGACATATGAAAGACTAGTCTGACACCTCCCTTGAATTATGTTGCTCCTAGCCCTTCATCTAGCGAAGAAAAAGTTGGTTTTGTTTGTGTGAAAACTATAAGAACTGGTTTCGTTTCACATTGTGAATCTATAGTGGATTTCCAAACAATAGGGATTTAACATTGAAACTTGAAGTCCTATATTTATAAAGCCCGGTTTCAATAGGAAAATAAGGATGGAGATGAAGTGTATTTTTGAGACTCTGAATCCATTTTATTACCATGTTTGATCTATGGAACAATTTTTGGGGGCACTGAATAAATATACATATATCTTTAAAGAAATATTTTGTCGTTATTAATGACTGTTTCTGGCCTATTGGGAACAATATTGAAACTGGGAGTCCCAGTAAACTTTTACCACTTTCGGTGTCAATAGAAGAATATGAGTTGAGATGGAACGTATTCTTGGGTGAGCAGGGAATATTGTTCTATAAACTTTCCTTTTCCTAGCTTTATCTTCAATACTATTTTATTATGATGACAAATGATTTTCCCTGTTCTTAAACAACTTCTACAAACTTCTTCCAACTTTCGCAACGTATTTATGAATCCAGTAGGAATTATCGGATGTTACCCAGAGGTGGTACTGACAGTGATAGTAGGTAGTAGGTGCCTGTGGGAAAGTAGGACATCACAAACATGTTATACAAGGTGTCCAAAATATGCCATGCTCAATGTAATACGCACAACCACCTAAGGAGTCACAAAAACAGCTGTTTGGGCAGGCATACATAAATGCTATAAATGCTAAATGTCTGCCTGGGATATGGTTCCTACATTCAGTGTAGATCGTCGGAACTATGGGATAGTTATTGTCTAAGTCAGACTGATGATCAAGCGCCTTTCGACGATGTACTATACATGCTCGACATAGCTTATTATAGGTCCGGAGGTCAAGAAGGCCAGGCTAAAAGTCGTATAATGAGTACAGAACTGTAGGTCTCTCTAGCGGTACGGGGACGCGCGTTATCCTGCTGGAAGATGGGATTTTACAAAGTTTCCGTATGAAGTCGAAGGAAAAGATTAACGGCATTACAATGTACAGTACACCACTCATAACCTCTGAATGAAACTTGGATTGCGTATTTATTGAGTGGATTGCGTGTTTTATTTCATCCTCACCAGACTTCCAGGTATGCGTTCAGTATGGTGAGTGTAACCACGCGCTAAGTTTTCTCACTGCACATAAACGGAATGCACAGGCTCGTCACTACGTTTGGGATTGAAACGACTTTCAAAACTGAGTTCAATATCCTCCATTCATCTTGCCACTGCAATCTTTCTCGACGATAAGCAGGTGTCAAGGATAATCGTGTGAGAGGAACTTGGAACGTGGATATGCTGACAGTAATAGTTTGTATAGTATTCACGCGCTCCCGTTAGAAGGCACGATGACTTTCACTGCACAGGTGGCTCGAATGATCCTTCTGTCGAAGAGATTCTCAGTGTATCGCAGCGTCACGTTTCTTGGGAGTGCCTTCTGCTTTTAATCGTATACACTACCGATAGACTGCTGACACGTCACGACCAACGCTACGGACAATTCTGCGGAACGACCACATCTGGCATCTCATACCTCCACTATACAGTCACACGTGAAACCACGTAAGTGCACAATATGTGTTCGATGGCATCGTCCTGATTGCAAACACAGATTCACTGTTCAACAACGAAAATGCAAATTGAACAAAATCAGCTAATTCTTATTGATTTTGTGGTACTGATCACGAATTTGAAAGTTATTTTTGAATATTAGCTCTACTTTTCGTTTTACATGCATGTCTAATAATAACGCTTTAAAAATAAATATATTCGCTTCGTTTGGGGTAAAATGTTACACTGATCCGGCAACACTGGAGAAACTATATGAACGCTTGGTTTCATTGTGTTACTTATCTCAGTAGTGTTCTGCTATTGTTAGAAAAGACAGGTTTAGTGCAGTTATCAGCGTTTTGGGTGTGACGTTTGTGTAGTGCAGAACATAAAAATACAACTACAAGTACGCAAAAATACTGGTATTTCGAATGTATATTTTTAAATAGTTGTCGGAACTATTTCAAGTGACATTTTGAGGATTTCAATAAACAAAAATGCCGCGAAATTGTGTAAACAGTGCGGATAGCTTCTGCTACGTGTGTGGGGAAGTGACATTTTCCTCACAAAAACAGACTATAACACCACTAATAAGAAAAGCCTATCAATATTACTTTGGTTGTAAAACTGGAGACCAAGATAAATCTTGGGCACCCCACATTGTGTGTAACACTTGTGCCAGCAATCTAAGAAATTGGATTAATGGGAAGGGGCGCTCAATGCCTTTTGCAGTGCCCATGATTTGGAGGGAGCCAAGCGACCACATCAGAGACTGTTATTTTTGTATGGTTCCTTCTGTCAAGAAGGAAATTTCCACGAAGAAGAAGCGGGCCTTGATCTATCCTAACATTCCTTCTGCAATGCGCCCTGTTCCACATGGAGAAGGACTACCTGTTCCTGACCCACCTAAAGAATACGATCTTTTTTCTGATGATGATCAAGAAGTTGAAGCTCCTGAATCAAGTACTTCGAAGGACCCTACGTTTGTTGTAGAAGAACCTCCATGTGAACCACATAGACTTACTCAAGAGGAACTATGTGATCTAATCAGAGACTTGGACCTCTCGAAAAGCAAAGCCGAAATTTTAGCTTCACGCTTAAAGCAATGGAATTTATTGCAGGAAAAAGTAAATATTTCAGTGTATGGGAATAGGGAGAAGATGTTCACTTCATTTTTTACTATGGAAGACACTCGTGGCATATACAGATGTAAATGGTCTCATGAGGGCACTTAAAATTAATTACGAACCTACGGAGTAGAGGTTCTTTATAGATTCGTCCAAGGTGAGTTTAAAGGCAGTGCTTTTACATATTGGAAATGAACTTCCTTCAATTCCTGTAGGTTACGCAGTTCATATGAAGGAATCTTATGAAAACTTGAAACGTTTTCTTTAAGCCATTAAGTATTACGATTTTCAGTGGCTCATTTGTGGTGACCTTAAAGTAATAGCACTGTTGCTAGGTATGCAGTTAGGGTATACAAAGTATTGTTGCTTTATATGTGAATGGGACAGTAAGGATCGTGGATCTCATTACCGCAAAAGTGATTGGAGTACCAGAGAAACTCTTCAGCCGGGAGTGAAAAATGTGCAGCATGAACCACTGGTAGATCGTAACCGAATTTTGCTTCCCCCTCTACATATTAAATTAGGTCTTATGAAAAGTTTTGTTAAAAGCATGAACCAAGAGGATGAGGCCTATAAGTACCTAAGAGGACAATTCCCTCGATTAAGTGATGCCAAAGTTAAAGAGGGTGTTTTCATAGGGCCACAGATTAGGCAACTATTCAAAGATCACAAGTTCGTCGAAATTCTCCAAGGTGAGGAGAAAGCTGCGTGGGAAAGCTTGAAGAGTGTTTGTTCACAGTTCTTGGGAAGACACCGAGCAACAAATTACAAACAACTGGTAGCAAAGTTGTTATTGTACTACGAAAATCTTGGTTGCAATATGTCTCTGAAACTCCACTTCCTTCATTCACATCTAGACTTCTTTCCCGAAGATTGTGGAGCAGTAAGTGACGAACATGGTGAGCGTTTCCATCAAGATATTGCAGCCATGGAGTAGAGATATGAGGGAAAGTGCAGTTCTAACATATTGGCCGACTACTGTTGGACTATTGCAAGGGATGCTCCAGATGTAACCTACAAAAGGCAAGCCAAGCGAAGACGCTCAAAATAAAATAAACATAATCCTGTACAAGGGATCACTTGAAACTTTTGTCTACATTGCAGTGTAGTTCTTGCACAGAAAAGGTATTTGTACATATTTTTCATGTTTTGATGTTAATACTGATTTTTATTACGGAATTGTTAATGTTTAACTTGACCACGGTTACTTTATTTTCTGTATCGCTGTGAAACTGGTATTTGCGCAATTTTGAAAAAGGGAGTACAAGGGTATAGAAAGCTATAGGTTAGGGTACTTCTTAACTCCCCAGCTTATCACATCACAGTGAAATGGATAAAAAAAGTAAAATGTAGGTTTTTACAAGGATTTTGCTTAAATGTTCTATAAATATTAATACATTTGTATATATACAGCTACTGTTGTACAAGGGCGTTTTTTTTTTTTTTTTTTTTTTTACAACCTGAGCTAAGAAAATTCTTCTATTTTCCTTGCATATTATGCTTAAATGAATGTAAAAATCGCAATTTCAAAGAATTTACATACTTTCGATCAAAATTTGTTGAACATTGTTATGATCCATACGCAACTACACTCGTCGTGTTCTCTGACGACCTTTAAACTGCCAGCAGCATGGAGCCCTTTACAGGCACCATGATCAACCTACGTTCTATTGTGTCTGATGTGTTCAGACCTTCAAATTAAGACCAGTATGTATTCTACAGATATATTCTGTGGTGCAAATTTCGTTTCAATTAAAAGATATATATACGAGGTGATCTTAAATGCGTTTCCAGCAGTATAATATATAACTGTAGAGGCCAGTGGATCCAAAGTTTTTTTTGACTGAAAATGAAGTAATTATTAAGTACTTCATGATTTTTAACTTCTAAAATTTCACGACACGCTCTATGGGACTAAGTCAACTTTAAAAAAGCAACAATACTAATTGATGGTATTGTTTCTAAAAAAGTGCAACAAAAAATTTGTACGTCTTAATGTGTTTCCAGGGATAATTTTATTGTTAATGTCATTGTTCGGTGCTTCTTTAGTTGTCAAAACTTATAAGAGCTCCGTCGTGGCTGTATGGTTAGCTTACGCAATTTTGGCGGGGGAGCCAGGGTTCTATTCTCGGTGGGAGCTAATGTGATTAGATCTGCTGTAGGTCTCATATAATCTCGTTGCTGAAAAGGGAGTTTAATTTGAAATTAATAACTAACCCATTTACCCTACGAAGCATAAACACGAGACGTTAATTACAATAAAAGAAAATAAGCAATCAAAACAGCAATAATTCTCTCCTTTTCAATCATTTAGATGTTAATACTCCTTTTCATGTTTTTCACAGAACTATGATGCGATAAATATTTCTAAGAGTAACTGTGAGTTTAACTTAGAATTCGATGGGGAAGTGAAAATGTAAAAATTCGCTATACTTCAAAGCATTGCAAATAGTATTGGTGTGATAGTACTATTCAAGCATGATTTAATTCATAGTTAAACATGTATATTTTGTTAAATTAGTAAAAAGAGACTGGAAATGTGATATGATTGGATGAGTCATCGTTCACCTTATTTCAAACTAGGGTCGTGTTTATGTGTGGCGGATTAAATTCTTAATCTTTGCTTCGTAAACACAATTTTGAATATTAGCACTCAAATTCTTTATGAAATTTGGTATCCTCAGGAATAACCACTATGTTGTGCACTACAACAAATATTTTGGCAAGCTTCAACATTTTCCCATCCATGAGGGTAAACTGCTGAAGGGTTTGATTAGGGGTCAAGGAGGGAATTCCTCTTACCTTTTCTGTCAGTTTGGTATAAGAAGTGATTGTCTTCAAGATATATTTCCCCATCAAGGTTGTGTGTGTGAAATATAAAAAGTTAAGTAAATAGGTTTGTTTATTTGGAGATGTGTTTACACAAAGAAATATACTCAGCCTAATACCTAGATAGTTCCATGCAAAATTATTCACATATATTTTTATTATACATGTTTTAAATGTGCGTATGATAATTTTGAACAAATGTATTTTGAAGTTCAACATATTACCTCCTTTTTAGGTAAAAGAGTACTTAAGATAATGTATGTTACTTTTTCATGTTTCCTGATATTTTATTTTTCAGACTTGTGAATAAATGATTCACTAGGAATGACCACTAGAAAAGATGCATAAAATCAACAGTATATGCGTCCAACCGTGGAACGAGGCGTTGGTTCTGTGATGCTGCAGATAAAATATCCTAGTTTTCAGTGGGTCTTGAGCTGATGCTTACGTGTCACCTCATTGGCCCTGATTATGGTATCATTTTCGGTGACAATCTGGATCCTATGGTCTAGATGCTGTTTCCAGGCAACGACATCATATTCTAGGATTATAATGAGCCCATTCACACAGATGGAGCTGTTTTGGCGTGGTTTGAGGAACATCGGGATGTAGTTGAACATCTCCTCTTCCCTGCTCAATCTCCGGACTTGAACATAATTTTTGAACATGTGTGGTCCGTTTTGGAGACACAAATCCTGCGCAAATTTCCAGCCCATTTTCTTTCACGGAACAGTGATGCACTGAACACAGAATGGTGTAATTTTCCACTAGCTACCATTCACAACTTCTATGACAACCGTTTCATGTCATATGAGATTTGTTATGAGGGAAAAGGGAAGTCAAACAGCATATTAATCTGATAAGTTGTATTTTTTTAATGTGTTTTCCTTAAGCTGATAACTTTCTGTATGTTGTGTAATGATTTGCGAATCATTGAATATTGATCATAGCTCTTTTATTGTAGTTACAATCACTTTATCATTTTATAGAATTATTGTATAAATCTTTGGTCGTTGGTTAGTGTTAATGAGATCGTCAGAAGCAAGGCTATTTGTTTCAATTGAATTATACTATAAATAATGTAACACTGAAACAGCTTTTAACATCTAAGACTTTGGTAAAAAAATCTTTGTTTAACGTCACACGTTTGCCATTTAGAGTAAGGGAGATGCATGATTAAGCAAGTGAATGATGATAAATTAATCTGTTGGGTGAGAATGTGGGAGAAAATGGGACTACTCCGAGAAAACCCATGAACACAAGTTTGTCCACCATAAACTTACTTGGTCGGAGATCGAACCAGGACCCTAAACACCAGAGATAAATGCTCTATCACTGGACTATCATGTCTCCTCTGAGATTTTGGTAAACTAATATTACCTAAAGAGACTCGTAAAATTTCTTATCTCGAAAATGAGGCGAAATTTGTCATGTTTCTTGTCTCGAATTTTAAATTTTACTTCTCGTCTCGTTTTCGAGACGAAGCATTTATGATTGCATAATACATTGTTCGACATATTAACAGAATTCTTGTAAACATATATAAATACTCGTTGATTCCGTAATCTGTAATCTCTATCTCATTCGTAATATGCGTACTTTTTTTTTCTGATACGTATGTTACAGTCAAACGGACAGAAAGCCATTACGTACAAAACAGGTAGGTAAATGAAGGATACTGATTTCAAATATCAAGTGCTGGTCGAGTAAATCGAGGATACAGATACTGAGTCTAAAGCTCGTTAGGAGTATCGTTATTGAGATGCAGACATCACACGCAGACATTTAAATGGACGGAAACACTTACAAAGATAATATAATAATATGCCTTAACATTAAAGACACCCAGAGTGATGGAGGGAGCTCATTCTGAGTATGTAGTCTAATTATCTATCTATGGCACATTTCATTCTGAAAAGCGGGTACTAACAGATATTCTATGGAGCTAACAATTTCGAATTTGAAGTATGTCAATATCATTTTTCTGTACGAGATACACTGAATGACACGTAGTTTGGCGGACAAACCAAACGGAAAACCACCATTTTACCTTTGAAAGATAAAAGAGGCTACTATATAAATTTATATTGGATATGTATGTAGTATTCCTAATGAAGAAAGTAGAAATGGTTGCGTATTATATAATTCCGTGTGACCTGAAAACCTATACTACTGAGTGAGCCTGAAGAGTTTTCCTTCCCCCTTTATAACACTTATATAGGAAGAAGAACCATTTGATAAGAACCACAGCAGTACAAGTTCACTTTCACATAACGAGTGTATCAGACAATGATACTCTTCTAAAAAAAAAATAATTTCCTTCAAAACAAAATACCAAAAATATAGACAAGGATCTAATGTACTTTTACTACTCAAACTTCATGGGAATTTTGATAATAAAACTATTTATTATTGATAATAAAACTACTGAACAGAATATATATGGAACAACAACGACGAATGAAATCTCCCAGAGAACAAGCGTAATAATAATTTAGATAAAGGACTAGTAAAGATACTTTCATAACCATGCTGTGAACAATTCGTAGTTTCTTCTAGATTCTTTAACGTAAATTACTATTACATGAAACCACCAGTCAAGCAGTTAACGTGTGCGCCTTTGGGTTCGATTCCTGGCGGGAGCTCATGTGGTTCGGATTCCACGTTAATCAGCAGGTCCACGCAGGCCCGTGCTGACCCATCAGGACACCGGGCGCCCTCCGAAATATCACATTATAAATAAAGGCACAAGTTTTTTAAAATGATAAATTCTTACAGTTGTTATTGATAAAGAACCCGTGATAAGTGCAGTGCGCTCTTTACATAAGGCGCCCTTGCGAAACTACATTAAAGATAAACGGTTTTATTTATTCTTCTGTATGGCACAGTTCTATACAATGAATACACTCTGTTGTTGGTAAAAAATCCGTGAAGGGTACAGTGCGCCCTTTACGTAAGGCACCCTTGCGAAACTACATTAAAGATAAACAGTTGTATTTATTCTTCTGTATGGCACAGTTCAGGCCCGTATTCAGGGGGTCTAGGGGGCCGGGCCCCCCTAAATTTTTGCTGGCCCCCTCTAAAATTTTCACGGTAGGCTTGCAAATGAACTATAATATGGTGATGAACTATAATATTGTTGGATCGGCCACCCCTAACTTCAGCCGGGCCCCCCTTAAATTTTGGGCTGGCTACCGGCCTGGCACAGTTCTGTACAATGAATACACACTGTTCTTGTTGGTAAAATATCCGTGAAGGATACGGTGCGCCCTTTACGTAAGGCGCCCTTGCGAAACCACATCAAAGATAAACGGTTTTATTTATTCTTCTGTATGACATAGTTCTGTACAATGAATACATACTGTTGGTGAAGAACCCTTAAAGGGTACGGTGCACCCTTATAAAAGGTGGCCGCGAAATATCACATTATAATCCTTTTAATTCTTCTGTGTACTAGTTTTGTATTATGCATTCATACAGTTGCTATTGGAAGAGAACAAGTGAAGAGTACAATCCGTTTTCAAAAATATGCATAAAGCTAGTAAAGCAATTAACATGTAGGACTATTTGGTAAGATTATGTAGAAGTTTTAGTACTGCTACTCATATTGAAAAAAAAAAAAAAAAGAAGAAGAAGCACAACCGATGTAGCACAGTTTAAACAACGCAAGTTTTTTAAAGCTTTTTATTTACAAATTTGATAGTTCCTGTGTGTTTTAGAGCAGGGTTCGAATAATCAGTGCCTATTGTATTTCTAAAATATAAACTATATTAATTTATCGGTATATATTTAGCTGCATATTGTTTGACAAAAATTTATTACAAGAACTAAAGTGTTTCTCTAGTAAAGACGTTTTCACAGTTTAGCAATTTACGTTACTAAACAAATTTGGTGGTTTTAATACATAAAATGGCACCTGTATATATACACAAAGTGTAACTTAATATAAAAGCGCCAGAAGGTGATTCCTGACACCGAGATAAAACGAAAATTATACACCAACCTAGGTGTAAGAATACCTCCTCTCGACGCCTTGACCACCCGAAAATTTGTCGAAAAAATGTAAAAGCAACCATAACAGTCAAATCGCTGGATCGAAGTTAGACAAAAGAGAATCTCCATTATTTTTGGTCCATTAATTCATTAGTGTACAATCGGGTGTAGTGCATTGGCGGCGCACGGGTGATTCACAAAGATACTGGAGTATTCTTTCGAATATTTTCTCAAACGTTGAATGAGGGAAATGAACAACAATCAAATACAAGATGTCAACAATCAAAAGTAATAGTACATCGATCAGGTTACAAGAACACTTAGAATTTGAAAGAGAGATACACATGTGTGATTGATCTATTTTGTCTCAGTACAGAATAAATTCTAGGAAGAACAATTTAAACGAAATGAAGTCTTTAGCGTATCACAGAGTTATATCTTCTAGGCTAATAGTGACGGATGATAAATGAACTGCTTCCTGTCCAAGTTGCGAGTGTGTGAAAATGAAAAAAAAAAAAAAAAACTTTGAACCAGATTAGGTTTAAAACGATTGTGCATAAGACAAGCAGAGGCACGTAAAGAAACATAACATGTAATATCCAAAAATGCAAAGATTATATCTGATGAACGAGTGTACAAGGGGTTCTCCACATTTGCGCAAAAGCAACAAAAATGGACGAAACACGAGGTGATGTACACGTTGCGTAACGATACAAAGAAATGAGCTGGAACAGTATAGCCTACTTTATTTATCCGTTAGGCGAGTCTTCTTCCAGGGATACTTTCGAAGGGCTTTCTCCAATCCTTGGCAAACCACCCCTTACTCTTGAGCTACGAAGAACTAAATTGCTATTGTTAATATACCAAAATAGCGTTCTAGTGTAGCCCACTGAGGACATGATGCTTTGGTCGCACACTACGGAACTACTGTCCCTTGAGTGCCAATTGCGAGTGGCTTGCAGAAGGCTGTTTTGCAGTTTTGTTGTGGAATGGCGTCAATCGTAGTGGCTTTGTTGTACTGGGCATCTACGAACTTTTTATGAGTGATATATATAGTCCGATGCTCTGGTGTTTCGTGTGGAATTGCTGTATAACAGAATAGAAGATGTTGCGTCCAACGGTAGAGGGTTGTGTCCAGGTATCCGCAGTCGTGTAGAAGTGTAGACGTTGGTGTGTAAGTAAAATTGATTGTGTTAATCTGTGTATCTGCGCCATGGTAGATTACCCTATCCATAAGCTGGCAGATATGCACCTCACCTATGGAGAGGAAAGGGGAAATAGCTCAGAGGCGAGGCATCTATATCGTGACCGTCGCCCTCAAAGGAGAATGACTTTTCCTGTATTTTCTTCCAAGCCTTCGTATTCGCCTTCGGGAGATGGGGCCTCTTCAATTTCCCCTACATGAAATCAGAAGTAATCTCAATATGTGAACAGTTGCATTTGAAGACAGCGTACTGAGGATGGTAAGAGACCGCCCTGAAACTAGCAGTAGCCATGTGTAGGGCGTAAAATCCAAATGCAACTCTAGTGACAGCAGAGCAGCACTCAGCAGCAGAGACATAGTGTGAGCGTTCAATGCGATATGGTGGATAAATTTGTGGTAGGACCTTATTTATTACCGTCTCGCCTTAGTGGGAGTACGAATCTTTTATTTTTACGTAGTGTTTTTCCAAAATTGTTCGAATATGTGCCCTTGAACATAACATAGCAGATGCGATCCCAGCATGACAGTGCACCTACACATTTTAACAGGAATATGCAGACTTACCTGAACGAAACATTTCCAGATCGTTGGAATGGGAGAGTAGGACCTGTGTTATGACCACCTCGTTCACCCTACCTCAAGCTTATTGATTCTTGGGGGGAGGGATATGAAACGCCTTTCGTATGCAACACCAGCCACGACAATCGAAGAACTTGTTGCTGCGGCAGTCATCTCCGACATCTCAAGTGTGTTTGACCGCACGCGGAAATATTTGCTTCGTCGATGTCATCTTTGCAATGCGGCCAACGGTCGACAATATCAGACTGTGAACTGTTATCCTTCACAGCTGCCTCATATACGCAAACTGCATTGCACAAATACTATATGAGGAATCTCTGAGTATTTCACAATTACCCTACTTTGTACGAAACAGAATAAATAATTAGTTTGAAACTGTATTTCTTTGTATCATTGGGCATACGTTCAACAGCTTGTATTTCGTCGAGTTTCATTGCTTTTGTGCTTGGAATTATTATCTTCCACGGAATTGCGTATTAGGAGGAGAAAATCTTTTAATGCAGCTTACTTTCGCCCAAACTGTATTCACATAATTTGTGGGAATCATTGTTGTCATGTGAAGAATCCCTTGTACTCTCGTTCATTATATATGATCTTTGCATCTGACTGTTTTATGTACAGTCGTTATAAACCTAATCTGGATCAAAGTTATTTTTCCCATTTTCACACACTCGTAACTTGGACAGGAAGCAGTTCATTTGTCATCCGCCACTATTAGCCTAGAAGATATAACTCTGTAATACGCTAAAGACTTCGTTTCAATTAAATTTTTCGTCTGAGAGTTTATTCTGTACTGAGAGAAAATAGACCAATCACACATGTGTATCTCTCTTTCTTTAGAATTCTAAGTGTTCTTCTAACTTGATCGACGTACTATTATTTTTGATTGTTGAAATCTTGTACTTGATTATTCAATCCCCCATTCAACGATTGATAAAACATTCGAAGGAATACTCCAGTATCTTTGTGAATTACCCTTGCACCGCCACTGCACTACATCCGATTGTACACCAATGGAATCAACAACTAAAAATAACGGTCATTCCCTTTTGACCGATTTCGAACAGACATTTTATTCTCGACTATGGCTGTTTTTGCATTTTTTCGAAAAATTTCGGCTGGTTATAGCTCCGACGCATTTCTGCACCCCGGTTGGTCTATACTTTTCGTTTTATTCCCCGACGTTTACTGCATTAACTAATATTATTTACATTTGTATGGGCACCCTTTTGGTTGACTTGTCCACCGCCCTCGTTAGTATCCTGGCACGGGCCTGGGTCCACGTCTCATAGCCTCGCTGCTGAACGGGACATTAAACTCAAAATCAACTTAACTCAAGCCTCCAATAGAGAAATCACAATACTAAACAAGGTACCTTCTTTTTTTTTCAAATTCTAACTCACAGAAGGAGACCATGAAATGGATCCAATTGCAATAAACATGGTGAGAAGTTAATTAATGGAAAGGAATCTCTATCAATTTAAACTAACTTCTGCCAAAACACTGGTCTCCATGGCAATTTCTCGTACATTATACGTAATCCAAACACGACAGAGACACGAAAACAGAAACATCGAGAAAAGTTAAAAGTATCGACCATGCTCTCCAGAGGGACTCGAACTTCCAGTGGATTCCAGTGGAGGGATCAGCCTCATCGCCCAAAGCCGAACAAAACTAGTCGATTATTTCCATCAGCTCATTGGGGAAACAACTACCTGATAAACCATGTTTTTCTTACATATCTCTAGTATATTAACACTTTCGAGGTACGAAAATTGGAAATATAATCTTATTGAGTTTACGTTTCCTGTTTGAAGTGCCTAAATATCCGCAAGCTACGTAGTAACAGCAAAACTATAAGAAATCACGATGGTTTATTGGTGGAGCGCTTATATCTGGTCTTAAGAGTTTTCGGTTTGATCCCAGGCCATGTGAGTTGGTGACGGATGACATTAAAAGAGAGAGGAGGGAAAGAGATTCAAACATGGGGTCACATATGCAAGTTTAGAATTGGAGAAACAATGATTAGAGAACTTCCATACTTTGAGTATAATTATGATTTTGTGAAGCATAAGAATCAGTTTCTTAGTCGAATCTGTGAGCATCAACTTGCAGTTGTCGAGTTAAGAGGAAGAACTTGTCAGGTGATTGGGCATTCAGAGAAAGATCTTAACATATGGAGAATAAAGAATTAAAATAAAATCATAGCTTTCGGAATCCTGATGTTAACCACTCATCACGAGAAATCCTACTTCGCATCTCTCAAGAATTCCAACATTTTCGATGCTTGAAATTGAAAATATACTTTTACTTCTATTAGGAATGATTATTTATTATAATACACAAACAGGCGTTGCAATGTGTCGATAAAACAACATTTAGAATACATGATAGAAGAGAAATTCGACGTCTGAAGTACTACAGGGTCTCACAAGTAAACATTCTCACCCAACAATCGGGGATCTAGACATGGTGTATATATATTCGTGAAATACTAACCTAGATTAGTAAAAATACGAAATCTGGTAAAGGGTATGGGAGTTAAAGGTTCTAAAGTTAATATTATAATCTATGGAGAGTCTTATTTGAACGTTATTCTCGATCTACAATCTCTACTTGTTAGTCTAGTCGCTAGCGCGTATATCTGTGATGCACCTGGTCCCGGTAGGAGAGTACAAAAATTTAATTTTACAATTATTCACTTTTATTAAACACCTGTCTCCTTTAGGATATAAAGGATAATAGTGGTATGTAAAACTAAAACCTCTGTTTCTCGAATTTCTACTATATGTTTGACTGAGAAAGTTTGAATATTATGCTTCACAAAATTACAATTTTCCTCAGAATGTGAATGTTGTCCGATCATTTGTTTCTCAAATTCTAAATTTGCATAGGTGGATGTATCCATTATTTGTCTCCACATTTGAATTTTTATGCCTCCCCCCCCTCTCTCTCTCTCTCAATGTTGCCCACCACGAACACACCTGGCCTGGAATCAAATCTCCGACTCTTGAAAGCAACGAACACACATGACCTGGAATCAAATCTCCGACTCTTGAAATCAGATGCAAGCGCTCTACCCATGGACAATCGTAACACCCTATACACGTGTTGTTAGGCTGCGGGTATTTAGGACTTCAAACAGGAAACATAGACAAAAAAAAAGTAAAACAATAACTAAAAGTAGGCATATAAAATATCCAAAATACACATAACGTACATCATTAGTACTGAAGAATTATATAAACAACTGCATATAGTTACTGAGAACGAAAGAAAATTAAGCATTGAAGAACACTGATTTCTTTCAGTAGTTTGTAAGTAAATGAGTCCAAGCGATTTTATCTCTGAATGGGGAAGATAAATTCGACAGCAGCAAGAGTTGACGATGGCTGATTTAGACAATTTACATCTTTACCGAAATAAAATCATGAAATGTAGCACAATTTTGCGCAAAGTTCACTTATCTTCACGACACAATACCTTACGTCTGATTCTAAGAATTCCAACATTTTGCATATCTACTAAACATTGTTCAGCGTAAGCTCTAAACTCCGATAAACAAAATATTTGTATCCTTCCGCTTGTCACAAATACGATTGGCTAGTGATGTATCACTCCCACTCTTCACAGGGAGGAGCAAATTGTGCACGTGCATTTTGACAATACTGTCTCGCGTTGTCCAGATACTTACAGCAGCAGCAGAAAGAAAGAAAAGAAACTCGAAAGATTAAAAAAAATATTTGAATTTCGCTCGTAAACAATTGTTGCTTAGTGAGTAAAGGTTTGCTTTGTTGGTGTTTCACCACAACACTCGCGGAACCGGGATTCATGCCAGTCATCTTTTAGACATAATTCAGTCATCTTTAAAAGCAGAACACCCGTCCACAGTTGAGTTGGCGCCATAATTATTGCACATGCTTAGTGTTTATTTCTATTGTTTCATTAGCCACACTCGATTACAATATTATTAGATTAGATATAGATATTAGATATTATATTTTTGTCATTTATAATAATATAGCAGTTTTATATGAAGCTTCATAGTAAAAGTAATAATCCAATAACATGAACTATTTTGGGGAGGTGTACAAGCGTCGGTAGGACAACAGCAAATCAGCGAGATTTAGTTTCACATGGCTTTGTTTATCGCAGTTTAGAGCTTACGCCGAACAATGTATAGTCTCTACTATCAACTGTTACATGATGTTAGGACCGCTGCGACTGATCTACACTGCGTTTTGGGAAGCTAACACCATTTCATGCTCAAAACTACGTGGTATTTTGTTGCGGTTTTCAGTAATGTAATGAACTATTCTCAAGGAAGGATGTTATCTATAATAAAAAAATATTTCAATAATTTGATAACTAGTTATTACGCATTTCTACATACATGTTTCGTAGAAACCCATTTTATAGTGAATTTGTTCTGCCTTTAGTTTAGGTACTGTGTAACGAAAAAATGAGAAAACAAGTCTAAAAAACGCACTAAAAAGGAAAAAAAAGAAATATGAACGGATTTCAAAAAAAGGCGAAAAATACAAGCACTAAAAAGCAGAGGGTAATAATACAGAAAATAATTTATTGCTATTATCTATTAAATCTTTTGAAGCCGTACCAAGTTATACATGTTAATTATCATAAAATGTTTTATAGATAATAGTAATAAATTGTTTTCTGCTTTCAAGCGCTTTATTATCATTATTATCGTCTTCTTTTAGCGCTTTTATTATTTTTTTGACTTTTAGTGCCTTTTTTGAAGTTGGTTCATATTTTTTTAAATGTTTTTATTGCTCCATGCAAGAAATTTGACTCCGAAAGTACTAAAAAAAAATCAACCACTTCATGTTTTTTGTAGTGTTGGAGGTGCTGATTGTAGTTATGTTCTCTTGAGACACTGAATTGATTGTAAGAAACAGTTTGTCGTTATCTATTGGAATTTTTTTTCTATCCTGATTAACGTGGAAATTGGTTGAAGTGGTTAATTTCAATCCCATTCGGTTTCAACAAAGCGTTAACGGAGGAGATAAACCTATTGTTGGTACGCTGAATCGACTGCAAGAAACCGCTACTTGATACCTTTTACCGTTTATACTCTATGGAAATCAGTATTGAAACAAGACGATGATATATGTTCTCTTCAGACCTGAATCGATTGCAGACAACCGCTTTATCGTTATCTATCATTGTTTTTGTTGTTTAGCGACAAAAATTGAAACTGGAAATAGTTAAAATCATACCATTTTTGGATTGGGTAGAGGGTTAA
Source organism: Thermobia domestica (assembly GCF_964235325.1). NCBI lineage: Eukaryota > Metazoa > Arthropoda > Insecta > Zygentoma > Lepismatidae > Thermobia > Thermobia domestica. Next base: position 278,825,572 of record NC_137455.1, read on the forward strand.
TGGAGATGGAACCTATACTTGTAACTCTGAGACAACTACAAAAAACACTTCTCGATATATATTACCGCTTTTACTATATGGAAATCAGCATTGAAACCGAAAATACTAATAAATTTCAACCACTTCCGGTTCCGGAGAATGATTGTGGGTTCTGACGGTATGTTCCCTTGAGACGCTTAATCGATTCCAATAAACCACTTGTCGCTATTACTGCCTTTTTTCTATGCTAATAAACTTCGAAAACGGAAATGGCTATTTTGAACCACTTTCGTTTGAATAAAGTGTTAACGGAAGAGACGGAACCCATTTTTGAACGCTGGATCGATTGAAAGAAAAAAGCTTTTCGATATCTTTTACCGTTTTATCTCTGACACCTGCCTACAGACAGACAGACTGATGGACGTAGCAATTCTATCAGATTTCTGACACTTATGCATAGCATAGTTTGGTAGTCTAAAACGGGGTATTCAGTGCAATCTTAGTAGTGCGTATTCAAACTAAAATGGTTAATATACACATGCTTTTTGAGCATGTATTTTTAAGTATGATTCTCGGAAAAATCATACAATTGTCAACGTGTAGTGAGGCAATTGAAGAGGTAAGTATTTGAATTAAAGATGAAAATTTTGATTTAAAAGTAACAAATAAGAATATTTGAAGCCGAGAGATGAGCATGATATACCCCGTTGAATGTGTGTCATGCGATCGGTCATAGCCCTTCAATGTATAATTACACAATACTACATTATCGTACTTATGACGAATTACGGTAGAATGATTAAGTATTTGCAAAATGTCTTCCAAGTTCAGCAATGAGCTGTTTGCTGTCTTGTGAAACGTTGTTCATTTAATTAAAACTGAAATACGTTTAAATTTGTGCTCATGCCTGTAGCTTTATGCCCTTTGACCCTTTTTCCGACATTAGCTGTTCATTCTAAACCTTCATCCCCCTACCATTAACAACCATCTTGCTCATTATCGTGGAATTCCGTACGTCGTCGGCTAAGTTCGACTGAGAATTAGTGAAGCGTACTAGTGATCGGATCTCTCATGATTGAAGTTGCTGGCGTTAATTATCTGCCTTAATGAGGGGAAACGGCCTCGTAGGCAAGATTGGGGGTACGAAGCAGGTAACCTCAAGCTGAGACAGGTGGTGGTAGGGAAGGGGATAAGAAGGAAATCACTGTTGCGTACACTGTCTCTCTACCTCATACACATTTTCCATACCACTTCTCTTTAAGGGTGATCGTTCTGAAAGAGCATACGAGTGAATATGTTTTGTAGTGAGCACATTTACCAGAAAGTCGTAGTGAAAAAAAAAAAAAAAACTTCAGTTTACGTCTGAAGAAAGGTTGAAAAAAAATCTCTCTCTCATGAGGTATACACAAAACATGTTCTTGGTTCTAGTAGGTTGTTAATCTACACCAGTCATTTCCCATTGGCCGATGTATGACGTAGAAGTGGACTTTTATGACCAGAAACAGGCAATGGCACCAATCCTGGGGAAGGGGGGTGGTGGTGGAGGCAATGCTCATGCGGGTCCCCATATTTTTTTTTATGAATATGTATTTTTTGTTGTTATATGTATTTCTTATGAATATACAATATTTGATATAATTTGAATTCAATTTGTCTTAAAACCCTCATATATGCCTTCTTAGACCCTTGTCTGGAATTAAACACACATCCAAATGCCCCCCCCCCAAAGTTACAGAGAAATCAGCGCCAGAGCCAGACCACACAGAACAGATTGAGCAAAGAAGCTAGGGAACGAGATAGGTGGAACGGAACAAAACAAATGTTGGCAGTGTAAAAGTAGTCACAAATCTACAAATGATTTATCTGTGAAGTGTCAACCGCACATTGCTTGCCTGTCATCACCGTCTTCTGTCAACGTTAGGTTTGCTATCTTCTCCTTGGTCTGTCTGTGTGGTTTACTGAAAATACGAGCAGAAAACTATCACAGTATAGAACATTCAGTTGGAAATGACTTATCTATTACAATGTATAAAAGATAACTACATCCAAATCTTTGTATCGTCAGAACCCCATTGATTAAATAAGATAAGTTTTTGCAATTTTGTTAATCTTTCATTTCACAGCTACAGTTACTCTATGCCACATAGGTATAATACAAGAACACACATACACAATTCCTTGTCCTCTACTAACAGTTGTTAATGTTTAAAATTACATTTGACACAGTGATGATTTCAGGAGGTTAGTTGGGAATAATTTCCTCCCCGGAGCTACGAAATTACTTTCTCTCGGACCCATATCTCCTATTCTTCTCAATGTGGATTCTCAGTATTTTTGCAGTACTACTTTTCACCCACACTGTATTGAAATTCTCCCCGGGAGAAATCTTCTGAAATCATCACTATATTGACGTATCACAACTGAGGATTTTTGCCAACACTTTTCTCTTGTTCTTAAGAGGACCGCAACCAGATGGGGACTATGGGGGCCAGGCTCCCTAAACTTTTCATGGACCCTCCAGACCTTAACACAAAATGCTATTATTAATACAAAAAACACAATTTAGCTATTTGTAAGAGAATTTTTAATGACTTGCCCCCTCCAACAAATTCATGCCGCCCCAAACCTCTGTGGCTGGTTGCGGCCCTGGTTCTTAATTTTCGTAAAATTCTGAATAGTTTCACACCTGTATTGGTCGTGTTAATTGCTTGTTTGTATAGAATAATCTATTATATATAATTGAAAGTGACTGTGTTTGTGACTTCATAACTCTTGGACCAACCGATCGATCTTGATCATATTTTTAACATAGATGAGGTTCGAGCCTGGGATTTTTTTTATTGTTTCACTTTTCACTTTGACGGTGCAAGTTAGGGGAGGGATATATATATATATATATATATATATATATATATATATATATATATATATATAATAATAAATAACCGATATTAGTGTCGAATCCATACTTTTTGGAGATGAGCTTATAACAGTTCCCTTTTAATTTTAAATTAATTGAGCCTCTACAACGCAAACTTCACTGCCATAATTCCATTTTATTTATTTTTTGTTGTCCTGTCAACGAAATACCAAAATCTTATTATTTTAAAACATTTGAATATCTTTTTATATATTAACATTATGTATATACTATTTACTTTTCTTTCTCTTCTTCTGATATTAAAATCAGCCAGCCTAGTACATATTTAGAATATCTTATGATCCAAAATTACAACTTAATAAAAATTTATAATACAAATATACAATGTACTGTTGTATATTATGGCGCCCGACGGACTTTTCTTTTTATTTATTTTATTTAAATAATGTACCGTTGTAAGATAAGGATTTAAAGTTTGTATTTCAACCCAGCAAACTGGGTAATTGACGCTAGTATAATTAAAGTAAGTTATTTATCCCCCACCATTTGTAAAAAATGTTATGACTAGTTATTATACATGCTTTTTAAAATATATCAGTTACAATGTTTAACTTGTACTCCTTTGTTCTTAAGTACAAAGCAAATTATTAAAAATTGCAGTTGTTGAGAAATATAAAATTCTTAATAATTGATCATGTTAATAAATTGTTTTTGAGGTTCCCTAATCTTGATCCATGTTAATTTGGGGAGTATAATGACTCAGAGGTGGAACACTTACCTCTGGCGCGTGAGGCCCCTGGTCCGACTTCCTGACAAGTACGTTTGTAGTGGACAACATCGTGTCCGTGTGGTTTCTCGCAGTACTGCCGTTCCCTCCCACATTCTCATTCCACCAATTCTTCCATCATCATTCACTTGCTTTAATCATTCGTCTCCCTTAGTCTAACGACATAATCGTAGAACGTTAAACTGAAATATTTCATTTTATTTAATTTCGTCCATTTTGATTTCTGGATTCATTAACCATGATAAGAGAATTCTTTGTTTTAAATGTTGAAAATTAGTCTTGTTTTATAGTAGTTAACTTGAGTCATATTGCAATGTTTGAAATAAACATGTATTAATATTAAAAACTATTCATAAAACGTAAAAGTTTTAAAAATATCATACGTGATTCGTATTAAATTGATTGATTTTTAGAATGACTATAATAGTTCTTTTTTGTCAATATAAATTTATTTATAAGTTATTATTAAAAAAGGACTTAAAATTTCAACTTCTAAGGGAATGAAAAAGGAGACGACTTTTTCTGACTCACTGAATGTAGCTCTTGAATCTCTGGATGTTAAGATAGAAAATTTGTTGCATGGTGCCTTTTGATTTGCTAAATACTAATATATCGTCCAATTTCTACCCCTGACTGTGGTAAAAATGATAGGAGAAAGAGCCAGACCTAGCGGGAATTTGAAAGGATTTAGGATCATTTGTTTGAACTTAATCTCTGGAAGGTAGTCCCACCTTTTGTGACCAGAACTGTACAATTTATGTGTTTTAACGAACATAATTTACTTCCAGTTCAATCACATGTCTTTAATATACTGATAGCTGATTGACAGTTTGTTCGTTGCCACGGTGAAAGTAACATATGTGTGACGTATGGCTTAAACAGCTTATTTTTTAAATCCAAAATGTCCACACAAAAAGTACTCACATACACTTTAATGATTGTTCATTGACTTATAAAAAACGCTTGTAATAATTCCTTTTTGTTAGTCGCTACAGCTTTGCTTGTTATAGCGTGAAGAAATGTCGTGGTAGCTTATCTCGTCAAAAATCTAACATTTAAAGGAAAAAGAAAGGATATATATATAATCCACTATTCTTCTTATTCTTATTATTCTTTATTCTTTAAATACTGAAGCAATCATTTACTCTTCCATGAGCACGTAAAATCTTAACAAACCCGAACGTAGTATTAGGAGTAAGACCTCAAATATACGTATATATAACTTTTGCTTTAAAAAAATCTTTTGTTGTGGATGAAAGAATTTATGTTAAGAATCTTTGAAACCAACATGAAAAGGACCTTCGTTAGCTTTTGCAAGGTAGTGGCTGTGAGATGATGAAAAGGAATGGCTTAATTTTTTTTTCTGGTGACGGTGATAATACAGGAAAAAGAAATAAATAGAAAATGAAGAATGTTACAAATTGTTCTACTAATACAGGGTCCTTTGAAGAACAAATTCTTTACATTCTCTTATTTCTATGAGAAAAAAGACAATAGATACGGCAAACTGAAGAAGAAAGTCTAATTGAATACACAGTGATTAAGAAATAATCCAATGTATTTACGGATGAAGACATTTGTCTATATGTAGCTTAAAACAACTATAAGAAGATACGAAGCCTTGAACAAAAGAGTCTTATTATCTACTTCTAATAACTTTCTTTTATTTTGTCCCAATGTTTGTTTTAAAGAGAAAAAATCAATGTTTTTCTCAGAAAGTTTCTTTCGATATTTTTGTTCTTAACCGCATCAAATCTTAAAAAGAGTACATTCACTGTATAAGTAAGAAAATACTTAATCCCATAATTCTTTGCTTCTCACTATTTCAAACTTCACTTTTAAATATAAAAGAATAAAATATCTCGGTTAAATAAGGCGCCTAGTATCAAAATTCGCCAACATCAATTTCGCTAAGTTTCGAGTAATCTCGCAAAACGTGCAGTGAAGCTCCATATACACACGTACAAAGTCCCATATTTGAACTAGTATTTTAATATGAAATATTAAGCTTTTAAACAAAATTCTGTTTCCATGGAATTCTTTTAGATCAAGCATATAACAAGCGATATACCAATTTCGGTAAAAAATGGATTTGGCTGTTTTGATACTAGGCGCCTCAAATATATATATCTTTCTCAATGTTAAAGTTCAAGTATTTTGCGCAGGTTTAGTGTCTAAAATAATATTATTTACGACAGTCTCTTTAGCATCGATGCATAATCTAGGGACTCTAAACAAATATACAAAATAAGCATTTAAAAAAATCTAACTTATTAATCACATTTATTTTTAAGCACAGTCAATGTATTACAGTTACCACCAGTGTTGATACGTTTTCTTAAGAAAAATTCCCTCGACTGACAAAATTATTCCTTTTCTTTCAAAATTTTCTCTTATTTGTACATTGTCTACTCCCTATCACAGAAGTTATGTGATAAGATTAATTTAACAATGTTAAAGGAAGTGCATACGACATTTGTTTTGTAAATTTCCCTTTTTGCTTCTATTCTTGTTACTTTTTTCATTTTTCACAAAAGATACAAATATAGCCAGACAAGAATGGGTGCAACTTCGCTACTGCGAATAGACACACACATTATTTCTATTGTATTGCTTTATTACTTAAAAGAAAAAAAAAAAAAACTTAGGAAAACTTTTATGTTCGTCAATCAGTCAGGCAAGATTTTCTCTGGATTTTCACATTTTATCGTAAAATTCTGCTTTCCCCCCCTTTTTTTGCTAAATTTATTTACGAAATTTCCCTCAAACTACGAACATTGGCTACCACTTTCTCTCAGTACGCACATAACTCGTTTTTTTTTTCTGGAATTTTACGATTTTTTCTTTTAATTTAACACTTTAGTTTTCAAGTAAGATTATATTTTTAAATTCTCATAGACCACAGAAAGTAAGGAAAATCTTATTTGTTTGTCCGTTGCAGAAATCCACACGGTTGAACCATTTAGAATAAATTTTGGAACATAACTAGTACCTACCGAAAGCCTGGTTTTTATTGCGCCATTTTGATTAAAATACATCTCCTAAAGGGGACGGCGGTTTAAAATTTCTAAAACAAAATAAAGTATTTTAGGAGTCCTTGAAGTTTGGGAGATGAAACGCAGCATACAAAGTCTTCAATAAAATAACTGAACATGTATCCCAGCGATTTGAAAACTTTCACTTCGAAGAGAAGGATGAGAGAATTTATGTAATAGTTTAAATTTTCATTTTGTATTCATAAAATGCCAAAAATAAGGAAACTAGTCTGTCTCATCTTTAAATAGTACGTCTCGTTATTATATCCTTAGTTATGAAAAGGAGAGTTCAATTCCAATCAATAAATAAATAAAACCGAAAGTAATTCAGTACGTAGTGGAATAGAACTAAAGGAACTTAAAATTATATTTTTCTACATTCTACACTTCGAAGCGCGAAGTTATAACGAACATTTTGTATCTATGTATTTGGAGAATGCTGCCTTACAATTGCTAGGGAACAAATAAATATTGGGCCATAACTTTTGGAAACATGATCCGAATATTTGACTAATATATAAGTTTCGTTAAAAGATGGCTGGGATTCCCCACCATGCTAAGAAACAGGTTTTGGTAAACCAAAAATAAGAGGCAAAACAATGTGGATAAGACATACCGTGGTCAATTGACACTAAAAACGTTAACAACTGCGAAAAAGCAAAGAGGAAGGAAGTTGGCTAGGATCTATTTTTGGAGGTACATTTCCGTGAAGGAACCGAAAAGAAGCTGCCCAATCTTGAGTTAGGATGAGAAGCCACCGGATTCAAACCCTGGACCACTGATAGGTAACTGCTTGCTGGCATCCATACTGCAAATTAAGAAACACAACAAAGTAACGTGAAAAGGTAATTAGCCAATATTGTGAAGACAAGTTGGATGGATTGACAAGTACTGATAACTGTAATAAATTTAGTATAGACAATGCAAGTTCTATAAGATGAAAATAGATTATGAAATACTAGCATTGATTTACGCTATATTAGCTGAAATATCTGTTCTTCGCACAGCAAGATTAGGTTTATAGAAATGACCCACTTCACTGGGCTAAATTAAGAAGAAAATAGTAATATGTTGCGTTAGCCAGTCACTTTTTACTATTACTAAAGCGCTCTCTGATATTTGTCATTTTCGATCATTTTTATATTTCTCCTTCCTCCTCCTCTCCCATGTAGCGTGGCTGAATTTGGATTTAAACGGCATCGAAAGTTTCACTGTTCATCACAGCGACCTCGAAAGCAATGGATTTGGCACTAATGTAGGTCATTTTCGATATATATATATATATATATATATATATATATATATATATATATATATATACTAGTACTAGCTGAACCTGCGCTCTCTACACATATACACATATGATCATGAATCTTCTTGTCATTCCTCACAACATCTGTACATGTCCCTTTACAGATACAAGTGAAAGACTTCTTGGATAAAAATCGGCAAGCAGTATCATAAAGGAAAGACTTTTTTGATTATTTTTTCAATATTTCTCACCGTTTGCAAGATCGAGCTTACTTCCTGTTAGAGTTTCTAACTCATGTATGATCAGTGTTTCCTTTCTTCTTTCATGCAGTATGTAATAAGCAAATACATTACCATTAGCAAATGCATACACCATTAATTATAACGTCAGTGATATATGGTGTTCATTGGGTAAAATACTCCAAACAATAAAGATTCATTTTAGACTGGAGAAATGGTTATCCTTCGTTTTTCATTATCATTTGGCCATGAAACAAACCCCTGAGAGATATACAACCACTGTATTCAACAATGTTGTGTTGGAATATACAACTCAAAGGATATGATGTTTTCTTTTTAATTTCAACACTTATAGTGCACAGTCGGTCATATAAATTCTTGAGGTACAAAATCCGTGAGTTAGGCAACCCAACTAACGCCCGCTCCAAAATTAATTACGCCTGGTAGTAGCTAGAACAGCAGCATGAAGTTGCCCCCAACTGTTGAAAGCACAATTCGGAAAGCTGGTTGTTGTATAGGAGTGGGGCGAAATGTTGGTTGTCGAAATAACAAAAGGGAGTGTTTGGATACTTGTACTTACAGTACTTCTTGTTTGTATGATACACACGTAAAATTATACAGAGGCACTTGAAAAAATATATAGATATTAGAGGCGCCGATGAGTAGATAACAGCCGGGGAACTTGGTTAATCTTATACTGTAATGAACTCAAATGGGGGATTATATAAACAAGTTAACATACTTCAAATGACTATACATATGTGCGTATCAAATATACGGATGGATTATGCGGTGTATGTAGTAGGTTATTTTTAACTAACTCAAAGCTTTGCGCTAAATTTTAAAATCATTAATAGAAATCCTACCTGTAAATCAATTAAAAGTATGGATGGATCATTTGGGGGAAAGAACCCAACCCCCAATGTAATTTTTTTGGTCTAACAGGGCGTAAGCTCCAAAGTATCGGTGCTACTGATTGATACGTAATACTACGTCGAAAGAAGAAATTGTTAATTTCATTATTCCTTAAATAATTTTTGAAAATACTAACTATTGGTAATTTTTTTGTAAATATTAAAAATGCAAAATTAGATAACACTCAGACGAGTTGGAGAACTTATCCGTATTAACGTATTTCCCGTTAGGTTGCAGATATAACTGAGGGTTCATGATTTGTATAATATTTGTGAAAACTTACACATTGAGAGACAAAGAGAAAGAGGGAGAATAAGTGTCAATAAACAATAACTTAAAAATGCACGAAATTAACGGATAATATCAAATATAGAACCACTGACAGAATTAACTCTGCAGCTCGTTTTCTCCATTCATTTTTCTTGCTTTATTTTCAGGTTCACTGAATTTCTCCACTGGAGATTATCTTTCATTTAGCAGCACCCAACTGGAGCTTAGCCTTGTAAATGAAACATTTTAAAAATTGTGTAAAGCGTGAGGACGAGAATTGAACCCGGACATTCGGAATATGAAATCACAACGTTAACCACTCATCTAAAATGTTACTTACTTAGGTTCCCTAAATAAATCACTTTTTCAGTTCGTTCAAAACAGTTGCTTGTTAATAGTCAAATTGATTGGCGAAAAACAGGAATATGTAATTGAGGACTCGGAGGGTATTCACTAAATTATCAGCATTACAGAGTAGTGATTGACGAACTTCTACACCCGAAAGCAAGAATGTTAACGGTACTTTACGTAATAATGATGTTTTAACATGGTTCTTTAATGGATGTTGTTAGAGGTGTCGTGAATGTCATTATGGGTTGATGACCTGCTTACGTGTGTTAGAAAGTTGTTATATTTTTGTTTTTAGTTGTGATGACATGTCTGTATTGTTGGAAAAAGTCATGTGTTCTTTTTCGAGTTTGTATGCGTGTCTGTAGAGACTTTATACAGGCTATTTTTTAAAAAATAATAATGGAAATTTGAATTGGTATGATTTGAATTAAATCTGTTGATACGTCATTTTGTATCACTTACTTCCGTAGTAGTGATTAAATTAATATTTATATTCTCCTAATAATTTAGTCGGAACAAATAAGATGTTCGAACAATATGCGAGAGAGAATAAAAGATTACACGAACAATATGTGAGAGAGAATAAAAAAGATATTCTCCTAATATATTTAACGGTTCGGTTTTTATTAATTTAACCTCTCGTAATAACTTTACTCGAGCAATACGTGATAGAATAAAAAATATATTATACAAATGGATTTGACTAATAGAAACTTACATTGAGAAATATATATAACTTGGAAAAATGAAATATTTGAGTTCCACCTGTTAGGCTAAAGGAGATGGTGATTATTTTATTTGTTAAAAATAAGATGATCGAACAATATGTGGAGAGAGAATAAAAGATGTGTAAAAGTTTATGTGATACGCACTGGGATCGAACCCGGGACCCTTAGTACCAGAGGTGTACACTGTATTGTAATGGGATTGAACCGGGACCCTTAGCAACAGAGGTGAACAATGTGTTGTACTGAAAATGAGCCTGGTACCCTTAGCACAAGAGATGAATGCTGTATTGTACGGGGATATAATATGGGACCCTTAGCAACAGAGGTGAACGTTGCATTGTACGGGGATTGAATATGGGACCCTTAGCACCAGAGGTGAACGTTGTATTGTACTGAAAATGAGCCTGGTACCCTTAGCAACAGAGGTGAACGTTGCATTGTATTGGAATTGAACCCGTGGCCCTTAGCACCAGAGGTGAACGTTGTATTGTACTGAGAATTATTGCAATCCTTACATGTAAATTGGCGAGAAAAAAAAACATATGGAAAATACGATGCGTGTGTGTGATTTGAATGGTTTATTTATTTATTTAATATTCATCGTTTTTTATTCCTTATAGTTAACTCCGTGTTTACAGCCAAGTTTGAAATACGGAGCGAATGATTGTTGTTCCGTCTCTTACAGAAGACTAACTTAGAATGAACAGAGTTTTATTTTTGTAATTGCCATTATTTCCGGGTCGATGCCTTACACGCTTTCTCCTTGCTCCCGATAGAACTATGACTTGTGACACGCATGTATAGAGTGTCAATGCACTTTCTAATTTTATTTCCGATTGTACTGGAATAACCTTAGACGCTTTCCCCTTGCTTGTTGGAACTTTGACTGATGACATACTGAAATATTTTTCCATTAACGATGATTGTCACGGCGATACTTATCGGCAGTGATGAAGAAGACAGATAGAAATTCGATGTTTCTTCCCCCTTTAGAAGATGTATTTTTGTGGCAATATCTGATTTTTGGCAGAATATCTAATATCTAATATCTGATGAAAGTTTAACATGTAGACATTTTCCTTAATTAGATGAGATCCGTACATTGGTAGAAGACTTAAATGTTGATACCATGTCTGAATGAGATTTCTCCAGCGGTTGACGAACTTGAAAATAAGAAATTTTTAGATTTCTTGCTGTAGCGGACATGATGATTTTATTTATTTATAATTAATGAAATCGGGTTGAAAACATGATGCTTGGGGGGAGGGACATAATGAAATCCTTATATATATATATATATATATATAGTATTGAAATAAAGTTTGTTATTATTGTTTTTACACAGTGCCATAGTGTGTGTGTTGATCTTTTGTGTGTTGAACTTTTTCGTCAGTGATTTTAACAAAACGAACTTTGATTTTTTTAAGGTGAGAACTTTTTTAAATGCTAAACTGATATGTATTATTCACTTAATTATAATAATGAGTTTTTTTGAATAATTATTGAAAAACTACACGAGTTGCTTTTGAGAAACATTATCGGGGAATAAACCTACGACCATGTAAGAGGGACAAGATTTCAACTGTTTGCAATTTATTATTATTATTATTATTATTATTATTTCATTATTTCGCTTCTTTTTTATTGGTTCGTGTTATTTTATTGGTTTATTTGCTTTTTTTTTGTTCAATCACTTCATTAGAAGTTCCGTGTTAATTATTGGATTGTATGCTAAAACATACTCCTAAGAACAGGTACCCTGTGAACCTACAAATAATTTCGAAAATACTAAGCTCGTTTTTTAAAATAAGAAACTCAGAACAGGTACCCTGTGAACCTACAAATAATTTAAAAATTGCGAACATATTAAAAAATGTGAACCTACAAATAATTTTGAAAATTGCGAACATATTAAAAATGTGAACCTACAAATAAAAGGCCTAAAGACGGACCATTTACTTGTAGAGTTTTATTTGCTTAATTATAGGATGCTTAATTACAATATGTTTGATTTATTTGTTACGATTTTTTAACTGTTATATCGATTACTTTAAAATCAGTTATACCTAATATATATATATATATATATATATATATATATATATATATATATATATATATATATATATATATATATATGTACGTTGTACAGATGGGACTTGAACTGTTTAAGTAAGCTCATTTGCTAATAGATGGCATAAAAGTACGCTTTGGTAACATAGCTGATAATCTTTTAGGAAGGCAAATGTTTGAACTAAGACGAGTATTTGCAGAAAGAAAGAAATGTTTTAGTCTTGGGGGGAGCACTTTTCCCCTAACATTATTGTGTTTTAATAGTAAATATTACTGAATGTTAGCCACATAACGCATACAATAGCTTTAATGTTAAGAAAGAAAATTTTACGGAACCCCTTAAGTACATTGGTTATTGAACACTGTCTTTTGATTTGAAAGCTTGTTGTGTATCCGCGAAGCAAAATGAAATTATATAGTCCTATTTGTACTATATTCCTCCAACTAACTGGCTTTTGCCTTTTAGATAGATTGCTTAGATTTTAAAAGTATTATAGCAAAAGGAAATTAGGTACTCCTATTTGTAGCATGATCCTCAATGAAGGGGCTTTTGCCTTTCAGATAGATTGCCTAGATTTTAACAGTATTAGAGCAAAAGGAAAATCACGTACCTATAACTGGCGGGCGACATTCCCCCATTAGTTATAGGTGCCCCTAATTTAAACAGTATTGTATTACAAGGAAGCAAAATGAAATTATGTAGTCCTATTTGTAGCATGTTCCTCAATGAAGGGGCTTTTGCCTCTTAGATAGACATCCATAGATTTAAACAGTATTGTATTACAAGGAAGCAAAATGAAATTATGTAGTCCTATTTGTGGCATGTTCCTCAATGAAGGGGCTTTTGTCTATTAGATAGACCAACATAGATTTAAACAGTATTGTATTACAAGGAAGCGAATTGAAATTATGTAGTCCTATTTGTAGCATGTTCCTCAATGAAGGGGCTTTTGTCTATTAGATAGACATCCATAGATTTAAACAGTATTGTATTAGAAGGAAGCAAAATGAAATTATGTAGTCCTATTTGTACTATATCCCTCCAACTAAGTAGCTTTACCCTCTCAGATAGATTGCATAGATTTTAACAGTATTATAGCAAAAGGAAATTAGGTACTCCTATTTGTAGTATAACCGTATAACTGGCGGGGGCATTTGCCTCTCAGATAGATTGCCTAGATTTAAACAGTATTATATTATAGCAAAAAGAGAATTATGTACGGCTATTTCTATTATATACGTTGATATGCGTTAAAGTTTTCCATTAGTTAGTCCCTACAATTGCGGGTTTTTCTGAATAGGTAATAACATGATGATAATTATGTTCATCTGAAGGGTCATATGTGTTGGTGGGTCCCCCTTAGGGATTTGTAATATAATGAACGTTTGGTGGATTACTGATAGAAGAAGAATCAACTATTCCCTCACAAATTATGTTTTATTAACAGAACACAACTGCGAGAAGGGTTTTTGGTACTTATTTAATGCTATTAGTAGTATTTTACGGATAAAAAGAAATATATATCATACTGTACCTTTAAAATATAAATATATATATTCAGGACTAATAATAAATACGTCAACACGACGCACAGGCTAAACTAAACTAAACTTAATTTAAAAGTTTTCCGACAGATGTCACTGTTAGTGGTGGGGGAGGGAGAACACTTGATAGAACATGATATAACATGTGTTTGATGTGTACGATTATCATTTTTTCTTACGTCAGCGTGCGTTAAAGATCACAGAGAAAGCTTTCCTGATTATTAAACCTATTTTAATAGTATTAAATAAAGTATACAGGATTACCACTATATTTATTGAGACATGTTTTATTACAGACATTGAAGCTGTGCTAAGCGTTGTGGTGCTAGCAATTAATTAAAAGTACCAACTATCCCAGCTGAGATTTCTTCTTTTTCTTTTTGTGGATTGTGAACGGAGAACTAAGCCTTGAAAGGTATGTATTTCTTATGGTTATTATGATTTTTTTTTATTTTAAAAGAAAGAAATTATATAGTTTTTAATTGTACTTGACTTGTATTTAACCAATATTAATGAACAAAGAGAGACTCTCTCTCTCTCTCTCTCTCTGTGTGTGTGTGTGTGTCTCTCTCTCTCTCTCTCTCTCTCTGTGTGTGTGTGTGTGTGTGTGTGTGGATATTTTTAATAGAATAGTTTACAATTCAATATAAGTGAATATATATTTACTGATTTTTCATAAAGTAACTTGATTGATTTCTATTTACATATCAATAATTAACTAAAAATGATGATTAATTTTTTTCTTTTTATATGATATTATTATGTGAGCGTTGCTTAAAAGAAGTATTTATTTGATTTTTATTATTATTATTATTATTAAACTGTAGTTGATTACTCAAAATAGTTTTTCTTTGTTTTATTTTTTAGATGGATTTCTTCTGCCCGACTGAAGAATTTAACATGATTGATGAGATCTACCTGCAAGAGGTCTTGCGCGGTCTCAACGAGTACCCTAGGGTTTTTAGTACGTGGAAAGCCATTATGGAATTAAACAGACTTGGCCATAGGGGAACGGTGAGATGCGAACCCATATTGCGGACCCTTCGTGTCTTTGAAGGTAATGATATACTACTTCTCCAGCACTGTGTAAGCAGTGCTGACGTACTGGATTTGTTTGTGTACGGGTTTTTCCGTAGTAAAGAATCATATGAATTGGCTCTAGATAAAGTTATGTATTTATTAGCTTGTGGGGAAGGTCAGGTAGATAGGATAAATGATACAGAGTTATCTGAGTTTTTTGATTTTGGCTCGCGATTTGTTTTGGAACCATGCTTAATCCCATCTGAAAATAATAATAATGCCATAGTCATGACCCCTCAAGAAACTCATAACTTGAGTCCTAATAATTTATATTTGTTATCAAATGAAGATTTAGCTTTCCTAAATGATAAAGCAGATGGGATTGGCAATTTAAATTCCGTTGAATTACCAATTGAAGAAGAAATGAGGAGATTGGTTGAAAATGAGGACAATGCTGTGGTTATACCCACGCAACAGGTCCAGGGAGAAAATCCTGTATACAATACAACTCAATATTGTGTACAGGATAATCATGACTATGGGAACCAAATGATTTTTTCTCCTCAGCCTGGACCGTCATCTGCTAGTGTCCCACCAATGGTTGGACATGGCAACATAAATAAGAATAGTACAAGTAGTACTACTGGTAGTTATAATAGTGGTAGTACAAGTGGTAGTAGTAGTGATAATAGTCATGGCGGGGATAATCAAAGCAATAGTAATTTCGAAGTTGTAAGACAAAGCAGACAAAGGTTTCGTAAGTTTCATCTTACGGGCCATGAAATTGTCGTCAGACCTGTGGGTGATGAAAGGAATATTAATAACCCAGAGGCCTATATCGAGAGTTTAATCGATTTTGCGTTGGAACATGTGATCTCCAATGCAGGCCCCATGGACTACATTGGTTTATACGTTGAAAGTAGTAATAGTACTAATAACAAACCAGTGTATGTGCCGTTTAGAAGAAAGGACAATTTCACTGCTAGAACAGTCCTCACTTCAATCGAACGAGTACTAAATTCGAATGAAGTGTTCCTTTTAGGGGAAGAAGTATTGTTTCGATTCCATATAGCTGAAAATTTGCACGGACAAGGAAGACCTAATGCAATGAGTGCTGTCCAAAAATATTGCAAATACCAAGATTACTTGGAAAAGCGATTAATTCGCATTGAAAATAAGAATATGTACTGCCTCCCCATGGCCATAATATATGGAATAACAAAACATACCGCAAGTAGTCAAGTTTTATGTAATTTAAAAACAAGAGACTATGATAATTGGATTCTTAAAGCAGAAGTTCTCTGCGAAATGGCAGGAGTTAACGTTCAAAGTAAGCAAGGTTGTGACATCTCTGATTTGGACCTCTTTCAAGCATATTTGAAAGGGGAATATCAAATCGTTGTTTATGAGGAGGTTGAAAAGAATAATCGGGAATATATAGTACGTTACCCGGGAGAACACGCAGAAAATAAGATTTTTATCCTATATCAAAGAGGTAACACTATTGGCCATTTCGAACCCATTCGTAATATTACAAGTTTTCTCAAGGCACGGAAGTATTGTTATTATTGTTTGGAAGGTTATGATGAAAGGTCACGTGCACACAAGTGTAAAACTCGTTGTACTTTTTGCGAACATACTCACGAACGGGACGATACTGCAAACAGAATTAAATGTAATGCATGCAATAGAGAGTTTGCTGAGGGTATTTGTTTTGACAACCATCTGACACATAATAAAGCGGCTAAATCCGTATGTGATAATGTAAAGCTCTGCATCGATTGTGGTATCATCTTTGATAAGAGGGGGCGAAAATCTGAACACATGTGTGGTGAACATTTTTGTTCAACATGCCGCGCGTATGTTGATACAAATCATACATGTTTTGTTCAGAGACAGCAACCTGTTCATACGAAAAGGTTTATGTACATCACCTATGATGTAGAGACGATGTTGAAGGCGCCGAATGAGCGCGGTGAAAGGGAACATGAAGTTGTACTGGTGTGTTGTCATCATGTATGTCACGTCTGTATAAGGAAAGGTATCGATGAGCCTTGTAAAACGTGCGGTGACAATATTGGAAATCGTTCGTTTTCTTTTAAGACAATGACGGATTTTATTAACCACGTGTTAGTAGAACGTCCTGTCTTTCAGAAAATCCTGGTGATCGCTCATAATGCATCCAGATACGATGGTCTCTTCTGTCTTAGAACTCTAATAGAAGACCAGCATATTGTACCTAGTGTTCTTATTCAGGGTCAAAAGATTTTTAATATTAACATAGGTAACCGTATCTTTTTTCGCGACTTTTTCCTCTATATTGGTGCTAAATTATCCAAATTACCGAAAACGTTAGGCCTTAGTCAAAATTTAAAGAAGGGAGATTTCCCATATTTGTTTAATACTGAAGAGAATCAAAATTATGTCGGTCCCTACCCTCCGCTTAAGTACTATGACCCTGAGGGACGAAGCACCGAAGAAAGAAAACAATTGGAAGCCTGGCACCAAGAACGTGCGGAAAGTGGCGAGGAGTTTAACCTGCAGAAGGATATGTTGGCTTATTGTAAAAATGATGTTAGAATTCTAACAGAAGCGGTCATCAAGTTTAGCGATATTATTGAAGAGAAAACGGAGGGTTTGCAATGTTTCATAACATCATCAACCATTGCAAGTCTTGCAATGCGTAAATATCGTACCTTGCACTTACCGGAAAATACTATTCCTATCATCCCCGCGTTGGGATTTCATCATAAGACCAAGTATAGTACAAAAGCTATGCAATGGCTTATGTATATGGAAGACCAATTAGGGATAGAAATCCAGCATGCTAGGAGAGGTGGGGAAAAGTATATTGGTAGGTACAAGGTCGATGGATGGCACGAAGGACTCAACGCTGCCTTCGAGTATTACGGATGTTTTTTCCATGCCTGCCGCCATTGTTTTCCCTTTAACCGTGACGCGGTTTTGCACGATGCACAAGATTCGTACAATACGATGGAAAAACGATATGAGCAAACCATGCGCCGCCGTAAGTACCTGAAAAGTATAGGTGTAAACCTATATGAAATATGGGAATGTTCTTGGGATAATAAGATAAAGACGGACAAGGAAGTGCAAAAGTTTGTTCAAGAACGTTGTACTAATCTACCTGATTTTCTTATTCCTAAGAACTGTTACAACGGTGGTCGCACGGAGGTCTTTCGTTCTTACGTTAATTGTACGAGTGATGAGCGTATATCTTATGCCGATGTAACTAGCCTTTACCCATGGGTAATGGCGCGTAAACCTATGCCGGTTAAATCACCTAAGATTCACACGGGACCGGACTTTCCAGATGTGGAAAGTATTCACGGTGTAGTCAAATGCACAATTGTCCCTGCAAAGGGCCTCTATTTTCCGATCTTACCATACGTTGCGGGAGGTCGATTATTTTTCGGCCTTTGCCGCACATGTATGGAAGAAGAAAACACTAATGAATGTACTCATAGTGATGCTGAGTGTGCTCTCACAGGAACATTTTGTACTCCAGAGTTACACCTTGCTCTTAAAAAAGGTTACAAAATAATCGATATACATGAGATATGGGAATTTGAACTCTTAGATCCTGAAGAGGGGAATTCAGGTGGACTGTTCGGGACCTATGTGAATTCCTTCCTTCAGATGAAGCAGGAAGCCTCTGGTTTTCCTGCTTACTGTACCACTGAAGAAGACAAACATAAATATATCGAAGAATATTATGCCCATGAAGGCATACGATTAAATTATGATAATATTAGGACGAACCCTGGATTGAGGCAATGTGCGAAACTATACCTCAATTCATTGTATGGAAAGTGGGGGCAACGCACAGATATGACACAGAGTATAATTGTTAGTGATGAGGTCACATTTCTTAGGTATTTAACTACGGCAAGGTATGAAATTCAAAGTGTGGTACCAATTGATGATGACCATCTCATTGTCACATACAGAGACATTGAAAACGAAAACGTTTCGTTAGCGTTTTCTAATGTGATACTAGCCGCATTTATTACTTCGTGGGCTAGACTTAGACTTTACGAACTACTGACAACTGTAGGACCTGACAGAGCCATTTACTGTGACACTGACAGTATCATGTATCTACAGAAAAAAGATGAGGAACCCTTGTTACCGCTCGGAAACTATTTGGGTGATCTTACAAATGAAATTCCTGAAGGTTGGGAGTTTACAACCTTTATTGGTCTTGGCTGTAAAAACTACGCAATGCGGCTAACAAATGCCCAAGGGGATGTTCGCGATATATTCAAAATTAGGGGGATAACACTAAACGATAGAACCTCTCAAAAAATTAACTTTGAGAGTTTCTATAAATTAGTGTCTGGACAATTAGAGTCCACAGTAATAGAAAACCCAAACAGTATCGTTCGTAGACCGGGGTTCCGTATCTTTAGCTGTAGAGAGACAAAGACACACCGTGAGGTCAACTAAAAACGAAAACGTATTGACGAACCTGACGTAACTGACGATGAACCAGTACAAAAACGTGCAAGTGTACCTTACGGTTATAGACCCACGAATGAATGAATGTGAGTTGTATGAATGTCTCTTTTTTTTAAACCGGCTCGTATACTCGTTCTTAAAATCGCTTGTAAAAATATTTATTTTTAATTTATTCCTAATTTATTTTAATTTATTTATAATTTATTTTTTTTCATTTCAAGCTTTAATCTTATATCCCAGTGATTTTTTTAATGGTTCGTATGCCAGAGCAGCTACGCTGTAAACTTGTAAATAATTCGTTTGCTGTGCAATTTTAGTTGGTACGCTTCTTGTAGAAGCTCATTTTATTTAAATTTTCGTTTCGAAATTCAAGCTTTAATTTTATCTTTTTATTCCCTCACATGTTCGAAAATATGTGAATGTATGAGTGTGAGTGTGTATATAAAGCAGAGTCTCTATTGTATGCATTAATTTGATTACAAGATGTTAAAGTTTCAACATCCCTCTACTATTTTAATTGCTGGTCCTTCAAGGGCTGGTAAAACTTGTTTTGTAAATCGTTTACTTAATGAATGTGATCAAATGTTTAGTATAAAATTTAATGATATTGTTTGGTGTTATGGTGCAGTAATACCAAAATTAGATGCGAATGCAAAAATACGTTTTGTAGAGGGAATACCTGACATGAATAATTTTGAAATTAAAGAAAATTCATTATTAATACTTGATGATTTAATGTCGGAAACTAATGACGATGTTGCTAATTTATTTACAAAGTATGCACATCATAAAAAGTTAACTGTAATATTTATTATTCAAAATTTATTTCCAAAACGAAAACATGCACGTGATATTAGTTTAAATGCACATTATATTATAGTATTTAAAAATCCACGTGATAAATTACAAATACAATATTTAGCAAGGCAAATTATGCCTCGGTATAGTAAAGAAGTCGTGAGTGTGTTCGAAGAAGTAACACGGGAGCCTCACACTTATTTATTATTTGACTTGACACAAAAAAATAAACGATGCATTGCGAATACGTACAAATATTTTTCCGAATGAAATCATGCATGTGTACGCTAACGTAAAAGACATGCATACAGAAATTCTTGTTTAGTTTGCATCAAGATGTTGAAGGTGAAACAACACTACAGCACGCTCCGTGCTCTGTGCAAATGCAAAAATGCAAAACGAAAACAAATTTTACAAAATGCTTCAGGGGATTTAATAAGAACAATATCTCAAGTAGCTAAAAACACAATAAAAGGAAACATTCCTTTAAATTCTCGTCAGAAGCAACGTTTACGTAGACATAAAAAGATCTTACGTGCTCTATCTCAGCAGCGTACTGCATTGAATAAAAAGAAGAAGTTGTTACTACAAAAAGGTGGTGCGCTTTTACCGTTAATTTTGGGACCACTTCTTGCAGCAGTAGGAAGTAGTATTTTCAGTCGTTAAATATGTCAGAGTTACGTAAAATGATTTTAGTTCCTGAAAATGCTGTACATGAAATTCAATCAAATCTTAAATCCATAGATTCACATCAGTCACGTTTAGATGAAGGAATGAATAATATCTTAAAACGCCGTGGTCTTAGTGTACAACAAAAGTGGAAATTATATCAACAAGCTTTGCATCGTTATTTACAGTATACATCTTCTTCTTCACATAAGCCTATTACTTTACCTATCATTCAAGAAGAAGAAGAAGAAGAAAAATTATCATGAAGTTCCAAACAAAATAGCAATACTTCTATTTTACCATTTGTATCAGACATTTTACAATCAGTACCGAAAACACTTCGTAGGAAAACAGATCTATTATTAAAACAGTTGACAAGTTCTGATAAAATTCAGTGGGATAAGTCTGGCATTGTACGTATTCAAGGAAAAACAATACCAGGTTCAAATATTATAGATTTAGTAAATGATGTTGTTCGTACAAGAAAATATTCAAGAAATCCTTTAGGTATTCATGAATTTAAAAATTTATTAGAAGATCTTAATGTTCCTAAAGAATTTATTGGTACACCTATTAGCACACCAGCATCAAAAGAGAATAGTAGTAGTAGTAGTAGACAACGTATTCGTAAAGTAAGAAAATCTACTAGTCCTGCAGTAGTTGCTAATTTATTTAAACAGTGGAAAGAATATAGTATGTAAAAATGACAAAATTATCAAAAATATATTATGATTATTCAAATCCTGATTCTTTATCAAGTATACAAACATTACAACGCAAAACAAAGTTATCTAAAAAGAAAATTAAAAATTGGTTAGCTTCTCAAGATGCTTATACATTACATGCACCAGCTCGTAAAGTTTTTGAACGTAAAAAGTATT
The DNA here is from genome assembly GCF_964235325.1 of Thermobia domestica. NCBI lineage: Eukaryota > Metazoa > Arthropoda > Insecta > Zygentoma > Lepismatidae > Thermobia > Thermobia domestica. The sequence goes on from NC_137455.1 coordinate 278,847,477, forward strand.
ATGTTAGTGCACCAAATGAAACATTACAAATGGATTTAGCAGATACGCAAAATATTGCAAAGTATAATAATAATTATAAATATATATTATGTTGTATTGATATTTCTTCACGTTATGCATATTGTGTTCCGTTAAAAACAAAGAAAGGTCCTTTAATGGTAAAAGCAATAACAAAAATTTTTAAAAATTTCAAGTTACCCGTGTTTAACGTACAAACAGATTTAGGCGGTGAATTTTATAATCGTCATGTAAAACAATTGTTTAAAAAATATGAAATTAATCATTATAGTGTTCATTCCGAAATTAAATGCGCGTTAGCAGAACGTTTTATACGTACATTAAAAGAAAGATTGTATCGTTATTTTACTGCAAAGAATACTTATCGTTATATTAATGTATTAGATCAAATTGTAAAAAATTATAATCATTCATACCATTCAAGTATTAAAATGGCACCTGCACAAGTAAATGATTCCAATGTAAATCAAGTGTGGGAAACATTATACGGAAATAAAAATAATAAAAAGATATAACATGTAAATTTAATCCGGGTGAATATGTACGTGTTAGTAAGTATAAACATGTATTAGAAAAAGGATATTTACCTAAGTGGCCACAAGAAATATTTATTGTTGACAAATGTATTAAGTCAGATCCTGTCACTTACAAATTAAAAGATTGGAACGGTGAAGAAATTAAAGGAATATTTTATGCACAAGAATTGCAAAAAGTAATTATAAATTCAAAGAAAACATATCTCATTGAAAAAGTATTAAAACGTAAAAAAGGGTGGATGTATGTAAAATGGTTAGGATATCCATCAAGTATGAATTCGTGGATTAGATCAGATTCTATTCAGTCTGCAAAATGAATTCGAACTTTACACACGACTTTTACGTTACTCTTCCTTCAAATGCAAGTAGCAATCTTTTTAATAATAATACCACATCATCATTTCGAGTTAAATTGGCACAACCTATTGATTTAAGTGATGGGGAATGGGGTGTTGCATTAACACAAATTAATATTCCGTGGAGTTTTTACAATGTTGGTGAAAATGAAGAAATTATAATTACTAGTGTTATCGATGATAAAGTTGAACGCTGCCATGTTCCAATAACACCTGGATATTATTCATCAATTGAATCAATTCTACAATTAATTCCTGAAAATGTTCGTATGTTACACTATTTACAAAATAAAAATCAAGTTGTTATTAAACATTCTTTAAAATTAGAAGATCAATGTATGATTGGTGTTACACCAGGTTTACAACAGATTTTTGGATTTATTAATGAAAATACGCTTGATGTTAAAAATGTTATATACACAAAAGTTAAAAATGTTGATTTAATATTAGCACGTGGAAAATTTCCATGTGATTTAGATTATAATATTCCCAATACAATTAATGTTTGCATTGATATTGTAAAACAACAACAAAATATAGGTCCATTAGTTCGAAAACTTAGTGTATATAATGTACAACACGGTCATGTAAAATCTTTTGTATTTCACACACCACATTATGTTAAAGTTGAAAAAAAATATTTTGATACAATAGAAGTAAACTTAAAAGATGAACACGGGTTAAAATTACCATTTCGTTTTGGAACTTCAAACCTAACACTTCACTTTAAACGAAAATGATTTCTGAAAGTATTGATGATAGTTTTTACATTACATTAGTTTCAAATGCTAGTGCTAATGTATATCCTACAAATAGTCCAACACATTTTATTAATCAATTAAAAAATAATATTCGTTTATCAGAATCCGATTGGTATGTAGGATTAAGTGAAGTACATATTCCATTAACATGTTATAATGTTACCGCGGGTGAAAACGTTATATGGTACAAATTTAAAAATGCAGAACCTATGAAAAGTAAAATTCTTGTTGGATATTATCCATCCATTCATCATTTACTAGAAGAATTAAACGCAATATCGAGTTTTATAAGATTTAGTTTTTCAAATGTTGTACATGTTGAATGTGATGAACATGTAGAATCAGTTACATTGTCGCCTACATTAGCTTTACAATTAGGTTTTTCTGAAAAATCAGATCTTGTAAAAGAATCTCATGGATTCAAACAACCATACATAGATATCGGATATCCACATCAAATTTTTATTTATACAGATATTATACAATATCAATTTTTAGGTGATACAAAAGCACCATTATTACGTATAGCAACAATCTCTGATATTAAATATGGAAAAGTTCAAACAATTACATTTGAAAATATTCATTATATGCCACTTGCAAAATTTTGTTTTAATACAATTGAAATACTATTAAAAGATCATGCAGGGCGAAATTTGCCATTTCGTTCTGGGACACTGACCGTAACACTACATTTTAAACGCTCTCCGGCATCTTCTAAATAATAATAATAATAATAAATGAGAGCAAGACGTGTTACTTATCATCGTGGGCGCGGAATACCATATTTTTCAGGACCTGTATATCAAAGGGGACATGGTATAGGTAGTTTCTTTAAAGGATTATTTCGTTTTGCTTTACCATTTCTTAAACAAGGTGCAAAAACTGGAGGACGTCAAGCATTACAAACCGGTATGCAAGTTGCGGGTGATGTATTAGAAAATCGACCATTTAAAGAATCGGTTCGTGCACGTGTAAAAGAAGCTGGTAATAGTTTAAAGACAAAAGCAATTAATAAAGTTGGGCAGTTGCTAACTGGTAACGGCAAGAGACGGTCACGCAAGAGGAAAGCTCCTGCAATTGTAAAGTTTGGACCACCAACAAAACGTAAACATATACAGGACATCTTTTCATAATGGCGTTCCTAAATTCAAATAGTTTTGAATGTTGTACCAATGAATTTGATTTCTTTTCTATACCAATGACACAAACAGCTATTGAAGCAACTACAAATGCTGAATATCGTCCTATTTCTACATTAACCTCAGAAGGACCTATTGAATTTGTTATTCCGGGAGAAACAGGTGAATTTATTCATCCTGCATATCTATATCTTTATGTACGTTGTAAAATTACTAAAGCTGATGGTACAACTTTAGCTGACGATGATGTTGTCGCACCCGTAAATAATTTCTTACATTCTTTATTTAGTCAAATTGATATTTCGTTAAATGATAAATTAATTAGTTCTTCATCAGGATCTTATCCTTATCGTGCATACATTGAAACATTATTAAATTATTCTCATGATGCTTCTCAAACACATTTAGCATGTGCCATGTGGCATAAAGATACTGCAAAAAATTTTAATAAATTAGATAATACAAATGCTGGTTTTCAAAAACGTGCTAATATGGTGAAAAATAGTAAATCTTTTGAAATGTATGGACGTTTTCATACGGATATTGTAAGTTTAGATCGTATGCTTCCTAACAAAGTAAGTTTGCGTGTAAAACTACATCGTAGTAAAGATAATTTTTGCTTAATGTCTGCTGAAAATACAAGTTATAAAGTTGCACTTGAGGAAATTATTCTTCATGTACGTCGTATTGATGTAGCTGCAGATTTAGCTATGCAATTAAATACACGAATGGGTTCGGAAACAGCCAAGTTACCTCTGACGAGAGTGGAAACAAGATCTTATACTATACCTGCACAAGTAAAGTCTTACAGCCTTGATAATCTTTTCCTGGGTAATGTTCCTAAAGGCCTGATTATTGGTTTCATCTCCAACACAGCCTTCAATGGGAAATCACATCTTAATCCCTTTGAATTTCGAAACTTTAACGTTAACAAACTGCAATTACAAGTCGGTTCAAAATCATTTCCTCCCAACCCCCTCACACCTGATTTTAATAATAATTTATACCTTCTAAGTTACTATACTTTGATTTCAGGTACTGGTATATATTATCAAAATTATTCACATACTGTTACTCTTGAGGAGTATCCAAACGGATATGCTCTGTATGCATTTATTCTATCTCCAACAGGAACTTTAGATGATAACACGTGGGATGTAGTACGCGATTCCCCTGTAAATTTAAAAGTATCATTTTTAGAAACTTTAACTGAACCTGTTACATGCATTGTGTACGCACAATTCGATTCTTTAGCACAAGTAGACAAAGACAGAAATATTTATACTGATAACACCTTCTAATTTATTTAGTTGAGTACAATGCGGGTTGTTGTTCACTTCTCGGCGTATCATGATAACGAAGATGAGTTTATTATAAAAGAGCTAGCCATTGTAAATACTGACGTTCCCTTTTTTCAAAATTGGGTTTTTAAACCACCATTTCCTTTAAATAACTTATCTGAGCCAATCATAAGCACAAACAAATATCTAGGTGAGAATGTGTATGGCATTACCTGGCACGAAGGGGATGTAGAATATTCACATCTTAAGGAAATACTTCAAACATATTGTTCAAATACTACAACCATATACACATATGGAATAAATATCAAGTGTTTTCTTCAAGAAATTCTTCAAAGAGAAGTTACAAATTTGGAAGAAATAAACTGTCCAAAGTATACTGCATTAAATTTTCACGTTCATCGGTGTGCACATAATAAGCATCGTTTCGGACAATATAGATGTACTGTTCATGAAGCATTACTGTATAGTGAATATGTGAAAGTGTATGATTATGTGTTACATGTGAATAACAGTGATAATTACATACCTACTACAATTAAAAATAATCTTTATCATGTATAGTGATGAATTATTAAAAGTGTTACTAACTGATAAAGTGACTGGTGCAAGTATTACTGGAATTTACCCTATTGACAAACTTCCTGTAACGGTAAAACCTCCTGCAGCACTTGTGATTAATCTTGATACATCTGATTCTGCTGGTTCCCACTGGGTTGCAGTGTACATCAATAAGAAAAAACATGGATACTACTTTGATAGTCTTGCTATGGACATTCCCAAGGAAATAAAAAACTTTTTGTCGAAAAATACTAAAATGTACTTTACAAATATTCAACAATATCAACATGATAATTCTGTGTTATGTGGTTATTTGGTCTTATATTTTCTGCATCATATTATTCGCACTCAATCATTTGAAAAGTGTTTAAAATTGTTTAACAAGAAAATTTTGAAAAAGAATGATGCTATTGTTTATAAACATGTAAACAAATTTTTAAAAAGAAAACACAAATAATTTTTTAAAATTTTTTTTTATTTATTTTTTTTTAAATTTACATTTTTAATTTACAATAAATTTTTTTAAACTTACACCCATGCATTTTATTTACAATTCCTCATTACAATCTTGATAATGCATTAGTTAATGCTGTTGATCTTTCATATTTCCACCAATAATTCAACTGTTGTGCATTACGATATGCACATCCTGATTTCTTTACAATACTTGTGTGAAAAGAACAGTATTCATTAAATGTATTTCCACATAATTCATTTAATGAAGGACAATGTTTTGTTTCTAAATCAATGACATTATCTAATGCAAATATTCTTTTAATCCAAAGAGATTTCTCTAAACCTTTACAATAAAAGGTTGAATTCTTTGCGCATAATTGATATACAAGGTTTCGTATGCATGATACAGTATATCCAGTTTTGCTATCCCATTTCAATCCATGCAAATTTAATGTTAACCAGTCAATTTGTTTTTGACATCCTAGTGATAATAAATTATATTCAACTGGTGATTTTACCAAGCAATGGAAATTTACTGTATCATCGCATGCAGTTAAACAAAACTCACGAATAATAAATTCGTTATCAGACATTTTAAAACCTTGAATATCAATAATATACTGATTTACACATGGTGAAATTTCATTTGTATGAAAAATAAAAAACGGAATTAGCTGTCCAACAAATTCTGTATTTTGTAAAAGATCACAAGTTTTATGCATAAAACATAGAAATGATATTTCACTATGTTCTTGTTCAAACACTTCAAAGAGTTCACTAAGAGTTTTGTCAAGAGATAAATACTTCACTGCAAATGATCCAGTATTATGAAAATGTTTACATTCATGAGGAAGATGTAACTTGCATTCCACGCATTCCAATGGATTATTGTTGTGTAAGTATACTTTTATAGTTTTTAATACACAGTTCACATTAATGTTTTCACCATTACATAACACACATGAAACACTAGCACTATTCGAATACATTTTTTTCAATCTGAAATATTCGCTTTCCGTTTGTCTTTTCTTATGAAGATCTCTAGTAATTCCGGTAAATAGTTTGTATCACTTAATAATTCCACATAGGCGTCATAAAATTTTTCTCTAGTTAATAGTCCGATAATATGCGTGTTTGCGTACAAATAAAACACATCATCTTCAACACTAGGACTTGCTATAATACTCCAAGCACGGATTTCCAATAATTCTGGACGCGTCGTCATACAATCATGATCAAAATCATGATTAGATCCTGTCGTACACCCATCACATATTAGTGTTTCATTAAAATTCCATTTTTCAATAGCCTTCTTTATACATTCGCGATCCACTTTTTCACTATTACAACAACAATCTAAAGCCCAAAATCGTGATGTTCTTGATAATATAATTGGAGATGATGGCGGTGTTGATGAAACTGTTAGCGCTGGTGAATCTATTGCATCAAAATCAAATTCTTCATCTGACGATGATTCGTATATTTCTGTTTCAGCATCAGATATTGCTTCAATATTGCTATTGCAAAGATCCTTCTTCTCATACGACTGCATGATGTATCTTTATATATTTTGTCTCTTATAACCTGTATTTTAAGTATTTTCATAACCGCAAGGTAATCACGTGTTCGGCATTCCCAACATTAAAGTTATTTTTATTAGTTTGTCCCCAATTTGTGATGTTTATCTCCCACGTCTGCAATCTTCCTTTTGTTCACCTACCGCGGCGCCAAAGTTATTTCTATCAGTCTGGCGGTATTCTGTAATGGTTACCAAACGTGTCAGCAATCTTCCTTTGTATTAAAATTCAAGTTTTAGCAACGCCCTGCAAGCACACATCATCACTCTTACACAACCGAGTTTCCAAAAGCGCGGGAAAAGTTCAGTTCATGTCTTAAGTTCACCAGCAAAAGACGTACGGAAACCACGCTCTGTATATGTACCAGCATAGTATATCATGCCAAAGTATACATATTTTATACACGACATCTTTCAGATTATTACCAACGAGTAATATTTTACATATTACGAATGAGTAAAAAGTCACGCATGAATAAATATTTCCCTCCCATCATACAGTATTCAGCTCCAATGATAAGGGTCCCGGGTTCGATCCCAATACGTATCACACATTATAAGTGTTCTCACCTTCTAATAAAATGGTTTCCTCCCACTTTATGAGATTTCATAGAAATCGATCCATAAAATATATTAGGAAAATATCTTTTTTATTCTCTCTCACATATTGTTCGAACATCTTATTTGTTCCGACTAAATTATTAGGAGAATATCTTTTTTATTCTCTCTCACATATTGTTCGTGTAATCTTTTATTCTCTCTCACATATTGTTCGAACATCTTATTTGTTCCGACTAAATTATTAGGAGAATATAAATATTAATTTAATCACTAATACGGATTTAATTCAAATCAAACCAATTCAAATTACCATTATTATTTTTTAAAAAATAGCCTGTATAAAGTCTCTACAGACACGCATACAAACTCGAAAAAGAACACATGACCTTTTCCAACAATACAGACATGTCATCACAACTAAAAACAAAAATATAACAACTTTCTAACACACGTAAGCAGGTCATCAACCCATAATGACATTCACGACACCTCTAACAACATCCATTAAAGAACCATGTTAAAACATCATTATTACGTAAAGTACCGTTAACATTCTTGCTTTCGGGTGTAGAAGTTCGTCAATCACTACTTTACAGATTTAAAAAAAAACAAAATACAAAACTCCCTTATTTTGAATCAAATACAGCGCGTTTATTATATACGTATGGAAAAAGGGACGTGATCGGGAATCGAACCAGACCCCTGGAACGACAGCCGACTACTCTACTACTGACCTAATTTTGAACTGAAGTACTACATATTAAAAACGATACACACGGTAGATCATCTTGCTTCTCTAGAAACGATCTAAACATTCATTGTCTTTCGGTTTGGAAAAGGGCTTTAAATAAACATGAAAATCAACAAAATGCCAATGCTAGCTTACAGAAAAGGAGTGATATCCTATTAAAAACAGTGTATCTGTCAGAACGCTAGCCAAGCGACCGCTACGAACAGTACTTAAATCAAATATGTCGGTCAAGCGCTTTAGTTCTTTTGTGTAGTCATAAACACTTGGCAAACCACAGATGGAGGAGTAGAAAACTGTACTTTCCAAATAACGTAATTTCACCTTCATAGGCTATCCTTTAAGGTACTTGGCTTACTTTGTGAAACGCTCACTCTTTTCGATGGGACATGTTTTACAGGAAACTCTTCAAATTACGTATTTATTTAACCTTTTGAAGGCACCAGGGCCTGGGCGTTGAAGGATCTATATAGTACCATATTTTACATAAGTAGAAATAAATCCCCAGGTTAAACGCGTTTGTGTATCTAGACTCATAACTATGAAAACATTTACGACCACTCTTACCACAATCATTTCAAGGATTCAAACTGTTTTATATAAGTCATTAGGACGTAAAATCGAATGTACTTTATTCGAAAAATAGTTTTATACATTGCAAGACCTGTAACGCCCAAATATTCACCGCAAACTCATAGTCACATTATCTGTCACACAAGAGCGTCATTTCAGACTTCGCTTGAGGGGGGCAAGAGCACCACTGACGTAAGACTTTCACGTTTTGTACTAGTATATTAGTAGACAATTGATTAAAGTATACGTAAACCTCAAACTCTTGGGGGACCCAAATTGCCCCCTCCTGTCCTCCCAAAATGACAAAACCTGGTAAAGCAACAAAATATATTAGGTTTCCAAATGCAATTTACACAATACATGACACGAACAGTGTGACAAGCATGGGAAACAGAGAAACTGTTATATGGTAAGACGACAGAAACAAAAGTTACAAGATGAATGTTTAAAGTGTATAGGAAAAAATGACCATCTGAGTATGTGGCGTAGTGGGTAACGTTCTAACCTACAAACATCAGCTGATCCATGTTTGAATCTTCGCCAAGTGCACCTTTCTCCTTTTCGTCGAAGGAACAGCTATTAGTTATAGTATTTACTTTTTTTCGTCGAAGGAACAGCCATTACTTGTAGTATTAGAGTTTCATATATGGTGTCATTCTGTTAGATTTTTCTTATTCTTTTCTAAGGTAACAATATAAGGCTGGAGGTATGATTCTACCTAGGCAAATCAAAAGTAAGGATGTTCTAGATTTCTTTTCATTAATAAAATATAGAAAGAAACTTTCATGTGAAACTAAATTACAAGTAACTAAAATAAAATAGCATGTGTCTCCCAGCTGACTCCCAGAATTTGTGTTTCTGCCCGTCCAACTGTCTGTTTCACCATAACACTCGTAAAGCTTACTTCATTTTAATTAAACTTGGTATATGCCTTCCTCCGTTCTTTGAAAATAACTTTATGGTTTGATGTTGCAGGAATCTATCAAAATAAGGGAGTAAAAAGAAATAAAATCTCCGTGCTGCAGGTTTCCACATACAGAAAATCATTTTCTGGTAGAAACTACGTAAATATGATTTGAATTCGATAAAACGTAGCACATGTTCTCTTTAGGGTATCCCACTCATTCCCAATGGTTGTAGTTGAAACCGACGAAAGTAGTTTTTTCCTTTTTTTCTGACACTAAGTGAATCACAAACTGAATACTCCACGCGTGCGCTACGGATCAGAGTAATATTATGTGTTGATTTATTTATTTATTGAATCATGTTCATTGTGGGTATTATTAATTTTATTTTTGTAAAAAAGCACGTTACTATCCACAAATATAAATATAATTGTAACTATATTCTTTTTCTATTTTTGAACAAAAAATATGACGAATGTGGATATTTTTGTTCGTTTTTGGATGCAAGACTGTTGACCCAATGAGATTTTCTTCAGTAGTAAGCAACTACGTATTCAGTAAGTCATCACTAAACGCTATAGGCAAAGAAAGCAAAGCAATATTGGGTTGTTTGAAATCAGTGTCTTGTCTCTGTTTTACCTGTGAAGTGAAGGCACTTTGCTTCTAAAAAAAATTTCTGATACACATTACATCAATGGAATATCGGTCTGTCTGTGAAAACAAAGAGGAAAGGAAAGAAAACATATGAGCTATCTGCGTCACTCTATTAGATCTTTAAGCATGTTGAAAAAATAAACCATGTCCAGTATTTAACCAAAATATGGTCAATAAGCTAGCGTTATTATCGAGTGGAAAGGCGGCATGTGTCCTGGAACTTTATATTATATCTGAAAGAGTTCGTGTCAGATCCAGAAGAAATGTAACTTTTAATGTAACATTTTATAAATTATAACATTTAGGCTAAAGAAGACAATGACAAATTGATCATGGATTTGCCAATAATTATTGCAACAATAAATGGGAAGAATGGAAGTACAGTCTTAGTGTTCGGTACTGAAGACCTGGGCTCGATTCCCAGCGTGGTTTATCTGGTTCGGGATCCCACATTAAGCTGCAGGCCCAACTCTCATATAGTCTCAGTTACGTTACGCTAAACCCTTAACCATCAACTCATCAGTCTTAGAGCTCATGAGATTGTGAGACGGTGATTGATTTGTGATCCGTGATGGGTTGCAATTAATCTAAAGAGGCAAAAGAAGGATCACAACGCTGGGTATAAAAATCGATCTCTTGCTGAAGCATCGTGACTTATAATTAAATTTCTGATTTCTAGCTTTCAAAAATTGTTTATATGTTCCTAATATAAGCTTGGAAAGTAGTTACATATATTCTAAAAATCATGAAATAGAATCAACAATTCCTTTAAAAATATTGACTGGGAATACTTTAAATCCAGGGTTTAGAAAGATTTATATAAAAATAATTAAACACATAGTTACATTAGTCTGGATTTTCAAAGCACGTTTTCACTGCTCACGTCATTTTAAAAATTATCAACCAACTGGTTAAAATTCCCCTTCTTCGCACGAGAAGAATAAGTGTATGAAAATGTTATTTGTGAAATATTTAATCCCCTTCACCCCTAAAAAAATGAATGATAAAAGCTACCCAAGTCAATCTACGTGCTAACTATGTTCAAAATTAATTTTTAACAGTTAAATTGCTTTTTTGCTTTGACCATTTTATGACTGGAAAATGTGATATTAGGATCTTGTAGGAATTACCCCCTTTCCCCACCCCTACATTCTACACGACAAATTTAACTAGCTTGATTGTATTTTGACAATCCCTTAAAATCATATAACTTATCTTGCATGTAATTCTCAAACGTTTGCACTCTTTAGACCTTGTAGTTATATTTCGGTGCAATGTGCTGACACTCAGACGCACACATCGAGAAAGACAATTATAAATTTAGTGAGAAGAGAGGGGAGAATCGTGTTGTTAGAATTACATTAAAATGAAATTAACATTAATGAAAAATTAGGTTAACGTTCCACGATTAACTCATTTAAGCTAAAGGATACGGATCATCAATGAAAATAAATGCTACTTAAAGTAAAGTCTTAACAATCTCCTAACGGAAATCGAATCTGAGATTACACGAACCACATGCGCCCACGCTAGCCACTAGACCAGCTGGAACATTTAGGACTACTTTAACTGTGTCATACAAATTTTCGTTCCCATCGTCTCCGGGTTTGTTCTGGTCCTACCGAGCCACGGGTCTGATTGCTTCCAGGTCATGAAATTCTTAACCAGTTTCATCACTGTTTCCCAATGCCAAATATAATACAAGCTTTGTTCCAACACCAACGGGTAAGAATTGACTGTGGTCAGATATTTTGTTCTAAAAGCGGAGTTCAATTCCCGGTAGGAACTCATGTGGTCCGAATGTCATGTTGAAACTGTAGGTTCATGTCTCATATAGCATCACTCCTGACCGAGACGCTAAACTCAAATCAATTACTACAACAAATAACAGACATTCTAGAAAGAGCTCCGCAGATCATTTTCTTCATAATAAACTTTTTTCATATCAAACAGAACAAACATAAAAGTATAATAACAAGCATTCTGTAAATCCCTCGGAAGTTTTCAAAAATCTAACAAAAAAGATTTGATGTAGGAACTTCAACCAAAAATAGGTTCTGGCAAGCAAAGTATGCTATTTTTGCATTTTCCATTTGATTAGTTGAAACATTTGCTAATGAAATGTTGACGTTACTTGTTCTTCCTGTATATGGAAAAGAAAACATTTTTTGAAGGAAAATCCGACATTATATACGTTGATTTATATATTTAAAAATCGGGAAACAGGAGCTGGCTCAGTGAAGCACTCTCTGGATTTATCGCTAGTTTAGTCAGTTTGTAACAACAATATTATAACCATGGGACGCCAAACTTGTGCTGCGTTATTCAAGGTGTAAAGTTCTTAACATATCTATAATCAAATTCAAGGTGTATATTTGAAGGTGAAGAGTCCCTATCTATTCAAGAAACTTGCATTTGAGCATATAAGGGTAAATATTATTGCTAACTTCAAACACCCTGCATTTCATTGCAGTTTATTTTATTATAAACTAGTGTTTAATTCTAATATAGAATTGTTCATAATATTTGTCATATTATCTTCCACAGTTTCAAGTATAAATATATTATTTCTTAATTTCTTTATGTAACAAAATGTAATGGCATAGAGGCATTTTGAACTATGATTTCTGTTTTGTTTAGAACTAAAGATGAGTATTTTATACGTAAACGACAACAAACTTTGGATACATTCAATGTGCGAATTAGATAATTTGTATTGGGGGGGATAAAATTAACCCAACAGGATGTAGTGTCTGAAGGTGCAATAATTCAAAATGAGACAATAATGCCTACCCCCCCCCCCCACATACGTACATAAATATGACATGGCATCTGTAAGAAATAAAAGATTCATTAATTCAATAAATCTACCGACAATAACTATGTTTGTATTGTCTTTCATGGCCACACAATACCTAACCGTTCTTATCCTGTTTATATGTTGTATTCACCCGTGTGCCTACAGCTCTGTAAGGTTTATTTCCTTGATAATTTGGCCCATTTACTTCCCCAGCCGTCGACGCAACGCAAAATTTGCGTTTTAGTTTGCGATAATCGGCATAGCATGCATATATAATATATATATGTAATTAATTTTTTGCCTTGCTTTGCTGTACACAAATTTTGTGCAGATATGAGTCGGACTGTGCCTCTAGAGATAGATATTCACTGAATTCTTTAAACAAAGAAAAACATTGGCACAGACATTTCATTTCGAAGTGCCTGAATAAGACGATTGTGATATAGGGCACATTCCATATGGGTGTCCGTAAAATTTGTGTTTCGCAATGCAAGAAATGCAGATAGCTATTATAATTATTATGCCAATTACCACAAATTAAATGCAACTTTTGAGTTGCGTAGACGCAAACTAGGGAATGAGGACCATGCGCTACCAAAGAATACACTGGAAAATAAAATATAACAAAAAATAAAACAAGATGATAATCGATACAAATGTAGAGGTTAAATATGACATGTCCGATCTTCACCAAGTTGTTCTTGGCCAAATGCTAAGAGTATTTATAAATCCATGGGTGACTGTTATGCGCAATTAATACATTCAAATTCACGAACGACGACGAACTGAGGGTACAGGTGCAAGTAACAACTGTAGTCATAATAAACCCAAGCTGTAAACGTCAGCAACAAACACCTAGTCTCCCACTTGCCGGTAAATGTTGATCGTCGATATAGCGACGCGTAGAAGGATTACCGCTAGAGTGCCACTGGCGGCAGGGCTTCGTCGAGTCGAAACACATATCTAGAGTCGGGGTATTGAAGTTACCACCGGGTAGCAGCGAGGACTTCATTTAGGTCCGCGCTCCTTCGGAGAATCGCGAATTGACCAACACGAACTATCGCCAGTCATGTGCATGAGTTATTATTATCCAGTATATTATTTTTCTTGATGAATTGTTCCTGAAGTGAGCTCCAGGAGTCAAGAGTAACCTCTGACTCTACACGATGAAGTAAAAAATCTTGAGATGGGTGCGTATAATTGTATGAATTTAGATGGCAACTATCGCCGATCATTAGAAAGTGAATATGGGAGAACTATGAAATAAAGTAAATAGACGCGTATCATTTTGTTATTAAATTACATGGCGAACGCATTTTATCTGATCCCAAACGGTTATCGTCGAATATACACCTTTAAAGTAGCACTCTGATTGACCAAGTTAAAAAGACCTCAACGATTAATCCCCCTACAAGCGAGGTTTCCTTCATCGCCTCTGTGGTGAAGTCTGAAGAGTAGAGATGCAAAAAAGCCGGCTTTTTTGAATCGATGGTTTTTTGCACATAAAAAGCCGGCTTTTTTGGAAAAAAAACGAGAATTTTGGAAATTTTGGCTTTTTTCATTTTCATGATTTTTCTATTTAGATAGCTTCCTTATAGTATACTCCGAAGTTAAATAAGATTTCATGACCTAAATGCCATATTTCGCTCTGGAATTCACCATCATGATGGATGGAGCACATGTTTTATGAATTAAAGTGAACATGAAGTACGGACAATTTTAGAGGACATTTAACTTTATTTTAACTTTTGAGTTATCGACAATGTTTTTCCTCTCTAGATAATTTCTTTTTAGTCATCCGTGTTTCATTTCTTAGTGTTTAGTACTGTAGCTTGTAGCACATAATTAAAATTATGTTTTTCAATATATCTGTCAGAGCGTATTTCCACATTTCCGTTATACTGTAGCTGTGCAGTGACTTAGCAACAATTTTCCGGATACAACCTTAAATATCATTTGATAGGAATAATCAGTAGGGGATTTAGAAAAGAATTTGGGAGAGAGAAAAGAATTTGGGAGGTAGGTATATTCTGAATGTTTGATTTTTTAAAAAATCTCTAATTTTTATTTTTATTTGGGAGGAGCTTGAAGTTTATAAGTACGGGCATAAGAAATATTTCGTTTCGTTTGTACCTAGTTATATCATAAATACTGTCACAAAGTTTGGAGTAGCGCTGTTGGCATCCGGAGTGGCACAGTGCTGCCATGTGTGTATAAAGCGGAAGATGCATTCAGTGTGTGTTTGACCGTTCATGACATACGTTGATATTGTACTGAGTTCTGATGGAGTGAGGCAATTACGAAAATCGTGTAGCAGTAATTGCACTACACAAGGTGCAGCCGGTGAGTCTAATAATCGGGAAGACAGCAGGTGAGATTTACAACCTCCTGAAACCCCTACAAATCAGCAAGAAATTCGAGTATCGCGCCATACAGTAATACACCAAGACTGGAACGGCAGCTGACTGCGTAAGGAATGGCAGACCACGAACAGTACGAATCCCACAGGTCCAGAAAGCAGTCGCAACAAGAATTCGAAGAAATCCTGTTCGAACACAAAGTGTGATGGCTGCTGAGATGAACATCAGCAGAAATTCCATGTCACATGTGCTCAGAAGTGGCTTACATCTACGGACGTATAAGAGGCGGACTGGTCACTTTCTGATCCAAGCATTAATGTCACAGAGGGTCCTTAAATCAAAGAGACTGTTGCGGCGTTACACCAACAATCTGCACAGAAAGATTCTGTTTACTGACGAAAAGGTGTTCACAATTGAGCAGGCCTTCTACGCCCAAAATGACCGTGTGTATGCCACGTCATTTACCGCAGCTGCAGAGGCAGGTCCAAGGGTTCAGAGGGCACATGATCCTGCCTCAGTGATGGTTTGGTGGGAAGTGAGCTACTCAGGCTCAACCCAGTTGCATTTTTACGAAAAAGATGTTAAAACATCTGCCAGGGTGTACCAGAACACAGTGCTAACACCTATATTGAAACCACTGTCTGCTACCATGTTCCCTGGAGAAAGGTGGACCTTCCAGCATTATTCCGCTCCAGGTCACAAAGTGAAAACAATCCAGGTGTGGCTGGCACGAACGTCCCCGACTTCATTTCACCCGCTGCTTGGCCTTCTAGCAACCCGGACCTTAACTCGTTGGGCTACAAACTTTGGACAGTTCTTCAGGCAAAGGTCTGCCATAAACGGCATCCATCTGTCGACAGTCTGAAACAATACGGCATCCATCTGTCGAAGTCTGAAACAATCATTGACCCGAGCAGTGAACAATTTTCCCATGGGCGTGGTGCGTAATGCCATTGAACAGTGCCCCGACAGACTTCGTGCCTGCATCAAGACCAAAGGGAGATATTTCGAAAAATGATTCGTGTGTCAGGTGTACAGCATATCAATGTAAAACATGACCAAAATAAATTGCCTTGGTGTTAATACTCTCTGTGTTATTCCCATTCAAATTTGTGACAGTATTTATGATATAACTAGGTAGGCTATATTCAGCAATATTCTTCCGGATACAACCTTGAAGACCATTTTATAGTGAAATCAGTGGCGGATTTAGGAAAGTATTTTGGGAGAAGTTTTTCTTATAAATGTTTAGTTTTTCTAAAAAAAAAATCCTAATTTTTTATCTGAGGAGAGTTTGAAGTTTATGAGTAAAGGCATAACTAATATTTAGTTTGTTTTAGAATTTTCATAATTTCGGGGTACAGGCTTCAATTCGAAAGACATCCCTACCCTAACCCCTTCGCAAATCCGTCACTGCTGGTAATTAGTAATAACAACGATTTAAAACCGATAAGAAAGAAAATAGGCCATAACTTACAGTACACGCACTATCTCTACATTTACAGATGGAATTAAGAAAACCTTTTGTCAAAATGGTCGAATGCGGGGATGAATCCCGGACTTCCCGACAGAAGCGCAAAAGCTAACCACTCGCTCATGTTTGTTATGCAGTTGTGCTTAACTTAAAGGTATTCTCTAAATGGTCTACGGAATCCGAAGATTCAATGCCGCTTTCACAAGAGCTCTCCATTGACTTGCCCAATTCGATTCAGTTTCTACTCTGTATTCCTATTTCTACAAGATCCATCTTAATATTGTCCTCTCATCTGAGCCTAGGTCTTCCTAATGGACGTTTTCCGATTAGATTTCCAGTTGAAACTTTGAAAGCTAACCTATCTTCTTCCATTCTGGCTACATGACTTGCCTACCTGAGCCCCCTAAACTTGATGACTCTAACGATGTTTGGTAAACCGTATAAATTATGTAGTTCTTCGTTATGAAGTTTCTGCCATACCCCATTCCCGTTCCTCTTGGGTCCAAATATTCGTCTCAGGATTTTATTCTAAAATATTTTCAGTCTGCGTTCTTCCCTCAGCGTAAGCGACCATGATCCATAACTACAAAGCATAACAGGCATGATTATCATTTTATATATTTTAAGCTTTAAATTCCTCGACAGAATTCGCGACGACAAAATATTTTGAACTGAATAATAACACGAATTTCCTGATTTCAGTTGACATTTAATTTCCTCGTGGATATGATTTTGGCCTCGTATTATTGATCCTAGATATTTGAAAGTATGCACTTTGTCGAAAGTATTATTTGATATTTTAACACATTCATAATTTGCCGTATTACGATCCTGGTCAACTTCCATGTATTTAGTTTTCTCAGCATTTATTTCTAAATCAATGTCGCTGCAAGCGTTTAATAAGGCCTCTGAATTTATTTCGATGTTCTCCTTTAAGATTTATATCATCAGCATACGCCATAACCTGGTGAATACCATTCAGCTCTAGACCCTAGCTGCTATCTTTGATTTTCCTTATAGCGTACTCCGGAACAAAGCTGAATAATAATGGTGATAACGCTTCTCCTTGTTTTAGGCCATTCTTGACGTGGAAGCTCGCATTTTTCTACTCGGAATTTACTCTGGGATTCATTTAAACACATTTTCATTAATTTAACAAGCTTTTTCCGTATTCCAAATTCTGTAAGAATGTTGTACAATGTTTCCCTCCTAACCGAGTCGTAAGCCTTTCTAAAATCAATAAACAGTTGATGTACTGGGTAATATAATCCCATTTCTTTTCGAATATTTGTCGAATGGTAAATATCTGGTTGATACTTGATCGACTTCAAAAATTCCACGCTGATAATCTCCAATAATTTCATCTGCGTATGGGATCAATCTTGTTAATAGAATGTTAAGAAAAGTGCCTCGTTAATTATTACAATCAGTTTTGTCACCTTCCTTGTGAATTGGAACAGTGATTGATTCTTTTCACTCTTCTTAAATGTATTCCATACCTTTTCTTTTTTGTGTGTAAAAAAATCGTAACGATATATTGAATTCCTCGTTAAAAATTCAGAAACCTTCAGAACTGGGTAAACCGTGATGGTGGTTATACATTCTAGAGCCTAGGAAACCACACACTCAGATGAACAGTCTATTATGCATATGATCCATAAACAGAAAATTCGGTACTTTCTTGATTCTGAACAAGCTTAAGAAACAGTCAGTGCATTACAGAATTCGGAACCTTATCGATTTTACAGATCCGAAGCACTTGATAGGGGATAACAGATTATTACGTATGTGATCAATGAATGAAAATTTTGTTCGAAGTATTTATACAATGTATGTGAAAGTTAGAACTTAACTGAAAAATTCCAAGAATGTACAGAACCGCTCGAAACGAAGCTCTTGATGTGCAGCTTTTAAGAGTATCATATAAATGTATTTCTCTCATGTTTTACTTTATTTTGTTTCAAAAAGAGCGTTTGTGATATTTTGAAGTAAAAATACTACATACAATTTTGCTAGTTATTTATGTATATATTTTTTTCTTTAAAACAAATACTTACTTTTGTATATAAAGAGGTTAAAAATTTATTACATATATTGGTTAATCCTCTGCAATTCATAATGTAAATATGTTAAGTATTTTAAAAAATCTTTTCGAAATTCATGGTTTATTTTAGAAGTTTTATATTATTATCTGCATCAACCACTAATTAAATGAGTTTTGTGTTGTAGAGAAGCGAAACGAAGTCTGCTTTATCAATTTGAAGCAAAATTTTCAAAAAAGCCCAAAATTTCCCAAGCAAAAAAGCGAAGCAGAAAAAACCGAGTTCCCCCCCAAAAAAAAGCCGTTTTTTTTTTCCGAGCCCTTGCATCTCTACTGAAGAGTACGTGTCTAGTAATCGTAAGTTTGGTGGTACGCCCACTTCGGGGACCTTTTTTTTTGTACTTTATTGAGTGTTTTTTATGCTGACATTAATGCAAACAAATCTCACATATAGACGATTTAACACATTTTGGAGGAGTAATTTTGTGGTTCATTGGCGTTACGTCGTACCTCTGCCACTGGTGGGCCGCTGGTGATATAATTTGCAACACGGAAGTGGGGCCACCGCGAATCGTCTCTGCGGGGCCACCAATTTTTGGTGAGAGGTCGCTAGTTGCCCATCGGTGGTCCACCAACGCTTGCAACATGGGGAATATAGTTCAACTGAACAACAATAAAAATAGTGGGGAACTTAGAAATGACCAAGCTGAATAGTTTACATCGCTCATTTCGAAATACAGCTAGCAAATTAAACTTACAAGAAATGACAAAAATTATAGAAATTTGGCATTATACTAAGCATAGTTGGGGGGGGGGGGAACCGAGGATCCCCAGTAGGGATACTTCAGTCGACATCTTTCTGGAGGAACAAAATGTTATTGAGGGGGAAAATCCCCCTCGTCCCCCGGTAATTTGCACCCTGGTTACATTTAGTTCCAGAAATAAAGATGATGGAAACCAATGTGCTGACCACACACAAAACAATTGAAATTCATCTTTTGCCCATAGTTAACTAATTATGGACTACAATTGAAGAGCATTCAATTTATTTTTGAGCTGTAAACTTATTCATAATATTATTAATAATAAAATCTAGACCAGTTTCACGCTTGTAAAATTCTACTTCATTTTGTTCGCTTGACAATAAATAAATAAATAAATAAATAAATAAATATTTGCAGAATATCGATTAGGATTAGGAATTAGATTTCTGGGCTGTCAGCATCGAAGGAGATTTAGCCCATCACGTATATGAGGAGTGACGTCCCTCGGCTAGCACTATCCAATGAAAGGGAGGGAAGAAAGAATTGGGGGAGGAAGGAATCGGCCTGAGACCATTATGTTAGGTACCATTCCGGCATTTGCCTTGTGTGAATGAGGGAAACCGAGGAAAAAACTCGTTCAAAATGGCTGGCCTGGAAAATCTGTTACTCTTTGTCGACCGAGTGTCTCTACCGGGAATCGAACCAGTGACCACTCGAGCCAAACTCGAGAGTGTTAGCAACTACGGAACCACTTGAAGAATATTGAATCACATCTTAAACTGCAATCACGTTTTTTACTGGAGTCCTACCTGATCAATAAAAAAATAAATAAATAAATACAACACGAACGAAGTATAACGAAGATTCAAAAACGGGTCGCGGGAATGGGCATTCTGCACAGATGCAATGAGTTACGGAATAATATAATACAAGTAACTTACTCTGTAAATATATGGAAATAACTGTAAGCTTCACGCTGTGAAAGAACGTTGTTTTTTTCTTCTAAAACACTGATTGGCCACTTTGAGCATGATCGAAGATATGGTCCCAAGGATGAAATTTTTTAGGTCCACAGTGTCTCAAATTCTCCCTCAGTTCACCACTTGAAATTAGTGTTTAAAAGGATTTCTTAATAAATAGAAAATTACATTTATTTCTCTTTCTACGGTTTGAAATGGCAAAATCATAACTTAAAGAGAATTATAATACGTAAAAGAATAAAGAATTATAGAAAAATGATGTAAATATTATCGTGTAAGTTACCGATTTCTAGTCAGATTAAAACTCGAATATTCGTGTGGATTGCACTTTAAAGTAAATACTATGTCTACATAATTCTTACTGGAAATGTATGTTTAGCTGCAATTACTTAATCAATATTTTTAATAATATATTTTTATCGTAATATTTTTACTGTTCAATGTTGTATACACTTCATTTCCCAAAGCAAACTCTCGCAAATGTATGGTCGACTGGTGAATGCTATCAAATAAATTATCATTTAGTTACGTGAATGCTGTATAGCCTCATTTTAAACTTCATACTTTAACAAATAATAGTAATAATAATAATAATAATAATAATAATAATAATAATAATAATAATAATAATAATAATAATAATAATAATAATAATAATAATAAAATCATAGTCGTGTCTTTATAAGAATTTTGGGCTTAGTCAATATATGGATTCCACGTGGTCTCTATTCGAAGTTGTATTTAATCGAATCCGATAGAAACACAAAGAGAAACTTCGAGAACAGATAAGAGAAAAATCTTACTTTGATGGGACTCGAACTAACCTTTAAGAGTGATCTACGCGCAAGCGCTTTAGACCATTTTTTCTTTTCTTTACGTTAACTGATTCACCAAACGTATCTCAGCAACTTGTATCTATTTTCTACTCGGTATACACATTTTACAGTTATTTCCAGTAATCTGGAACGACAGGGACACGGACACAAAAACATTGAAGAAAGTTAAAATTTCAAAGTTTTCTCCCAGCGGGAATCGAAACCGGGACCCCATACATCAAAGGCACAAGTGCTAGCCACTAGACCCACAGGGAGAGCAAGTAAGATATATTTTGTAGTGTCTGAAGTTGAAGCCTGATTCACCCTGATGTAATATGTCTATTGATCGTATGTTTATGTTCACCGTATTTGTTACTTTGAGGAATGATGTATGTTATTGATATAGGTTCTATTACATATTTGTCCATAAATATTATATAAATTATCAAAATTATTCATGATTTGTCATGGAAATTTACTGGTGAATGCATAGTAGACAAAAAGTGCAATTGGAAGGAGAGTTCGACAGGGATGATATCTTTCGCCGACATAATTTCATATCTATCTAGAAGAGATAGCAAAAAGGAGTCTACATAATGGAGATGGAATTTCGTTAGGAAGTAAAATGATTAGGTGTATACAGTTTGGGGACGATGTGCTTGTTCTTGCAGAATCTTAAAGAAAATGAATAAGAAGTTGAAAACCTGAGGAGAGTTTGTGAAGAATATAGGATGAAATTAAATGTTAGAAAGACAAAATCCATGGTGATTGCAACGAAGTGATCGGTGTCAAATATAGAAGTAGGAGCGGAGAAAATACAACAGGTGACTAGTTTCGTGTGACAAGTAACACTTCCAAGTGTAACACTCCGATTTTGATAAAAAATTGGCACTTAGATACTACACATAAAATAAACGAATATGTGTGTTTTTTATTTTCTGCGGAAAAACGGTTTTAGGGGCAAAAGCCCCCACCCAAAATTTGAAATTTGACGCCCGAAAGGTAAAAACAAGTGGAGCGAAATGAGCGAAATTGTGCACAGATATTGTAGACGTAAAATGAGGGAATACGGGTTTCGTATTTTTTGGAAAAACTGTTAGGTGGGGCACGGACCCCTCCAAATCTTTTCTCACGAAATATAAAAAGTCCTAATAACAGTATGTTGGGTGTGTGGAAAGAACATGAAGAATTGTAACGAAACTTTGTATATGGACACTACGCAAAAAATAAACGAATACTGTTTTTATTTTCTGCGGAAAAACGGTTTTAGAGGGCGAAAGCCCTCATCTAAAATTTTAGAAGTTTTCTCCCGAAAATCATGGAGAAGTGCACCAAAGTGAATGAAATTGTTCACAGACATTGTAGATCTAAACTTAGGAATACGTGTTTCGTATTTTTTTTTAAAACGGTTCGGTGGGACAAGGACCCCTCCAAATCTTGGATCATGAAATATCAGAAGCGTTAATAACAGTATGTCAGAAGTGCATAAAGGACATGAAGAACTGGGAGAAAACTTCCTGTAGTGATAATACGCAAAAAATTAACGAACACGGATTTTTTATTTTCTGCGGAAAAACGGTTTTAGGGGGTAGAAGCTCCCAGTCAAAATTTTAAAAGTTGACACCCGAAAATCAAGAACAAGTGCACCGAAATGAATGAAATTGTGCGCAGATATTGTAGGCATAAAATGAGGAAACACGTGTTTTGTATTTTGCTCGAAAAACGGTTGGTAGGACTCCTCCAAACCTTTGATCATGAAATATCAAAAGTGCTAATAACAGTATGTCAGAAGTGCTTAAAGGACATGAAGAATTGCAACAAAACTTTGTGTAGGGATAATACGCAAAATAATAAACGAATACGTTTTTTTATTTTCTGCGGAAAAACGGTTTTAGGGGTAAAAGCCCCCACCCAAAACTTTGAAATTTGATGCCCGAAAGACAAATAGCAGTTAACCAAAGTGAATGAAACTGTGTACAGATACTGTAGTCGTAAAATGAGGGAATATGTGTTTCGTATTTTCCTAAAAAAAAAAAAAAAAGTTTGGGTGGGCCACACACTTTCTAAACCGTTGATTACGAAATATCAAAAGCGCAAAAAAGTATACGTCAGAAGTTCCTAAAGGATATAGAGAATTGCAACGAAACTTCGTGAAGGGACAATTTGCAAAACAGTAAACGGAGCGTGGTTTAATTCGTGCGGAAAAATAATGGGGCCAAGACCCCCTTCGCAAAAAAGGTAAATATTACCGTAATTGCACAGGAAGGAGTGGATCGAAGCAAATGAAATTGTGTGTAGATATTGTATATGTAAAATAAGGCCTTTCGAGTTTCTCAAATGTTCCTATCCGATTTGCTTAAAATTTGCCACATAAACACAAACAGGAAATAAATCGACACGCGTTTTTGTTTATGCGGAAAAACATTGTGAGGGGTAAAGGCGCTTCCTGAAATACTATGAAATGCGCTACACTGTTTGTGGTTAGTGTTGATCTGCCAAATTTGAAGAAATCGGATGGGACACTTGTGAAACACGGAAGGCCTTAATTTACATTTACAATATCTACACAAAATTTCGCTCGCTTCGGTCCACTCCTTCCGCCACCCAACGCCTCGGTCCAGCGAAGATTTTTTTCTTTTCAGAAAAATACGAAACACGTATTCCCTCATCTTACCTCTACAATATCTGTACACAATTTCATTCACTTCGGTCCACTTCTTTTTGCCTTTCGGGCGTGAAATTTCGAAATTTTGGGTCTGGGCTTTTGCCCCTAAAACCGTTTTTCCGCAGAAAATAAAAAAAATTCGTATTCGTTTATTCTTTGCGTGTTGTCCCTACACAAACTTTCATTGCTGTTCTTCATGTCCTTAAGACACATCTGACATAGTCTTATTAGCACTTTTGATATTTCGTGAGAAAAGGTTTGGAGGGTTTCGTGCCCCACCTAATCGTTTTTTTTTTCAGAAAAATACGAAACACGTATTCCCTCATTTTACGTCTACAATATATGTGCACAATTTCGTTCACTTCGGGCCACTTGGTTTTGCCTTTCGGGAGTCAACTTTCAAAATTTTGGGTAGGGACTTTTGCTACCTAAAACCGTTTTCCCGCAGAAAATAAAAAGCACGTATTCGTTTATTTCATGTGTAGTGTCTACCTGTCAAATTTTATCAAAATCGGGTTGTTACACTTGGGAAGTGTTACTTGTGAGTAGTGTTATTAGTGATGATACGATATGCAAACGTGAAATAAAAGCAAGGATATGAATGGCGAAAGATGACTTTATGATGAAGAAAATACTATTTTATGGGACAGTGAATGAAGAGCTGAAAAAAGACTCACAAAATGCTGCGTGTACTGTATTTTACTGTATTGTATAGAGCAGAAACACGGACATTACGCAAAAGTAATTAAAAGCAACTGAAGGCTTTCGAAATATGGGTGTGGAGAAGAGTAGAGAGAATTAGCCGAGTCGAGAGTAAAACGAATGTGAGGGTGTTAGAAACAGTAGGAAAAATATTAAGACGAAGAAGATAAAACGGTTGGGATATTCGTTAAGAATGAACTGTATTATGAGGGACGTGCTAGAGGGTATGTCCGGAGGAAAAACAGGGAGGGGACAAATTAGGCTATATCGAAACAGAATTAGGATATGGGCAATATCAAAGCAGAAAAATCGTTTGTGAAGATGAAGAGGTTAACAGATCATGGTGCATGGCAGCTTCTCAGCTGCGGCAAGTGACCCGCTAATAATGGCGGAGTACTCCTGATGATAATGATGCTGATGATGCATAGTAGAAACATAAAGATCCACTTTACTGATATTTCTAAAACGGATCACAATGCAAATTTCTGGAGGCTGTCAAAATGCCACGCTCTAAAGGCTGTAGAGAATTATGTGTTACTCTGCGAGGAGAAACTATAGGTCGAGTGACAGTGGGACAAAAGATCGCTTGGGTTTTGGACTGTGACGAGAAAATAGTGAAGAAATTGATTTAGCGGTATGAAGCAAGTGGTGAATAATTCACATCTCGGCCAAGAAGTTTAAGATTAACAATAATAGTAATCTCAGAAATTTATATTTATTTGCAGCAA
Organism: Thermobia domestica; assembly: GCF_964235325.1. NCBI lineage: Eukaryota > Metazoa > Arthropoda > Insecta > Zygentoma > Lepismatidae > Thermobia > Thermobia domestica. The sequence continues at coordinate 278,872,954 of NC_137455.1, forward strand.
GACTTACATATCCTCCTAGTGCAGTATTATTTTTTAAATTGTCATTATAAAAGTGTCAAGCTAAATTTTAAAGGACCATTATAAGTGGTGCTTTATTCATTTCAAAATTCATTTCTGCCAGTAGCTTTCGCCCCCTTACTCGCTCACCGCGCCTACCCAGGATGAAGCTGCGCGCTCCCAGGTTGGGAACCACTGCTTTTCCTTGAGACATTCTGACAGCCTGTTAAAAATTTTCATTCTGATTACTATCAGTAAACTGGATCCTTTTGTTTCTATTGCGCACTCACTAGTGACTTTCTATGAAAGATCATGAATAATTCTGATAATTTATATAGTATTTATGGACGAATATGTAATAGAACCTATATCAATATCATACATCATTCCTCAAAGTAACAAATACGGTGAACATGAACATACGATCAATAGACATATTACAAAAGGGTGAAATAGGCTTAAACTTCAGGGTGAAATACTTCTATAATTCTTTATTCTTTTACATATTATAATTCATTTTAACTTATGATTTTTCCCATTTCAAAAAGTGGAACGAGAAATGAATGTAATATTCTATTTGTTAAGAAAACCTTTGTAACAGTGATGATTTTTGAGGGGGTGACCTGAGGGAGAATTTGAGACATTGTCGACCTAAAATATTTTCCCCTTCGGGGCCATAGCTTGGATCATGCTCAAAGTGGACTAATAGTATTTTAGCTGTTTTCCGTCCTTGATATATTGGGAATCCCCCGGGAAGAATCTTCTGAAATCACCAATGCTTATAAATAGTTTTTCATTACAAATCAAAGGATAATAATTAAATATTGAACATACTTAATATTTTGTTTTCAGCTATGGATTTTAGATTTGCAATTCATATAATGTTCCGGTCTAATCGAATTTGAAAGAAAAGTTGTTGCCAAAGGCTTATTTAAAGAAATGTTCCCAGTCCTCTGAACATACTTTTAAGAAAAGCAATACTTCTTACAGGGTTTGAACACAAACTTCTGAATCACAGACTATTCACTCAAATCGCTCGACCATTTCGCATGCCTTCACAGCGCCTTTTTTGACTTTTGTGTCAAGTGGTTTTCTGTTTCACACTCGCTTTTGTTTATGTCGGTACGACTATGAGTTTGTGGTGAATATTTGGACGATACAGGTCTTGCAATGTATAAAAGTCTTTTTCGTATAAACTACATTCGATTTTACGTCCTAATAACTTATATACAACAGGTTGAAACTGTGAAATGATTGGAGTTGGAGCGATCATAAATGTTTTCATAGTTAGGAGTCTGGATATGCAAACCCGCTTAACGTGAGGACTTACTTATGTGAAATTTGGTACGAGTATAATAGACGCGCAGTATTTGATTCAAAATAAAGGAGTTTTGTATTTTTTAAAAAAAATCTGTAATGTTGATAATTTAGTGAATACCCTCCGAGTCCTCAATTACATATTCCTGTTTTTTGCCAATCAATTTGACTATTAACAAGCAACTGTTTTGAACGAACTGAAAGGATGATTTATTTAGGCAACCTAATTAAGTAACACTTTAGATGAGTGGTTAGCATTGTGATTTCCTAATCCGACAGTCCGGGTTCAATTCTCGTCCTCCCACTTTACACAACTTTTAAAATATTTCATTACAAGGCTGAGCTCCAGTTGGATGCTGCTAAATGAAAGATAATCTCCAGTGGAGAAATTCAGTGAACCTGAAAATAAAGCAAGAAAAATGAATGGAGAAAACGAGTTACTTCTGTCAGTGGTTCTATATTTGATATTATCCGTTAATTTCGTGCATCTTTAAGTTGTTGTTTATTGACACTATATTCTCCCTCTTTCTCTTTGTGTCTCAATGTGTAAATTTTCACAAATATTATACAAATCATGAACCCTCAGTTATATCTGCAACCTAACCGGAAATACGTTAATACGGATAAGTTCTCCAACTCGTCTGAGTGTTATCTAATTTTGCATTTTTAATATTTACAAATAAATTACCAATAGTTAGCATTTTCAAAAATCATTTAATAAATAATGAAATCAACAATTCCTTCTTTCGAAGTAGTATTACGTATCAATGCGTGGCGCCGGAACCTAGGAGCTCACGCTCTGTTAGACCCCCCAAAATTTCATTGGGGATTGGGTTCTTCTCTCCCAAATGATCCATCAATATTGTTGACTTCCCTGTGTTAATATCTAAATTCGGGGATGATAACATAGCATGACACAGGAAGGTCACCTTCCATTCTGCATCTAGAATGAACGGGAAATAAGCAAACTTACTTATATCATGTGAGACGTAAAGTACTTGAAATAACACATCAGATTTCATAAGAGTTATGCTCATGTATTTTGAATATAAGGGTATAATTTAACGTGTAAAGTGTGTGTGTGTGAAGAGCGGTTAAGTCATTCCTGTTTGATCTCAATAACGGCATTGCTGGACATTATTTCACTGATAACTGATCCAGAGAAGGAACACATACCTGATGGCTTTTGGGCTTCCCCTTGCGTACAGATGACGATGTGGGCCTGCAGTCACAATCTCCTGGAACGTCAGTGGGCTCAGTTTTCTCCTTGGATCAACGGGGTTCTTCGATGGAGTCCTAAACGACCATTCGTTAAGACTTAAGTATTCTTGGATTAACGTGGCTCTTGTGTCTCGGATGACTTGTACTTCACTAGTTCGATATCGCTTTCTATATCTCACTCCTTTACGCAAATCTCGCGCCGTTTTTTCTTCTCGTGTGTGACTCTTTTCCTCGAGACTCTCTCCAACTCCTCTCTAGAGACCAGCGACTCTCCGGTTTTGTTGAGCTTCCCTCCTTCTGGATTGCGCTTCATCATCGCCACTTCAGAGGCGTGCAGTCCCTTCTCCAGGAAACTTCTCAGTTTCCTCATAGTTGATCAGTGATGAAAATATCCAGAATGCCTACGTCCGCGATGCTGGCAGTTTTGACATACCCGAAATTGTGTCTGTGTTAACAAATTATTCACAAAATTTTGTAACATAAAATTTCCCTAGTTCTTTCCAAGTAATGACTATTTCAGATTATTCTTCTCTTTTATACCCGTTACAATAATGTACCGAATCATGTCTTCCTTGATGCCAAATCATCACATAAATCTGACTACACAACTTGTAGCTTATGTAATGTTTTTATTATTTGATATTTATTAACCTCATTCTGCTAAAATAATCCAATGGATAATTTCTAACTTTTCAAGAAAACAAAAATGATTAATCAAATAGAAAATTAAATGAAATAAATATTGAAAACATATGCTCTGGGCTACAATATTTTTTTGATTTGCAGGTAGGACTACTGTTAATAATTTCAAAACTCAGCCCAAATCTTTGAGTTAGTTAAAAAAAAAAAACTACTACATATACCACATAATCTATTCGAAAAGATATGATACGCCGATATGTATAGTTCTTTGAACTAAGTAAACTTGTTTATATAATTCCTCATTTGAGTTAATTACAGTATAAGATTAACTAAGTCCCCTGACTGTTATATTCTTATCGGCGTTTCTAGTATCCGCATATTTTTCAAGTGCCTCTGTATAGTTTTACATGTGTATCATACAAACAAGAAGTACTGTGAGTATAAGTATCCAAAGACTCCCTTTTGTCATTTCGTGAACCAGCGTTTCGCTCCACTTCTGCACAAAAGCACTCTTTACGATTTGTTCTTTTAACAGGTAGGGACAATTTCATGCTGCTGTTCTAGTTACTCTACCAGGTGTAATTAATCTTGGAGCGGGCGTTAGTTGGGTTGCCTAACTCACGGACTTTGTACCTCAAGAATTTATGTAGCCCACTGTACACCTAAAAATGTAATAAAGAAATAACGTCTACGTTTTTTAAAATATTCAATTAGAACTAGACAATCTACACAAAATTTATAATCCACCAGCGTAAACGGCACTTTTCTAGCACTTGCGGTTTTCGAAAAAAAAAATGAAATGAAATCTTGAGTTTTTCGTCCCACGGTTATTCCGGTTAGGCTAATGGACACGGTGATTATGAGAAATGAATGAAATGGTGAAATGAAGAAAGTGGGAGAACACGGGAGAACCCCGAGGAATGCGGTTTTCGAGATCTCATATATATACCACCTCCCGGTTGCGAGTGACGACATTGGAAGTCTCACTGTTCATCTCAGCGATCCTGAACAGCATGTACCCTCACTACAGAGTAGAGTATCAACCAGCTTCTGTAGTAAAGCATCCCACTGTCACACACGCACCATGTGCAGTCAAGCAATTAACCGTAGTGAAGGCATGAAGGCTGCAATCTGTCGTCCGAGGCATCCCATGCATGCTGAATGAGATTTAGGACCGGTGACCGCTTCAGCACCCGAGACGCATGAAGTCTTCATGCTGCAGTTACTTCTCTACCAATTGGCATATTTGGAAGTGCATTAGTATCCATAAAACGAAATTCAGGACCCTATGCACCACGGAACAGTCGGGCATTCTATTTAAGGATTGCGTTCCTGTAAATATAAACTCTTTCCATCTGCTGCTGGAACACATGAAATAATGTATGGGTCTCTAATACAATGCCGCCATATACCGTGACACCCCTAGCTTTGATACATTTCCCCTTCAACAATATTTTAGTGGTGGAAACGTGTTTCTGGTGCCATCCAAACAAACAGACAATGAAAATAATTCCCAAACTGAATCTGACTCTTCACTAAGAAGTACACTCCTCCACTGTGACTTCTCACTAAGGAGTACATTTGTCTACTGTTCCGGTCCGGGATCCACTCGCTGTGGCTATACATTATTGTAGGTGCCTGGCACTCCTGCTTTGTGAAGGGGAATCACCTGGTGAATCTGCGTGCATAAAATGTGCATCGTGTAATCACCGATATACAGCTTGACATGGTACGTGGGTCCTAGAAGCAGCTGCAAGGTCTCGAGCTAGTGTACCTTCAATATTCGTTTGTCTTCGTCAAGCATGTAAGAACAGATAACCCTCCTCATGCAGCGTTTGTGCTTGTCGACGACCTCCACCATACTGCCTTTTAATGTCTTCACCGGTCAGGAAATGATTCCACAGTTGCGACAAAGCATTTAAGTCTATATCCACACTGTTGTCTTTGCCCCATTTCTAATCCAGCGATGATCCGAGCGTACATTACATCATTCACATATGTTCACTGGGCCACCGTGTATTCCTAGGAAACGTTCACTATGACTAGTATGCACCACACATTCCAATAACCACAATTCACTGATTACGTGTTTCTCCAGCCAGTCATAGAGGGCACCTGTGTCGCAGAACGGGTTGATACCTACGACATTTGAGTTAGGCGTGTCAACCCGATGTCTGGTATTCACAGGATCAACATGACATAAGTGCTACTTTTAGAAATTAACATTCCTTTAAGTTTTGATTATGAGTGTGCATGTCGTGTAGAGAAATCCCTATGAACATTGTAGTTAATATTGTTTGTTCAGTAGTTTGGTGAAATCAGAAGTACTTGGTTATTAATTGTGACCATTAGGAGAGTTCCTAATATGAATGGAGAAGACAGAGATCACTTACAGCTATCCTTTGATGTCTATATAACTCTAGTAATAAAACTTCTATATTTTTCATCTTGGAGTATGCATACAGTACATTTTATGGGTTCCCCTGTGTAACCATACATATATTACGCTAATTTCGGTGTCTTTTTAATTTCAATTAAATCATATATAACCTCAAATTAGAAAATTAGCTTATATGTATGGGTGGGAGAGGAGAACACATCGATCGGTTCCCCCGATATTAATTTTAGTGGTTTCGTAATTCCACACTGAAATATAGAAAGGATGCGTAATAGGGGGGTCAAAAAATATATGAATTTTAGTTTTTGAGTATCCACACTATGCACAGAGTTTAACATGTCTTCCTCATGATATGTATAAAGTTTCAGGGTTTTGCGACCCTCCCTACCCCTCGCACTCCTCCCCCGGCAATTCAGTATATTGTATAGCAGCACTGAGTAAATCAGTAATAAGAACTTTTTAGTCATTTTCTGAAGTAACAGGTATTAAATAAGTAATTTATACAGCTGTAAGAATTCAGGCATGTACCAAGAAATTTATTGAAGGTTCAGTTTTTTTTTGTACGAGTGTAATGTATATAGAAGATATAAGAATATTACATAAAATTTTAATAGATTTTCAAACATTTTGGAATTTCGGGGATATTGACTTAAAGACTCACCACTTGCGTACATCACAAGGAATGATATATTATACAACGTGTAATAAATAATACAGAAAGTAAATTGAAGCATTAAGTAGAGTAGAGGTGTGGTATTATTTTGGAAGAATAAATCAGCTAAGTTCTGTTGATAAACGCGCAACTGCCGCACGAAGGAGAACAACAGATAGGAAAGATGCACTTGAAAGAAGACAGAGATGTTTAATTGCAGCCTCAAGTACTGATAGTGATACGATATGTGGCGATATTGTTAGTGATAGTGTTGAGCCTGAAATGTGCAATGACAGTGACTATGTTCCTAATATTGAACTCATGGAAAATCAGCAGAACCGATCCCCTTACGAAAATTTGGCAATTACAGCAGATCGAGTCAGTTCCAGGGCGGCGGCTGCTATTGTAAATGCTGCTTTGAAAGGCATGGGAATCCTAGATCAGTCTAATGTTAGTGTAAAGGGAAAGAAAACGAATTGGAGAACAGCATACTTTACAAATCAAATCAAAAAATTCTCAACTTGAATGTATTGGATTTGACGGGAGAAAGAATGAAACGAAAACTGCAAATGGGATGGAGCATGAGGAGCATTATGTTATAGTAAAGGAACCTGGAGATGTTTACATGGACCACGTAACTCCAGACAACGGGACTGCTCACTGCATTTATGAAGAAATTATCACTTTCCTAGGAGATACTGAGAGCAAAGAAACAATTAAAGCGATATTATGTGATGGTACTCCGGTAAATACAGGGCGACGTGCAGGTGGAGTTATCAAGTTGATTGAACTACATCCCAAGAAACCACTTCAATGGATCATTTGCCTTTTACACACAAATGAGCTTCCCTTTAAGCATGTTTTTGAAGTAATAGATGGTAAAAGCTCAGGGCCGCACACTTTTAAAGGGAATATCGGTCAACAAATTAGCAAGGATTTGACTTAGTTGAAAATAGTCAAACTTGACGTAATACAAAGCAGTGTTCAAGAAATTCCAGCAGAGGTTGTTGTCACTTTGAGCTCAGGTCAAAAATACCTTTATGAAATGTGTTACAGTATTCATCGCGGCAATGTTTCAGACCAGTTAGCTAAGAGATCGCCAGAAAAAATGCATCATGCAAGATGGTTTACAAAGGCCAATAGAATACTTCGACTATATGTTTCTCTAAATGAACATCAGAAAACGATAAAATACCTAGTGACATTAATTATGAGAGTGTATGCGCCTAGTTGGTTTCGGATTAAATCGCATTCAAATGTATGGGAAGGAGCAAGAAATTTCTGGTATATTAGGAAATTATTAAGAGATGCTGATGATATAAACGAACAACACAAGGTTATGAAAAAGGTACTGAAAAATAATAGTTATTTTGCTCATCCGGAAAATATTCTTCTTTCAATGTTGACTGACCCAAAGAAGTATTGTAGGGAAAAGGCAATTCAGCAAATCACTGAAGCAAGACAAGTAACCTCTGGCGAACTAAGAGACTACCAGTTGCCTAAAACTCTTAATTTAGAAGCAGACGATTACTTAAATATGATTAATTGGGAATGTGAACCGGTTACACCTCCTCCAATTCTGGAAAATGTAACCAGTGAGGATTTTCTTCAAGCTCTTGATGGACCACTTCCAATTGAACCTATACCGTGCCATAGTCAAGGCGTGGAACGTGCTGTGAGTTTGGTGACCCAAGCTGCTCAATTGAAAATAGGTTATGTTAATAGACACAAATACATCTTAAATGTTCGAGTCAAGAAAAACACTTCCTACATTTGACTGGAAAGGCCAGTGGTGTTAATGCATATAGTGTTTCTGTACGTATGTTTGCTGTGTTTGGTTTGTTCTGTTGCCAAGGTGCCTCGTAAACACTGAAACGAAAAAATATAGAAATGTTTAGTTTAACATCACATTCCACTACCCTAAGCTGTATTCTATATTTTCTTACAATTAAGACTGTTGTCGACCATTGTAACCCTCACAATCTAACTCGTAACTATGTGCTATTAAATATGAAAGAATTATATTTTATATAATTGCATTATAAGCCATAAAATTTAACACAATACAGCCGGGTTTAAATCCATATGTCAACTAAGCTACATTTTTGGAGAATTGTCAATTTGGTAACACTGTAATTTCTACGGATGGTAACCCTGACAATGCTTCTGTCATCTTTTCCGGTATAGAACAACATTATCTATGATTGTGGTAATTAGTTACATTTCATTATTTGCTTGCATTTACGAAAGACGGGCAAACGAGTAATGATCACTTTTGTGACATTCGGTATCCTTGACTCATAGGGGGATATGCTGTGCGAGGGGTACGGGGGGTCGCACAACATTTCTTTTGCATTATCTTATTCAGGGTAGCATAATGAAGTCCAGGCAATATGTGGAATACAAATGTAGAATTTCGACCCCCCCCCAATGCGTAATCTATTATCGCTACTATAAAAATAATACTATAGCAATACTATAAAAGCAATACTATAATACTATAAAAGCAATACTATAAAAATAAATCTCTGAATAGTAGTAGTAGGATTTGAGTTCATAAAATAATACTCGTGCAACCGATCTCTTTTAGAAATTCAAACACTATATTTAAACTTTCTAGAACGCAACAATCAACGTATATATATATATATATATATATATATATATATATATATATATATATATATATATATATATATATATATATATATATATATATATATAACAATTCAACAAGCGGTATTGCATTATGGTCTTCATGGAAAGAGAATTTAAACAGATTCAATCTTAAACTATTATCCAATTAACAGCGTAAACTATTCTGCTTCAGTAACAGCTAACTTGTTCTAATTAGTCACGCAGATTGGTAATAATGCAGGAATCTAATTCAATTGAGAAAAAGTAAAAAAAAAAAAAAAGCTTAGGCGAAGTGCCTAAAACTAACAAAATTGCAAACGGCCCTTTAAATGTAAGAATAATATAATAAAGGAAGGAAAAGCATGTAACTTACGTACCTCGCTGCCTTATTAAGGCAATCCGTGCTATCAAATAGATCAACTAGCCGACACGAGGTTACAGCACTCCACTTTAAACTTCGTGAATACATTCGAATTTTAAACTTCAACACAATTATGCTTTGAATATCACTCGTAGATTATATATACAGAATAACCTGTTTTGATATAACAACTCGATCACAAATTATGATAATAGTAGCAAAACACAACTATTATACTTCCTCCCTCGGACGTTCCAGCACAACTATGACCACCTATAGAGAGAGCCCATTCGTCGTGCTAGTACGTCCCACCAGAGGGCATAACCAACTAAAAATAAAAGAATAGGCAGAAACGAAAAAGCTTTTTCGGTACAAAATAATATAATAATATAAATTATTCCTAGAGAGACCTTTCTATCTAATAACCAGTGACATAAAGTCCATAAAATCCATGGATTATATGTTACACCTGTATAGTGACATTGAGCAAAATGGTTATATAAGGAAGCACAAAATTAGGAAAATAGATTCTTACATTTGAGGTTGAGTATGAGTTTTTGTGCTTTGGGATCTTATGCAACGCCAAGATTATGAAGGAAAAATGAAACCTGTAAGTTTTACGTCCTATGGTTATGCCGGCTAGGTTAAAGGAGACGGTAATGGTGAGAATTGAATGAAAATAGTGGAATGAATAAAGTGGGAGGAAACGGGAGAACCTCGACAGAACCCACGCATATGGTGTTTGTCCACCACAAAACTCACTTGACCTGAGCTGGGATCGAACCAAAAGATTATGAAGGACGGGGCTCTCTCTCTCCCTACCACACTATCTCACTTAAAAGAGAATTGGATTACATCATTACGCCCACTCCATCTTCGGTTCTTATGTATTTAGGATGCATACTAGGTTAAATATTTTTCTTCACTACGTACTTTTTATATAGGTAAAGTGTATCCCAAAAACTAAAACGTAACAAACATAAACATATTGGATAGAAGAAAAGAAAGGCCGTTATTCACTAAGATATTTTTTTGTATGTTCGTTGTGGTGTGTTTATTCAGTGCAAGTGCGAAAGAACACCAACACGTCCAGAAAGGAAACGAAGGACTTTTGTCTTAATACCTGTCATAAGACAAGATACAACGTGTTTATCCAATTTAGCGCTAACAGAGTTCTATTTCTGTTTGAATTTTTCGACGCTTTTTTTTTATTTAAGCTACAAGGTCCTCTTTTCAACTTTCTTTTCATGTCTGCTCAATATTTTTCAACAGGGCGAAGTTCAGGACTCTTCAGAGGCTTGGCAGCTTTGGACACAATATTCACATGATTGTTTTCACACCACGTTAAATTCCTTCGACTGTAATGTGGAGTAGCGAGATTGGCCCACGAATTGACAATATGTTTCCTAACAAAAGGCAAAAGTCACTCTTGTAAACTCTCCGAGATGTGAAGGAAGTGATGAACTCGTCACTTTCGTGTCCACATGAACAAATTGCCTCCCATATCAAATACTTCTGTGGAAATTTGGCAATGCGTTTGGTTCTCACTTTTGTCGATATCTCCATTCGACTTTTTGCGACCAAATATTTTGGTCTTGGCAGTTTTGATTATCGGCTAACAATAGATTTTGGTTCATAATCAAACATCCTAGAAAATTGCGAAGCATATTTGCATGCAGCTTGTGTGCATTATTTTTGCAATATTTTGTTTCTCACTTCTGTACGTCATCTTCACGGTTCGAAATCTATTTAAACGTTGCTGCTTTTTAAACTTCCTCACAGAAGATTTCGGGATATGATACACTAAATCCATTCTCCGTACAGACATTGCTGGGTATCTACGCTATGCATTCACTACTTTTCACACTAAAGTTTTGTAGCTTACACCTATTTTTTCCTGCTCCCTTTCTTCATGTCACGTTCATGTCTTTTTGAAACGCACTGTGATGTCTCTCATAGTTTTTCTCTTCAGTTTCAGTTCCTTTGCTGTAGCTGTATATGATCATTCAGGATTTTCTTAATATTCGTAAATCATTTGTTTACGTATCTGCATTTGTTTCGATATCATCTTGTACGACTACTTCGCCAGCATCACGCGTCTGCTGGATATAACACTAATTACAACTGCATGCTTCAAGTTTAATATGAAATTTCTTCCCTTTCACCTTTTCTTTCGAAGTATGCTTTACGTTTAGTATGAAATTCCTTCTCTATCACTTTTTCTTTCAAGCTATTAGTTTCCAAAGTTGTTCATCTTTTCTGGGACGCACTTTACAAAGATTATTGTTTTCGTCCTTATTTGTTGCTACTATAAATTATAGAAGCTTATAAAGGTAGTCAGTCTGCTTTCACGAATAATCTATTTTAGAGGGAATAGCTCGATATACCAACAGAACAGTTTGGAAATAGCCTTGAATCAATTATATGGATAAGAGTGTGCTTTCATTTCCTCAGAAAGAGTAATCACAGATGGACGTGATTCCTCAGACAATCCGAGGCAAGATAATCCACTTAAATACAAACTAAACTATTTTTTTTTTAAAAAGTAAAAATACATCAGATTAAATTAGATTTCGCAATTAATAGATAACTTAGTTATAGTGCAAGCAAAAAGCGAACACACTTACTTAGTACAGGCTTTTTCATTATTATTTTCTTTTACGAATTTTGAAAAATGTTTCTCTCACTTCCTATCTCCATATTACATTTTGCTCTTGAGAAAATTGTTTAAAATAACCTTCCAAGTTGTTTCTGTAACGTTGTTTGACAAACACAATTTTCCTCTCACTAATGCATTCTATAATGGAAGAGCGTTTCTGCTTATTAAGCCCCCAAAGCAACTAATAATTCATTTAAGGTTGTCCGCGCGACCTTCTCCAACTACCACAACGACATCACATCTGCAAGACCTTGGCTATGTTATGCATTTATGTCCAAGATACGCTTTTATATATACATATATCTATACACTTAGTGACGTTCCGTAGCTGTTGTATTATGAAATAACGTTACACCGCACCGGAAGATAGCTCCACTGTAGTTTTTAATACTTTGTCAGTTTTTTTAAAAAACGTAATATTTTTCTCTATTCTTTTACATTTATTTTCTAGTCCTTTATGGACCGTTCTCAGATTGCAGTGTAATGAAAGATGACATATATCATGCGAAACACAGAGAACCACTTTCGTGTTACTTTTACCGTACAACTTCTGTTGACAGGTAGTAAAAACAGACGTACTAACTAATGGTCTAATAAAAAGTGGTCCATCACCAACATTTATGTATAATGAAAAGACACATTACATACACCTTTAAGTTGCTCTATTTATTTCCAGTTAATGACGTAAGTAATGGACGAATGGTATAGTAAGTGTGATAAATGGCATTGTAGGATAGTTAAATGGGGATACAATGCTTAAAATTTAAAGCAACCGTTGGTTTTTCGTGTTAGCTAATGCACTGACAGCAACTAGGTACTTCTAACGTGAAAATGAAAATTTGATCAGACCAGACAAATATTTTGTAATCACGATTTATTTATTTATTTATATATTTATTCACAAGTAGTATGCTCGTCACTGTTGGGAGTATATGGTTTACAGTTAGGAGACAAAAGGCAATATGTATAATCTGCTACTTAACAGTGTATATATGTAGAGCATAAATAAATAAACAATCTATTCCACAAGAATAAAGATTACAGTAGAGTCTCGAAAACTCGGCCTAATGTGAACCAAAGGAAGTTCGCGAAAATGCCGGGTTATCGGGAATGGAGTTAAAAAAGAGTAAGTACGAGTGTTTCCTCGGAAAATACAGTACTGTACTTGTGTGTATTGGTTGCTTGAGAGCCCAATTATTCTTAAACAAAGGGAAAGTAGGGGAGAAGAGGGTAATAGCGGTCAGGCGATAATGATGGTCAATGATGTCATTATATAACGGTGAGTCACAGACAAATTTTGACAGGTGCTGCTGTCTGCCGAGTCCCCAATAAAGCTTGATAAGCATTCCCGCGCAGATCGCAGTCTTTGTTTGAGTACAGTAGTGAAAAGTGTGTTTTGTCATTTTCTGATCTAAAAATAAGTGACATTTACAGACTTGTTGCACCATTTGTTGTTGTTCGATAGTGCTGCAACTTGTACAGCGGGAGACACTTCTAAATGGTACACCTTAGCCGTAAATCTCCATATGGCTGTACCATTTAGAAGTGTCCCCCGCTGTACATAGAATACTTTGAAGAGTCTTCTTAAAGGTACGTATTCATTTTTTCTTAATTGAGCTATATGTGTGCTATACACTGAAGGGAATAATAAATGTACGTTTCGGATAATGGCGGTCACTCGATAATTATGACCGTATTACCCTCTTGAGTCTTGAATAGTATTCTTATGTTTCATTTCAGATGCCCTCTAAGTGGACAAGGAAAACAGACAAAGGGAAATGGTCAACACAGTCGCTGGAAAATGCTATTGCTACCATAAGAGGAAGGATATCGATTCGGAAGGCAGCCAAAATGCATGGAATTCCCTTTAGTACCTTACAAGAGCGAGTGAAGAAAGGTGTTTTTAGCTCTCCAAGGTTTGGAAGAAAAACTTATTTTCCTCCAAATTATGAACATGCTCTTGCGAATCACGTCAAATTACTGTCCAAAATATTCCACGGTTTGTCACCTATTCAGTTGAGACGCATAGCTTTTGAATATGCCGAACGTAATAACATAAAAAAATCGTTTTAATAAAGCAAACAGGATGGCTGGAAAGGATTGGCTTAGCGGTTTCCTTAAACGGCATGATATTAGCGTCCGGAAACCTGAAGCTGTGAGTGTAGGTACAGTTATGGGCCTTAATAAGATGGATGTTAACCGGTTTCTCACCAATTTGGAGGAAGTAATGGAGAAGTACCATTTTAAAGATACTAATATATGGAATATGGATGAGACTGGCATAACCACAGTCCAAGATCCAGGAGTCGTGATTGCTGTAAAAGGACAGAAAAGAGTTGGCTCAATCACCAGCTGGGAGAGAGGAAAGACTATAACAGTTGTTTGCGCTATGAGTTCCGGAGGTCAGTTCGTGCCACCAATGTTCATATTTCCTCGGCTGCGCATGACACCATTGCTGGAAAAGAACGGCCCACCCGGTTCTATTTATCACTGCAGTAAATCAGGATGGATAACAGAAGAACTATTAGTGTTGTGGCTTAAGCATTTCGCGGACTTCACCAATGTATCTAAAGACAATCCTGTCTTATTAGTCCTTGACAACCATACTTCTCACTGCACATTAGAAGCTTATGAGTTTTGTAAAGATCTTGGAATCGTTATGGTTTCCTTACCACCTCACTCTTCCCATCGTCTCCAGCCGTTAGATGTGACTTTTTTCTCCTTTAAAGGCTGCATATCGCAGAGAATGTGGTTTGTTCATGAAAAGCAGGAATTTTCAGAAGATAACCTCTTATGATGTAGCTGAATTTTTTCATAAGGCATATGCAGTCGTAGCGACTATTGCTAAAGCAATTTCTGGGTTTCAAGCCACAGGTATCAAACCACTTAATCCAAATATCATTACCGAAGAAGATTTCATTTGCGAAACAATACTACAGAATTCTTCTAGTACACCTGTTTGTACTGATGATGCATCTCCAGCAGGCGATCACTTAGAACCAGGTTCGCTGTTATCTTCTCGTCTACAAACAGACAACAAACTTGAAGATCGAGTGCAACAAGGATGTTCACCAAGTAAGCCTAGTTCTACATCTTCTAAAGAACCTGAAATGTTAGTTCCAATAGAAGACATCTATAATCTCCCATCGACGAGCACGGGCTATCGGGGAAAAGAGTGGGAAAGAACGCATTCTGAAATATTAACATCCACACCAATGAAAGACCGACTTAAAAAGAAGAAAGCAAAGAGACTTCAGAAAGGCTTTAAGAGCTCTAGTAAGATAAAGGAGAGAAAGGAAGAAGAAATATTCAAGAACTGTGAAGTACAGAGCAAGAAGAAAAATGAACGTAAGCAGAAAAAATTACTAAATAGAGGCCTACAGAAGAATTTTGATAGCTCTTCAGAAAGCTGTTCGCTTAATGAAAGCCAAATCTGTGACGATGATTCTGATGATGACTGTGAAACAAACATATTCAAAGATCTTTGCCTCATTTGTGAAGAGTTTGGTAAAGACGGTGAGATGTTGTTTCGCTGTACAGGGTGCGGATTGTGGGTACATCAAGCGTGTAGTGGTTGAGACACTGCAGAAGGATATACTTGTGATAGATGCAATTGAAAAGGTTGTCTGATAAAAGAAAACTGTTTTAAGGTAGTAACTTCATGTTTTTGTACATATCTAAATGACTTATTATATTTTATCTAAAACTTCAAACTCATTAAAATTGTACTTTTCGTTTTGAAAAACCTTATAAGGCTATATTAGTACTAATATGCTGTATATTACTACCGCCATGCAGTTTATAAATACTATAGTTAGGTTCCTATTGTTATTACTAATAATATAACAAATAATTCGATTGGTCAAGAAAGATAGGCAGACATTTAAATAATTAAAATTGTTTAGTACGCTGAAAGTAGGCCTACTGAAGCAACTCCTCTGTAAAAGCAGCCAAGTTTTTATGATTCTTATTGTAAAGACCTTTTATGACTTTCATTTTTACCTAAACTTTGAAATTACATTATGAAAACTACGTTATAACGTGTATGATATTATTAATATTTAACCATATAAATATTTTCTACTCTGTGAATTATATGTAAGAAAAGTGTATAAAAATAAATATTGTTCCAGTGGACATAATTAGTTCTTTCTCTCATTTCCATACAGTTATACATAAGCTAAGTAGCATAATTATTATGAAATAAATTATTTTTATATGAAAATTGTATTGTGTAAGAACTGACCGCCATTATCCGCATGTGAGGGAAATCCCGGTCAAAGCTCTTTTTTCACTTTTTCGGGTGTATGTGATAGATGATGCTTCACAGAATATTCAGAGTTGTTGTTTTGCAAAGAGTACATTTCAGCTTAATTATTCCATTTTAAAAAGTTCGAATAACTGCTTCCAATTCTCCAGTATATCAAATTGCCCAATACCCCATTCTCCCCTACATACCTTTTGAAGGTACACAGTTTTTACTATACATGAAAATGAAAATTAATGAATACATATTGTACAGTAATTTACCTGATAAGACATACCTCAGAAAAATATTTGAAGGGGTCTGCGCTCGGGGTTTTTCCGCTCTGCCAGATTGTAACCGAGCTTTCGGGACTCTACTGTATCAAATATTAGCAAAGAATAACATACTTTTCAGCGTCGTGAAAATTCACCCGTTGAATTGATTTTGAGTTTAACGTCCTTTCAGAACCGAGGCTACACAAGACGGGACCTACTGATTAATCTGGAATCCGAACCACATGAGCTCCCGCCGGGAACAAGGTTTTCACCTGAAGCAAAAACTGACACGAAAGATCTTCCTGGCATTTCGAAATTTGGATTGTGTGTAACAAAATACATCGAATTCATATTCTGGAGTCCGATGCACAGAGCTTTTATTTTTTGTGTGTGGCTGTGTAATCAAATGCGATTGATATTAGTAGTGAATTCATAGATTTCCAAGATTCTTAAGTTGATTGGTGACACTCCCTATTGGATTGAAATGACTTTTGGAAGATACTTATGAGGCTGGTACCCCGGTGTAACACGCCAATTTTGATAAGATTGTACAGACATAGACAACATCGAAAAAGAAGCGACACGTAATTTTTTATATCGGCCAACAAGCACATTGAAAGGGTCAAATAGGGGCTTAAAAATGGGGTCAAAATGAGATTATGTGGAATATAGCGAGAACGAGAAGAGCTATCGGAAAAGGTTAAATGTACGAAATACTACCCATAGTCGACGCAAGGCAATGAGCTAGAACACACCCATGCGAAAAAGCAGAACATCCGGAGATGGACCAATCACGTGTACAACATTGTCATAATGTGTTACAGAAATGAACAAAAAGGGTGGTAATGAGCAAATAGAAGGAAGAAAAGAAAACAAAACATACGTGATTTTGCTTTGGGTGCATACGTCGCCCGTATGCAAAAAGACGCAGATTCATCTCAAACCACGAAGATGAAAGAACACGCAGGATGGATGAAAACGCCGTTGGTATAGACTGCACAATGGGTTGCATATATTGCGTAATGGGAACAACGATGAGATGGATGTTGGAAATGAAAATGTATATAGGCAATAGTAAGACAAAAACAAAAATGTTAGTATTGTTGTTATGTTGTACACATATTTTCGTAATAATGTGATGTTGATACTTATACGTGGTACTAATATTACTGTTGCTGTTTATGTTACGTATGTAGACTACTTGCTATAACATTCTACTTTCCTATGGATTTTTGTTCCAATTACACGATGTATGCAACCCACTGCGCAGTACTGTCTCGCTGGCTGTCTATACGAGCGGTATTTGCATCCGTCTTGCATGTTCTCTCATTTTCGTGGTTTGAGATGAATCTGCGTCTTTTCGCATAGGGCGAGGTACCCAAAGTAAAAACACGTATTTCTTGTTTTCTTTTCTTCCTTCTATTTGCTTCTTACCACCCTTATCGTTCATTTCCGTAACACATTGTGACAATGTTGTACACGATTGGTCTATTTCCGAATATTTTGCTGTCTTTGCATGGGTGTGTTCTAGCTCATTGCCTTGCGTCGACTATGGGTAGTATTTCCTATATTTAACCTTTTCCAATATCTCTTCTCGTTCTCGCTATATTCCAGATAATCTCATTTTGACCTCATTATTATGCCCCTATTTGACCCTTTCAATGCGCTTGTTGGCCGATATAAAAAATACGTGTCGCTTCTTTTTCGATGTTCTATGCTGTGCAATCTTATCAAAATTGGCGTGTTACACCGGGGTACCGTGCCTTGTTAGTAAGCACTTCAGTCTGGTATTTTTACTCATATCCATTTCATTAAAGACGTAATTTGTAGGGGTAGGGTGTTTTAATATTTATGCCATTTTTGTCAAAAGTAGAATATCTTCCGTATTATTATCATTACATTTTTATTGAATTAAATATCTAAGGGGAAAGAGATTCCAATATTACCCATAAAGTAAAAAAAAGTATTCTGCAACCAGCCGAACTTCCGTGAGAGTTTGGGTTGTATAAGCAGCAGGCGCTTATAGTCATTTCTAACAAAATGCGATTTTACTAATTTCACAGTGAAAAGATAAACTTGTAACGTGCCTCGATGGGCGCCGTTCTGGGCTGCTGGATATAAGATCCAGGACAACTATATAATGAATTTGAGGGGTTAGAGTTGTTAAACTTATATTATCTTTCCAAAGAAATAATACTGGTATTTTATCAGATCTAGAGCTTTAGAATATGGAACAGAAAAATTTCAGCTTTAAATTCATCTATACTAATAATGCTCTTACGAACTGCACTAGTCTCTTTCAGTTTTATAGGTAATTCAATAGCCAGGTACATTTTAACGGAAATTCAGTAATTATCTTTTCTAATTTTATTTGAAAAACAAATATGATCTATCAAAAATGTAACGATAATACAGATTAAATATAATAACAATTGATGAATATTAACTAATATGAAATAGCTTTGGATATATTCTCCTTTTGTACAAGACAACACGTGTTCAAGTAGGTCAAAAAGGTATATTAACTGACACTACTTAATTACTTCAATAATATTTTAAATCGTTGAAAAATAATTCCTTTTAGAATTCCTCCTTAATTCATATAGTTATTTAGAACAATTAAATATATCTCACAATGTGATATAATTTGAAGAATTTACTAGTACTTACATGAAAAAGTATAACACTCACCCTTGGACAAGGACACCATTATGCCCGTTAAATACCAGCCAAGAGAACACTTTCTCGATATTGCCTCTGAATTTTCGACTATTATAACACACCATATATATATATATATATATATATATATATATATATATATATATATATATATATATATATATATATATATATATATATATATATATATATATATAATGATAACATATATAACACTATAACAACTTCGTGAGAACTTTTACACTTTAAACTAATACACCAATTAGATCACTTGAACTATAAGAGCAATAACTGTATTCCGAGATATTTAAATTTATGAAATAGAACCAGTATAAATTCGATGTGCCCAGTTCTACATTTCGTTCCAAACGGCCGCTCAGGTTACCAGCAGCTCATTCGAAACTCAGTAGTACCAAAGTTTTCCTCTAGAGGCGCTGCATATGCCGAGTGTTCGGAAGTTTTACATAACCTCTAGGATAACATGATTTTTCTTTTTTCTTTCTTTTTTTAACCAAAAATAAAGTGTGATAAAACATATCACACGCAACAAACTAGAACAAAAATCATCTAAAAATATCGTATTGTCAAGGAGTTTACGTATTTGTACAAATTTAACAACTCTAGTTAGTATGAAAGTGCGTAAAATTTAAATCGCAAGCTTTGATTCGAACAATCGGAAAAATAGCTTAAATAAAGAATTGAAAAAACAAAACACTAGACATGCATAAAACAATGCAAAAACAGAACGGTTTTACTCTTATGTATTCCAATCATGAACACATCTATATGACAAATTTAAGGTTTAAAGAAAAGATAATAGAAAGTGATTTAAAAAAGAACGGAAAAAAATGAAAATTAAATAATTTCATGAAAATAAAGTTTTTTTTAAAAAAAATATTTATTTCATTTAATAGTAAAAATAATGCAATTTTAGAATACATACAGAATTTTTTTTTAAGTTAACACTTTGCAGGTGAGCTCCTTCTCTACGTTACATTGTTCGGTTCGCATACTTCCTGGAGATTTCTCTTTTATTGTCGAACCAGTTTGCTCGAAATTACGTATCCATGCTTTAATTGCATATACTGATGGAACACGATTGTGGCGTCCTAAATTAAAATGACGGCAAAATTCTCTTAGTGCCCCCTCTACACTGTCATTGTTCTTGTATAACGTTTTGATCGAGAAAGCACGTTGCGCACCACTCCAAGCATTTATTATAACTAAATGGCAGGGTATCGTTGACAAACTGACGTACGTTATTCTGTGTTACTAAGTTACCAACACAATTTTAAAAAAATTTCCCTTTTCTTTGAATCACCCTGTACAAGTAGCAATGTTCTCAACTCATTCACGAGTGGCAGAGCTATTTTCTATCACTTGTAAAACTAGACTATAAGGGAATATACAAATTGAAAGACTCTAAACTAACTTTGTTATTTACAAGTAATGTCAGATATAAGAGAGTGTTGTCCGAGCCCCTGTTTCACGTGAAATTTCTTGCATGTGCGTAAGCTTTTCAAGTAAACGAAAAGGAATAATTGAGCCTAATTAAGTTTGTGTGAGAGCACACTGAGAAAAAAAATGTAGGTGGCATACTTAAAAACGTAGGTTACATTCGTAATTCCTGTAGTTTCTGGACTTAATGTACAACCGTATGTAACATCCTGCTGCAAACGTATAGCTGTAAAAGTATGTATTATACGTACTGTCTGCATAAGTGCAATGACGTCATTCGTGTGACGTCATCTGCAGTAACAAGTATATACGGAGGTGATATCTAGCTTTGTGACGTCAGGACCGTATGTAGCATGTGGGTTAATAATGACGACACACACTGACTATCAGGACGGAGCATAATTTCAACAAGTATGCAATATACGCTCTGTACGTATGTTTCTTGCGTTCAACCCCGAGACAGCATCTATATTGTACTTATGCTCGGTACGCATGACTAGATACAGTATACGTATTGTACGTATGTATTATACAGATTTTCCTTATGTCGCACACAGCTTGTCCAGATACAACATACAGAATATCCGTATGCACCATACAGAGTGCACATACGTAGCTTACAGACTGTCTGCATGCAGCATATAGATTATACTTATGTCGCGTACAGGTTGGCCATATGTAATGTATGGATTGGATGTATGTAGCTAATTGGTTCTCTATATGAAATATACGGATTTTACCTGTATCGCATACGTATTGCCTTCTTGTAATATATGGATTGGACATATGCAGGATCTAGATTGTACGTATAGTGCACCATCATTAAAGTGCTGCAACATACTGCAAAATGCATGATACATTCTTACTGTAATGTCAAATATTGTTTTACTCTGTAAGAAAACAAAAATAGCTTAAAATATGGCTGATCTCCTTTGTGCCAATAATAATAAAATTTACAATACTACACTTTTCAAATCTTTGTTTGGAGCAGTGAAACTGTCCAAAGGAATGTATTTACCTGCAGGGTGTCCTATAAGTTTGGGCTTCCTGCTAATTCGTTGGAAAGCTACTGCAAAGCCAAGCGTTGAAAAGTGACACAAGCGTTAATTTTAAAATTATGGGCACAAAGGAGGTTAACCATATGTTAAACTATTTTCGTTTTCATACAGAGTAAATCAATATGTGATATATTACTGTAAGAATTTATCATATGGTTTGCAGTTAGTTAGTTGCAGCACTTCAATAATAATGCAAAATGCACAGCCATATACAATCCTATATTCAAACTCAAACAAACAAGATTTACGTACAATCATTTATTAAGCTGTTATCATCCATTGCTTGTACGATATAAAGATTATTTTACCTCATTCTTTTCCTTAATAGTATCTTCTTCTAAAGTGCAGTTGTTACCACAAGAGGCCTGAATAGAATTTTCCAGAAATAACTTCTCTGTACATTTTAATTAACAGGTATGTTTTTTTTATGTCGCAATAATTAAAAGTATGGTGTCAGCCGAAAACGTGTTCGCTCAAAAGATGATTCCTACTCAATACTCGCCATTAAAAATGCAACACCAAGAAGGAGACAAGATAGCTGCGCCAAAGTTCCCAGGCCGATACCTAATAGTAAGTGCAGAATACTCTTAACATCCGCTGTATTTGCTGTGTGACAACGTGGTGACAGCGGAGGTGTTGTGCAGCCATTGACTAAACATATTTATCCTTCCCTGCTATAGGCATTCTACAAATTTGGACTTTCCTGGCTGCATCCTTCTTAGTGCAACATTTTAAGAAACGAGCAGTTTAACAGTCTCATACATTGCTTAAAGAAAGAGCAATGATTCTCAGAATTACTCGGAAGATATATATACAATAATTTAAAACGGTTATTTCAAACTTTGCAATTCAGAGCACGAAAAGAAGTATAGCTAAAGGAACACTCATTTTAGCCAGATAGTAACTAGTAAACTCAATCACACTCAGTACCATTAGTTGCTTGGTGTTATCCGTAAGTCAGAGATCATGGTATCTCATTTCGTGTAGATTTTTGGATTTGCTTAATGCTGAAAATGTATTTTATCGCTAATTGAACCCAGTACCATATATATACCGACAGGACGTACCTTAGTCACAAGGTGACATGAGTGAAATCCTAAACTGTTCGATTGACACCTGCGGCCTTGCCAACACTAGAGAAAGTTACAAAGTGATTAAGTAAATACGGAACATAGTTCATACAAAGTATAGTGATGTATGAAGTCTCCGCTTCATACGACTTGGATAAAATATACATCTGAAAATAGCAACAAAGAAATATATAATGATTTCTTTGGATAATTTGGATTAGTCCAGAATTCGAACACATATACGTTGGTAAGTCCATTTTTTTTAAACTTCTTTCTTCGGATTCCCAATAAAGTTGACTACTGAAAAGCTGAGTTATAGATTCTGTATTAAAACAACACTTTCGCTAGACATGTTCAGTATACACATTGTCTTACATACAGAACAATACATTAGTTATTAATGCATGTCTGAAATAATAGTGCTTCATATAGAATTTTACTTCATCCAATCGTAATAGCACAAAGATAAAAAATATTGCGAGGGATAATGTTCTTATTACAGAGAAAAAGAGTTGAAATGACTTAACACTGACAAACATTTTCTTTAAACAGAGATAATATTTTATTCTAATTTATGGAAGAAAGAAATAATTTGTAGTACAGTATCTTTATTAGGGTTATATATTCGTACAAAAGAATGTAAGTACAATTGGGTCTGTCTTCAGAAAGGACGTACTTTTAGCCACAACCTACACTGCTTCTTTTGACTGTCTTTCAAGCAGAATCCTGGTTTGATGCACGAAATACCTGCAACAGAAATCACAAAATATTTAAAATGTTACATTCAGTGAGCTTAATTTGGTTGTACTTAACAATACAAAGTATCTTAACATTTTTGAGATTAAATGAACAAAATCTGTTCGGTCAGGTATGGACTTTTGGGTTGCACGTAGAAAAACTATGAAGTGTTTATTGATGCTGAACAACAACTCAAAATGTATTACTATTCAAAGGTAAGTGGGTACCCCAATGGTGTTCGGGGTACCATGAGGTACCTAATGTCTGTATTTTTAGATGTATGATAATATATGTATCTAAAATGTAAGGAACTGACATCTGTTTACCGAAAACCTCAACTCGGTAAGCCTTATGGATATCGAGATATGCGAAAATAAAGAGCGACACTACAGAAGTGTAGAATTTGCATACTAGATGGTGCAGTTTCGGAAACGTAATTACGAGGGCTTACAACAACCTCAAAAGTAGTTTCAATTAAATACACTACACACACACCCTGATGGGGGTTTTCGGGTACCATGACATTCGCAGAACTCTCATTTCTAAACATTCTAAAATATGTCTTAATAACATTTTAAAGAACGTTAGAGATGTGTGTTTACCGAAACCGCAAGTCGGTACGCCTAACAGTTACCGAAATATGGTGAAATAAAAAGCGACACAATAGGTACGTGGTGCTTGCATATTAGACAGTACAATTTAGAAAATTAATTAAAATATGACTATCAAGATTTTGTCAAATAAAGGGAGGATCCATACAGTTATGGGGTTTTCGTGTTAGGTGGTAAAATTTCCAAAACCGGTCATGGAAAGTTAATAAGCATCAATAGCAATTTCATCTTAATGTAATTAGGTATTTCCATAGAGTTTAAGAACATCATGGGGTCTACCAAGATTAAATTTTAAAAGCTTTGGAAAATATATTTTGACATTTGTAAAGAGTATTAGAAATATGTATTTACCTAAAACTTCCAGGTAGTACGTCTAGCAGCTAGAGAGACACCATACAATAAAAGCGTAGATCTTGATCTTAGCTTAGATCTTGAAATTTCAGAAAACAATTATTGATCCTAACAAAAGCTAAATAAGATGGTACTTCTATGGGTTAAGTGAGTACCTCAGACAGACTCAATTTTTGTGTCAATATCTAATATAGCAAGCGAGATATAAGGAATTGTGTATTTTATGACGTCGTAAAAATAGAGACCCACATAGATTTGAACATTTGAGTCTTTGCTGTAAGAAGAAAAAAATTCAGAAAACAACCGTATATACCTTAATAGACAAACAAATGGGCGGGGGGCACGGTGGCTTAGTGGTAAAGTGCTTACCACAGGTGTATTGGGTTCTTGGTTCGATCCGCGGCCATCAGTTTGTAGTGGACATCGTATTCGTGGGTTTTCTCGGGGTACTCTCTTTCCTCCCACCTTTGCATTCCATCAATTCTGTCAACAACATTCACTTGCTTTAATCATAATCTCCCTGAGACTAAAATGCATAATCGTGGGTCGCTACTCTAAAATATTTCCTTTTATTTAATTTTAAAATTAAATAGGGAGTTAAGTATGATCTATCTCTATGGGTTAAGTGAATACTTCAATAGTTTCTGCAAAAAAGATTAGACTAAGCTACTGTGTCCCCTACCACTAAGCTACTGTGTCTCCGCCCATTGAATTGTCTATTAAGGTATATACAGTAGTTTTCTGAATTTTTTTCTTATAGGAAAGACCCAAAAGTACAAATCCATATAGATCTCTATTTTTACGTCATAAAATATATAATTCCTTACATCTTGGTTACTATCTTAGATATTGACAGCGAATTTTCATTCTTTTGCACAGCTCGATGCACCCTTGGAATTGCCTGAAGAAAACCTAGGACTGAACTAATTTTTCGATCGAAATTGTACTGAGGTACTCATTTAACCCATAGAAGTACCATCTTTTTAATTTTGTTGCGACCAATAATTGTTTCCGAAATTTCAAGATCTCATACGCTTTTATTTCACACTGTTTCTCCAGATGTTAGATGTACTAGCTGGAAGTTTTGGGTAAACACATATTTCAAATACTGTTTACAAATGTCAGATTATATTTTCAAAAGCTTTTAAAATTTAATTTTGGTAGACTCCATGATGTTCTAACACCCCATGAAGATATCTAATTACTTTAATGTGAAATTGCTACTTGTGTTTATTAACTTTCCATGACTGGTTTCGGAAATTTTAGCATCTAACACGAAAACCTCGTAACTGTGTTGGTCCTCCCTTTATTTGACATCTTGATAGCCGTTAGTCATATTTTAATCCATTTTCCGAATTGTAGCGTCAAGTATGCAAGCCCCACATACCTATGGTATCGCTCTTTATTTTCCCATATATTGGTATCCATAAGGCTTACCGAGTTGCAATTTTCAGTTTAAAAAAAAAAAACAAAAAATCAGTTCTTTACATTTTAGAGACATGTATTTCCAAATATCTAAAATGCAGAAATTAGGTACCGCATTGGAACCCCATTGGAGTATCCACTTACTTTTGCATAGCAGGTAACAGGTTGTCACTTTAAGGTTGAAAACATACTATTTTGTCTCTTCTCTGAGCATCGTGCATCTGTCGGAGATGTACCATAGTTGGAAAGACTCACTGATCCTTCCTATAATGACCATGTAGTCAGAATTAAAAAAAAGAAGTAGCCGTTGAAGGAAAAACAATATTTTAAAATCCTTGCACCAGTAGTCGTCACCTTAGAAATCAAAATGATCCAGTAGTAGTCAGGATTTTCTACCAGTGTTCGTCACTCAAATAACTTGACATAATTTATTCAAAAACGCACTGTGTATCAGTTTAGGGTTAAGAATACAATATAAAGTAGTAAGCTTAATAACTTTGCATCACTTTTAGCACTCAAAAAAGAAAATAAAAACGTTTTTACATACTTTTTAAAGCAATTTTAAAAAGAAAAATGTTAACTGAATTCAAAAGTTAACTGTATATCACTTTCACGTCAAGAGTACAATAATAAATACTATGTTTAATAACTATACGTCACTTTAAACACTCAAGAATGAAAAACATTTGTACATACATTTTAAAAACAATATGAGAAACAAAATAAGTTAACTGAATTCAAAATTTAATTATACATCACCTTAAGCTTAAGAATACACTATAAAATACTGAGATTAATAACAATGCATTACTGAAGAATGAAAACAAAAATGTTTTAGCTACCTATATTGTATTTACATGTTATTTCTCATTAATATTTTTTTTGATAACTCATGATCAAGTCTAGGGATGCGCAAGAGAAAAGATTTGAGATTGTCTCCTTTCGAAAAGGTGCCGCGAAAGTTATGTCTCGTCTCAAAAACTGGATCTGTTTCTATTGGAAGAGCTGTCTCGTCTCGAATTTCGTAATAAAAATTCTGTCTCGTCTTGTCTCCTGCGCATCCCTAATCAGGTCCATAGCGAAAAACTTCATTTCGGAGGGGGTTCGATAGGGCTTTGCGATATCCGAATTTAGATATAGATAATCGATATCGACAAACTATCGAAACTTGTTCGAAATATCGAAAAATACAGCACTATCGAAATATAAGCAATATCAAAAATCGAAAATATAGAAATACGAAAGAGATAAAAAATATGGATATTTCTTTTTCTATATCGATCAAAAATTTCGATATCGATGTTTTGATATTTGAAAATATCCACCGTTCGATCTAAATATCACACAGCCCTAGGCTCCAACTGTTGTCACCTTTAAAATTAATGTGAAAATTGCTGACTAATCTTCTGTAAGTACCATAAGACGGGATTATTTTGCACTTCAGGATTAACTTTGCACAAAATACGGCAAAAGTTTCACAGTCCTCTGTCGGTAAAATGATGGACTGTAAAGAGAAAGTTTCAACTGTCACCGTAAGATAGAACATCTAACTGGATTTTGACTATTTGGTTGGCGGTTAACATCAGTTCTAATTACCTGAAGGGTTTGTTGTTGTAGAGGTATGGAAAGCAGTCACTGTAAAGGCCGACAAAATTTGAAAGATATCACCTACAAGAATTTTCGTCAAAATCAAGTCAGTTTCGTAGAATACTCTGTGTATAATGTGACTTTGAGACAATAGTTGAAATTGAAGTGTGAAACGTTTTAAAGTCATAGAAAAATAAAACTGGGAGAAGGTTGTTTCAGCCTCTAATCGGGGCTACTTTGCACCGATCAAACGTAACCCCTCAGATAGGAAATTATTACTACTGGTGCCTCCTGCCATTTAACTTTAGGAAAATTTCCTATTCAGGTAAATGTCGGGATGGATTTCTTGTTGGAAAATAAATTACGAACAGCGGCGGATTCAGAAAAATAGTTTGAGAGGGACTTCACACAGAAAGACTTCCTTTATTTAGAAACGACTAGTCTTTTTGAAGGGCTTGAAGCGTAGACGCATAGGAATGACTAACATCAGATTTTTTAAAAAATAAATCCTGCAATTTGGGTGAGCTTCAGCCTGAAAGTCTCAAATCCCGTAAATCTTCCACTGATTACGGTTGGGATGATATTCTTGGATATAAAGAGCAACCAAGGCAAATCAGATCTCGAAGATTTTTCCTTTTCTTGAGTTGCCATTTTTGTGGGACATACTAAACTATTAGAATGTGGTTCCTATGTCGGTACCAGAAAATACGTGATTTTCTTTACAAATATCAATAATTCGTACTAAGTACTGACACCGGTACCGTAAGTCCAACCTCAATATTTGTAGACTGCATGCAGTTTTGTGTAGGAAGTGAAATGTATAAATAGAGGAGAGAAAACACTGCACAGAAACATTATGTTCGTATACTGAAAATACTTTTTTGTATGTGTTGCAAAGTATCTTCAGCTATCAGGTTACTTTGCAACAAAGTTCATATGAAATGAAATGAAATGAAATTTTTGAGTTTTACGTTCCACGATTATGCCGGGTATGCTCAAGGAGACGATGATGATGAGAATGAATGGAATAGTAGAATGAAAAATGTGTGAGAAAACGGGAAAACCCCGAGAAAAACCACACACAGTGTTTCTCCAACACAAAGCCCATTTAGCACGTGCTGGGATCGATCCAGGAACTTCACGCAGGAGAGGTGAACGCTCCACAACTGAGCTACCACGTACACCAAAACACAACTTCAGAATATATTTCATATAGTGTAGAAATAACAATATGTTGTTAAAAAATGGCCGGTCTGAAAAGCATGTAAGCTAAAAAATTACAATTGCTACTCGATTTGTTTACTAGCATTGTACGGTACTGAACATCGCACCACCATCATCATTATGTTATGTCACATCCTTTCAAAACTATGCCAACTGCAAAGTACCTGCTTTGCTTCGTGATGTCCGAAGAGTAAGACGACTGAAGGCGAAATCAGGCAAGTGGCATACAAATTTATGATGTTGAAGGCATTATTTTTCACAGCTATGGAGAAAAGAGATAGAAACAAAAAATAACGAAATCTTTGTTTTACGTCCTACGAATATGTTATGTAGGCTGACGGTCACAAATGAGTAATGAAAATGTATGATCTTGGAATACGATTTGGTGGAATAATGAGGGAGAAAAATAATCATTGTTAAATATTAAATTGGAAAGAAATAAGAGCCTGACGTTCAAATACTTATCTGTCCGGCACCCATCTTGATCCCCCTAAAATATCATGAAGTGCTTGATTGATTCAAAACCCGATAATAGTAATAGTAAACACAGAATATATAATTTACGCACCTTGAAATGTAGAAATTAATGATTGTAATTCCTAGCTTTCCAATAGACCTTTGATTTCTCCAAATGAAGATTCGGATATCTTGTTTCTTCTCAAGCAATAATGGGTTACAATAATCAGTTGCAGTCCAAAGCCAAGTCACTAAGTTAAGTGTGAATATAAAAGAATTCATTAGTTAGATGCATACAAAATCCTACGCATGTAAATCCGAATCTACTTGTATTAAATTGTAAATTTAAACAAACTAAATTATACTACAGTTATAGTGACATCAAACATATATTAAATAAGATATACAGGTTGTCTCAAAAGTCCCCTGACATAGGGTAACTCTGTTATTATCCGAGTTACAACAAAATGTCGGAGGGGAAAGCATCTCCAAATATGATGTGTCCAATCTAAAGTGAAGGAATTTTTAAAATCGGATGGCCCGTTTGCGCTGTACACCCTTTATGCGCCCAATGTGAAATGAAAATGCAACGTTGCCATTTACCTGGACCCACAACATAAGTGAGTGAAGTTACTGTCTTTTACGCTAACATGTCGATGGCCAGCCCCCGTTTCAAACAGTAACTTCATTCACTTATGTTGTGGGTTCAGGTAAATGGCAACGTTGCATTTTCATTTAAAATTGGGTGCATAAAGAGTATACAGCACAAACATCTCGTCCGATTTCTTTTTTAAGTGTTCACTTTAGATTGAAAACGTCATATTTCGAGATTTTTTTCCTTCTTACATTTTGTCGTAACTCTGATAACAGAGTTACCCTATGTTAGGGAACTTTTGAGACATCCTGTATACATCATAAGAAATGCCTTTCTAAATTCTACACGGATGTGGTTACATTGAATGTGAGGTGGGTGATACACATTAGGCCTTTTGGGAGTACGTCACACGGATGACCGTAATTTTGTGTTCAAAATTTTTATTATGAAGTGGTGGGATATATGATACATATGACCACTGGTTAGAATTTTCTCAGTATGTCAAATATGCAATCTGATTTCATGCAGCTTAATTTGGTGAAAAGCTATTGATAATTGAACACTTACATCTTTCTTGCAGATGCCATTAGCACGTGAGGAATGGATCGAAATAATCAAACTGTAGGGCGGCAGGAGCATGTGTCCAGTGGTTGCCGATTGTCACAATGTGACTCTGTGTGGTGTCATCCACAATGTGACTCTGTGTCACATGTTTCAGTGTCACGGTAATTAACTAAATTTGAGAAGACGGACACATTCGTGGACATACGTCGTAGCGGTTCAAACTCGCGGGCTTTTTTTCCTTCCCCATTTTGAACCGGTACATGAAAATGCTATTTTCTTCATGTTTGCCTGCGCCGATTTTTGAAATTCCTTCACTAATCGATTTCTCTCGCCGAGTACTACAAGAATCAGTTAAAATCTCGCGCGCCCTTTTTTCTTCCCCATTTTGAACCGGTACATGAAAATGCGATTTTCTTTATGTTTGCCTGCGCCGATTTTAAAAATTCCTTCACTAATCGATTTCTCTCGCCGAGTACTACAAGAATCAGTTAAAATCTCGCGGGCCCTTTTTTCTTCACCATTTTGAGCCGGTACATGAGAATACGATTTTCTTCATGTTTGCCTGCGCCGATTTTGAAAATTCCTTCACTAATCGATTTCTCTCGCCGAGTACTACAAGAATCAGTTAAAATCTCGCGCGCCCTTTTTTCTTCACCATTTTGAACCGGTACATGAAAATGTGATTTTCTTCATGTTTGCCTGCGCCGATTTTGAAAATTCCTTCACTAATCGATTTCTCTCGCCGAGTACTACAAGAATCAGTTAAAATCTCGCGGGCCCTTTTTTCTTCCCCATTTTGAACTGGTACATGAAAATGCGATTTTCTTCATGTTTGCCTGCGCCGATTTTGAAAATTCCTTCACTAATCGATTTCTCTCGCCGAGTACTACAAGAATCAGTTAAAATCTCGCGCGCCCTTTTTTCTTCCCCATTTTGAACCGGTACATGAGAATACGATTTTCTCCATGTTTGCCTGCGCCGATTTTGAAAATTCCTTCACTAATCGATTTCTCTCGCCGAGTACTACAAGAATCAGTTAAAATCTCGCGCGCCCTTTTTTCTTCACCATTTTGAACCGGTACATGAGAATACGATTTTCTCCATGTTTGCCTGCGCCGATTTTGAAAATTCTTTCAGTAATCGATTTTTGTCGTCGATTACTACAAGAATCAGTTAAAATCTCGCGGGCCCTTTTTTCTTCACCATTTTGAACCGGTACATGAGAATACGATTTTCTCCATGTTTGCCTGGGCCGATTTTGAAAATTCTTTCAGTAATCGATTTCTCTCGTCGATTACTACAAGAATCAGTTAAAATCTCGCGCGCCCTTTTTTCTTCACCATTTTGAACCGGTACATGAGAATACGATTTTCTCCATGTTTGCCTGCGCCGATTTTGAAAATTCTTTCAGTAATCGATTTTTGTCGTCGATTACTACAAGAATCAGTTAAAATTTCGAGGGTCCTTCTTTCTTCCCCAATATTTTTGTATATTTTGAATGTATTCAAGTATGGAACAAAAGTATTTAATTAATTCCCTTAGTAGGCTTCTCAACTTAATATTTTTCAACTTAAATTTTATTTATTTTAATTATTTAGTTTCTTGTGACTCATTATTTAATTGCAATCGTTCATTGGGGGGAAGGGTGGCCATTCTCAAATATATAAATATATTATTCTTAAAATTTATGTTCTCGTATTATTAGTTTCTTCCACTACACCTGGAAATTGCAAAATTAATACCTGGAAAACCTGGAAAATTCAGGGAAATTAAGTTCCATATTTATGTATGAACCCTGCTATTTACAGGTTTTTCGAATAGGGAGACCTGTACAAAAGGGTGTTTTGGGAATTGTATAACAGTAGGTTTCTGGGGGTGTTGTTCGAAATGAAATGAAATCTTTAAGTTTTACGTCCCACTATTATGCTGGCTAGGCTAAAGATGTCGCGGTGTTGTTCGGTGGGGGCCAATGTTGCCAATTTTGGGAAAAGTCGCTAAATCAGGGGAATTCGACC
The DNA here is from genome assembly GCF_964235325.1 of Thermobia domestica. Classification (NCBI taxonomy): domain Eukaryota; kingdom Metazoa; phylum Arthropoda; class Insecta; order Zygentoma; family Lepismatidae; genus Thermobia; species Thermobia domestica. The sequence continues at coordinate 278,905,193 of NC_137455.1, forward strand.
TCCACGATAGCGTAGGGTGACCATAAAATTTTCAGTTAAAAACGGGACAGGTTCTGGCAACCCTAGACTTTTAGATCTACCTTTGTTCTTATCAGTGCCTTGATATCAGTTTCCCCCAGTTGTTACAGAGCGGGCACTTATGAAAAAGGAAAGACACGTTGAAAAGTTTGTTCAACACACAAACTGCTAAAGCCTGTACTGCCTTTCGAGCAGTACTGCGAACTATAGAGTATGTTTAATATAGGGAATTTCAGTTCAATTTTTGCCTCTTTGTTGTTATTAATTATTAATACTTTTAAAAGGAGTAAAGGTACTGGGTTTGTTATTTACTTCTTTCATTTGCATAAAACGGGACGAATACTACTTTTTTCCATCTACTGACGGGACGGCCGGGACACGCCCCTAAAATGGGACTGTCCCGGTCAAAACGGGACGTATGGTCTCCCTACGATAGCAACAAAAATTTTTTTTCCGATTGGAGACTTTTTTTCGGTGATTTTTAAATGACGATTTAGCTACTTGCACATTTAGCGACCTTTTCTGCAAACAAAATGTTCATCTATAGAGAAGCATTATTAGTTCAAAACAGTTTTTACGTTCTTTTTTTCTGTTTGTTTTAATCAGCGCAAGTGGTGAGTTTGGAAATACAGCGTACTCACTGCCCCACAATCCTGTATTGATATGGTACCCTTGCCCTCTAACGAAGAACAACTACAAACTTGATGTCCTTTAGTTCGCAGAGTTTCCGTTGAGAGACACACGTAATACATCATTACCGATAGCAACAAGATTAGCTATAGATGCGTGAATAAAGGCGAAGTGGGTGTTTGTTATATTTGTCCTTTGGGATCTTTTAATTATTCTTAATTTTTTTTTTTTTTTTTTTTTTTTACAAAAAATTGCTTAACGTAAGTACTGTAGTGTTAATTATTTCGGAACTATTTTGACTCCACAATATGAACAAAAGTACCCGAAACAATCTGAAATGATCCCTGAATTCAAGGATTGGTTGCACTCTGTTCAGAAAGATGTGAGTAGAACCAGCGGCGCAAATCTGTCTTCAACATTGGGGGGGAAGGGTAAGACCGTTACCATACTTTTTTTTTTTTGCGATGTCCAAAATACTTATGAAGTTGAAAAACAATGTTGTGGAGGATCAGAGTTGTCTTCAGCGTTCGGAGGCTGCAGATTTGAGTCTTATTCTGGGAGACGTCTATTTTATCTCACGTTCCTTTGTAGCAATCGGACAAAAATCATCAAATTTCTCCCAAAAAACACATTTCAAATCGGATTATTGGGGAGAAGTCCCCCTCAGTTCCAAGATTGGAGGGGGCATGTATCCGTCATCCCCCCCAGGGATTTGCGCCAGTGAGTAGAACATATTGTTTAGTTTACATCTACAACTTTAAAACAATGCTTATAGACAATGCATTTCTCGATTATTTTTTATAGCGACTTTTCACCCAAAATTGGAGTCGTCACCTCTCGTTTCGCAAAGTTATTGTCAACATTTTGGCAACACTGGTTGCGGGGAGAGCTGAAATGAAAATGAAATGAGTTTTACGTCTCACGGTTATACCGGTTAGGCTAAAGGAGACGGTGATGATGAGTAATGAATGAAATTGTGGAATGAAGAAAGTGGGAGGAAACGGGAGAACCCCGGGAAAACCCACGCACACGGTGTTTGTCCACCACAAAGTTCACTTGGCGGGGGCTGGGATCGAATCCGGGACCCCAAGTACCAGAGGTGAATGCTCTACCACTGAGCCACCGCGGCCCCGAGAGCTACGATGGATGAGTCAAGTTATTTTGTCGCTTCCGCTGTGAACCTAAGTACAAGATTCCAAAAGTCAAATTTTTTTTTGGTTCCAAACAATATGTCTGCTGGGTGAAAGCATAGACTGGAATGTGTATCACTTCATTTGCATTGTGTAGCCTTTCCTACCTTATCTTTAATCCCATAGTAGCTTCTTTCCGAAAGTTAAAAAAAATGCAATTCTTCCTTTCTTAATAGTATTTATAACTCAAAGTATTACGTAAGCATTGTATGTTACTTATGTAGCTCACAGAGCCGCAGCTATGGGCGAGCAAGCAAAGCACGTGCCCCGGGCGCGTGGTTGGAGGGGCGCCTAAAAGAGAGGTTATATATTAGTACTTTTCCTGGCGGTATTTAATACTTTTCATCAGAGTGTGAAATCATGAAATCAAAGTGAGAGGAGACTGGAGGAGTGGAGAAAGAGAGAAGAAAACGCTCGCACTTTTACACTTCAAAGTAAATTAAGTCTTATTTATTTTTTCTGTCACCCTCCTCCCCCTCCCCTAAGTTCTACTGTCAAAGTATATAGCTAAAAACACTCCCAGGCCAGAACCACATCTACCTTGGAAATTTGATCGAGATCGATCGGGCGGTTCAAGAGATTAAGAAAAAATGAAATGAAACCTTTGAGTTTTACGTCCCACGGTTATGCCGGTTAGGCTAAAGGAGACGGTGATGATGAGCAATGAATGAAATGGTGGAATGAAGAAAGTGGGAGGAAACGGGAGAACCCCGAGGAAACCCACGCACATGGTGTTTGTCCACCACAAAGTTCATTTGGCGGCGGCTGGGATCGAACCCGAGACCCTAAGCACCAGAGGTGAACGCTCTACCACTGAACCACCGCGGCCCTAAGAGATTATGAATCACAAACATAGTCACTTTCAATTTTGTAATATATATATATATATATATATATAGCATCACTGACTGATAACTAAAATGCTTGGATTGTATATATAAATGTCGCCCCCTGCCCGGACTCGGAATCGAACAATTGCATCTGTAAAGCAGTGCGGAGTTGATTTTAACGTTCTTTTCAGCAGCAAGGCTGTATGAGACGTGGACCTACAGATTAACGTGGAATCCGAACCACATAAGCTCCGGCTGGGAATCGAACCCGGGTGTTCCACGCCAAAGGTGTGTACACTAATCACTTAGCCACGAGGGAACTCATCTGTAAGGCAGTGTAAGCAACAACAACAACAAAAAACACTTGATGTTTGCGCAACTGAGGATCAAAACATTCTCAATGGAGTATGAGAAATAGTAAACGTCAAAGTGTACTTTTGCTTATTCATTACTTCGTTAATACTTAATTCCTTCTAAAAATAGTGAAACAATACTATGAAGAAACACTAATTAAAATAATAACTATTACGTTGTATTTCTTACCACACCACGAAAGTAATATACCGTTTTTACCAGCCATAGAATTTGAACCTAGTACTATACTGCATTAGTCACGCCGTAACGAAAGGTGAAATTCAAACCCCTGGCACTCGTAGCTGTTGAAGCTGTTGTAGCTATATCACGCGGCCTGCGTTGGTACTTCTCAACATAAATACGTCACAGCCCAAAGCCAGGAAACATCACAGACAGAAGACAGGGGCACAAGCAGTGCCTGACACTTCACGAACTCAAACCCGCCAAGATTCAACTGAACATGATCTTCAATTACGTTCTAGAAACCAAACCACCGCTAAGGCACAAACTCACCAACTTCCTATATGAAAACACAAGAAAAAAAATTCTAACTTTTTGGTTCCAAAGTGATGGCATAACAATGATACTAAAAAAGATTTTAATTCTCAGTAACCTAAACACTGATTAAGTAGGGGACATAACAAGCAAAAATAAATAAATAAATAAAAATAAAATCAAATTAAATTAAAAAATAAAAACCAGACAAGTAAGCTCTCCCTGACTACTTTATTTTTAAAAATTTCCGTGAGGCTGTAAAATATGTCAATATCTTCGTAAAAAAATATATATTTCAATGTAAACAAGTTCTTTAGACAAAAGAAAGCTCTGTAGTAGAGTGCTTACCTCTGACCCGTTAGGTCCCTGGTTCGATTCCTGCTCCCGACAAATAGACTTTTGGTGAACACTGTAGGTATGGTTATTCTTAAGACTTTCCAGTTTCCTTACATTTTCTTGATTCCACCATTATCATGTATCTCATCATCACCTTCTCACTTACATTGATGTACAATCATGGGGCGTTAAACTAAAAGAAAAAAAAATCTTGCAAATATCCTAGTAAAAATGAGTTTTCTAGTCTACACAAGTAGCCCCGCGTAGCGTAGTCGCTAACGCTCTCGCCTTCGGTGCGAACGGTCCCGGGTTCCATCCCGGTGGGGGAAATCGGTCGAAAAAGTATCAAAAGATTTTAAGTCCAGCCATCCTGAATGAGGTTTTCTTGGGTTTTCCTCATTCACAGCAGGCAAATGCTGGAGTGGTACCTAACATATAGGTCCCAGGCCGTTTTCTTCCTTCCCCAATCCTTTCTTCCCTTCCTTTCCCCGGATAGTGTGCTCACCGAGGGAAGTCATCCCTCATGTGTGACGGGCTAAAAAGGCCATTGATGCCGAAAGCCCAGAAATCTAAATCCTAAATCTTCACTACAGAAGGAAATTTTCGCGCTGGAAACGGTTTCTTAGCAATTATGATAAGCAGTCCTGTAGTAACTCTGCACCAAGTACTAAATCGTCACATATAAAACGGAATAAATAAACACATAACATTCATTTTCCTACCTTGAAACGTAAAATGTTTCAAAACATTAATATTCAAAGATTTCTCAAAATTCAGATTCACCCATTCCATTCTCCTCAATCATTAACGAGTTACAATAGTAAGAATTGTAGTCATACTTACTTAGTACTATATTAAAGCAAGTTACACTAAAAGAATATATAATTAATGGAATATTTAACTAAAGTAATAGTTAACTATTGTACTTACCCAGGCTTTTGTTTCCTTCCTCTCTTCTTTTCCGTTTGTAAACAACCTCGTTTCGCAAGCAAAATATGGTAGTTCAATGACGTCAGCCATTTCGAAAGAAAGAGTGTCTATAGGCGGTCTGGATCTCACACACAGATGGACGTACATAACATATAGCTGAAGTATTTAACATACGTATACGTATGTAATATACGGAAGATTGTTAGATGTCAGACATCCTGCAGCGACATGATATAACATCTAAGCGGGTAAAAGGCAGTACCTCTGTAGTATATGGATAAAGTACGCTCCGTACAGATTTCCTTAGTAAACATAACGAATCCTTGTATTTGTACAATATACCGCTGTCCGGATAATGGATTTTTCTCAGTGCAGTCATGTCGTGAAATTTTACAACGAAGCAAATATCAAAGAATTCATACCAATGTTAAACTCATTTATTTCTTATTTTTTCTTATTTTTTCTTATTGGTTATCATTATGCATATGTTATCATTGATCTTAAAGTATGTTTCTGTTGTTTGCATGAATAGGATTTTCAAATGAAATCTTTAAGTTTTATGTCCCACGATTATACCGGCTAGGGTAAAGGAAACGGTCATGATGAGAAAGGAAGGAATTGATGGAATGAAGAAATTGGGAGGAAACGGGGAATCCCGAGAAAACTCACACACACACGGTGTTTATCCACCACAAAATTTACTTGGAGCGTGCTGAGATCAAACCAAGGACCCATGCACCAAAGGATAGGATTTTAAGTTGGACCTACACCATCATTAAGTTGTTCTTTGGAAGTATTAGGCTAAATAAAGTTAATCACATTTTACTTCTATTATTTTGTTTTTAACGCAAGTTTTGCTGACGATTTAGGTGACTGTATTGAGTATGTGAACTATTTAACGTGCAGTTAAACACTAACCTCCTACATGGCAACCAACTAATTTGTTCTACTTATAAAAAAACCATTATCATAGATGTGTCTACAGTGTAGGATTTTTCTTCTCTACAAAATTTTATTTGTTTTGTGTAGTTGTTCTAGTATCAGATCGAATTGCTTTGTATGATCATTTTCATGCCGTTTCAATTTCCTTTTACGATTATAAAACAAAAGGGGAAATGAAGTATAGTCTCCTCATTTTTAGTGTTCTTATATTCTGGCAAGTTTGTAAAGTAATACAGAAAACTACTTAAGTGTCCTCTCCCTACACTCTGTCACCCAATAATACCATGTAAACAAAATAAATGCACCCAGTAATACAAGATGAATGCACTAACTCGTCAGATAAGTAGTACTTATGTCATTTTCTAGAATAGACTTTCTCAACCATTTCATGTGACAGCCTCCATTTATCACATTCTCTTGCCAGCGACCTCCAGAAGTAATTTCCGATTTGTAATAAGCTTTTTGATTAAATTAGGTTATTTTAGATTAACAGTTTGTAATAAGTTCTATTTAATAATAAGTATTTTAATGGGTTGCAAAAATATGTCTACCGAAATAAAAAATCCAAAACAATCTTTTAAAATATACTTTTCGACTACTTTATCATTTTTATCTCGGTTTGCGACCTGACCCTCATGCAATTCTTTTGCGATACCCTAAGGGTTCCGACCTACAGATTGAGAAACAAGAGTCCCAGAGGAACAAAACTTACGTGGCACCGGAAAGAAACAAAAAATATTTAAGTTTTACCGTTGTAAAATTTTATTCTTTATTTAGTTATCTATCCTTACGCCTTCTTGCTCCATTCAATAGTCTTTTTCCCAGTTACTATACTATCAGAATAATACGCGTATCGCGTTTCTCCATGTGAGCTACGTGTGTCTCTGTCCTATCTGAATGGTATTCAGTAGTGACTTCATAATATGGGATTCTACACTGTGTGCGTACTTTTATCTATTCACCTGTTCGTTCATGTTTTTCTTGCAGAGTTCTCTTCGCACGTTGATATTCAACTTATAACTCGTCTGTCAAAGGGAGTGCAGAAACTAAACTTCTATGAGTCTCAAGCCTGACATTATGGAAAGAGTGGAAAAGCGTTCATTAAGCTATGAATAGCTTTGAAGTAGCTAGAAGCCTATTACACTGCTCCACAAAACTTAAGCAACTCGAAGAAAGTGGCAGAAAATAAAACGACACGATCACTGCACCAAGTATAATGAACAAACAGACGGTCCAGATGCACAATGCAACACAAGTGAAGACGAACAATACAGTTAGGTTATACAGAGTGACCAAAAAGTTCAGCACAACGATACCTCAACAGGTGAAGCTGAATTGTGCGAGGGCATAGGCAGTCAATATGGCGTGTGACTACCACGAACAGCTATACAGGCACGACATCTGGCCTCCATGCTGCAAATCAGAGTGTTGATCAAGTCTTGCGGCAGATGGCGCCACTCCTAGAGGAGAACTGTTTGCAGGTCAGGGAGCGTGCGTGCTGGTGGACTACGCTGAGCTATTCGCCGCCCAAGAGCATCCCACACATGCTTGATGGGATTCAAGTCCGGCGAATATGCAGGCCATGAAATACGCGTAATGTCTTCGCTCTCCAGATACTCGGACACAAGATGTGCACGGTGTGGGCGGACATTGTCATCCATGAACAGGAATTCTGGGCCAAATACTACGCGGAAATTGCGCACATGTGTATTGAAAATTTGATCCCGGTACCGTTGTGCTGTCAAAGTGCCATGTTGCACAATATGGAGGTCCATTTCCCCATCCAGCATAATTCCACCCCACACCATAATGGAACCATCGCCATAGGACGGCCATTCAGCAATGAAGTTTGGATGATAGCGTGTTCCTGGCTCTCTCCACACTAAAGTCCGACCAGAATCAGACAACAGGCTGAATCTCGACTCATCGGAGAACATGACACGCGCCCACTGGTGTTCCTCCCATGCAACATGTTCCTGACACCATGTGTAACGCGCACGTTTGTGCTCCAGTTTCAATGGCACACACAGCACAGGCCTTCTTGCATTCAGTCCTGCTCTATTGAGCCGCCGACGAACAGTTTCACGACTCACGCGTTGTCCTGTAGTCTGAAACAATTCATTGGCCAGTTGATAGCATGAAGCTTGACGGTTACTTTTGGCCGACATTGTGAGAAATTGTTATCGACGGTCGACGTCTTCTTCGGACGGCCTCCTCCATGACGTCTTCTGATTTCATCTCTAGTTTGGAAGCGACTCCACAGACTCGACACAACACTTTTGTTCACGTTGAATGCCTGCGCCACTTCCACTTGCGATCGGCCCAATTCCAACCGCCCAATTATTCGCCCGCGGTCAAAGTCACTCAAATGTCGTCTATCAGCCATTGCAAGGTGTGTACCTCACAGAAGAACCACTAACTCTATGCTTGGAGCCTCGGACACTACTGGGCTGTGGTGTACGCCTCATGGCATAATGTGTTCACCGCGCTTGCAACGGTTCTGCTTGTGCGATGGAGTGGGTGCTCACCTTGCCCATGTGTCTCTATGTATGTGCATGCCACTAACCTGTGTTAATGGGCCCCACACGTCACTTATACCACGTTCTGTCGGGTTGCTTAAGTTTTGTGGAGCAGTGTATATGAAGAATTAAACTATATTCAATGGATCATCTAGTTCCGAAACCCTTCAATTTGCAAACAATTCGGTTTATGAACAAGTTTTCGCTCGGCTTTAGAACAATATTTCAGGATAGGAACGCACCTACACGTCTGTGCCGACAATTCTATGCACCTAGGAACGCTTTTGAACGTTTGTCATAAACGTTATTTGTCAGCATACTATGTTCAAAATCTACTTTTCGTTCTTCTTTTCTTTTTATACGTTTCTTTTTTTAAGCCCTTATACTGTTTCTATTTTAAGACAGCACTGTGACTCAGTGATTGAGTGGGGTCCCTTGTGCGTGGGGTCCATGGTTGGATCTCCAGCCAAGTAAGTTTGTGGTGGACAACATCGTCTCCGTGGGTTTTCTCGGGGTACTCCCGTTTCCATCCACTTTCTCATTCCACCAATTCTTCTATCATCATTCCCTTGCCTTAAGCATCATCTCTCTTTACCTAAAGGGCATAATTGTGAGACGTTAAACTGAAATACTTTCTTTCATGTCTTAGTGTTTTACTTACTTATTTGACTTTAGAAAGAGCAATGCTACATTTACTCTATATTTTTCATCACAGGAAAGTACTTAAGAACGTGAAAAATACACTGAGAAAAATATGTTATCCAGACGTCGATATATTGTCTAAACATACAAAATCCTCTTGCTTACTGCAGAAACCAGTACGGAGCATACTTTATCCATATGCTACACACGCACTGCCCTTAGATGTTAGATCATGCAGTTGCATGATGTCTGACATCTAACAGTCTTCCGTAGATTACATGCATAAACGTAAGTTAGGTTCGTCAGCTATATGTTATATATATATATATATATATATATATATATATATATATATATATATATATATATATATATATATATATATATATATATATATATATATCTCCGTTTGTATGTGAGATCCTGTCCGCCTATATTGTTTCATACGTAAAGTACTTATACATGGAACACTTATACGGAAAGCATTATAAAAAAATGTTTTTTCAGTTATACGTTTGCTGTACGCTAAATCCAAAAAACTACAGGATTTACACATGTAACATACGTTTTTAAGTTCGACACATACGATTTTTTCCCCTCAGTGTACATACAATACCACGCTTTTGTGTGTAGAACGGATTAATTGTATTTAATTTATACTATGAAAAACAGTTTCAACTTACAAACAGCGCTACGGAATGGATCTATGGGCTAAGTTCCTTAACCCGTGGGTCTATTGTGTAATTTATTGCAGTGTCATGATTGCATGTACGAGTACACGAATTTCATAAACACATATGAATGTAATGTACGTATAGGATCTTAATAAAGTAAATCAAATGCAGAAGTGTGGTCTGAGAAAGTTGTTAAATATTAAGATGGCTTGGTGCCGGCAAAAGGTTGAATAATCTTTAGCTCATTTTTCTCCCTGGCAATTAATATGGCCACCTTTCAAAACCCTATGGTACAACATTATTATTCTTATTTAATCTCCGTGAAATTAGTTAAGATGATAAGTTTTACAACGAGCAACGAGTTTTACAACCCATCAAGCATTTAACACCAATGATGATCTTATTTTTTCCTTAGTTTTCTTATTGGTTATCATTATGCCTAAGTTACCATTATTCTTTATCTTTAACTACTCCGGTGAGGTCTCACAGACCACAGTCGTCGTAAGTTCATCTCTAAATTTAAAGGTGCTCAATAGATTGAGATGGTTTCTCGTTATATATATATAGGCCTACAGGCTTATATATAAAACTTTGCTTTTAATGAACTTCGTGTTTTATACGTAAAATTCTCCACTAGCTCTAGAGAAGGCGTTATCTTCTGCGGCTAGCTCATCTTCAAATGGGAGTGAAATTATATATATATATTTTTAAAAAAAGAAGTACATGAAACTGTATAAATATTTGTAATGTATGTATCAATCTAAGATTGACTTGAAAATGCGAGAACTAAATATCAAGATTTTTCAGCTTCTTGAAAACAGTTTGAGAGAGGAAAGAGACGGAGAAATAAAAAGCTATCGTGATTTTGTATCGTTATTTAATAATATATAGTTTGTAGCTAGCTTCTAATAGAGTAGGGGCCGCGGTGGCTCAGTGCTAGAGCGTTCATCTCTGGTGCTTGGGGTCCCGGGTTCAAACCCCGCTCCCACCAAGTGAACTTTGTGGTGGACAAACACCGTGTGCATGGGTTTTCTCGGGGTTCTCCCATTTCCTCCTACTTTCTTCATTCCACCATTTCATTCATCTCTCATCATCACCGTCTCCTTTAGCCTCACCGGCATAACCGTGAGACGTAAAACTCAAATATTTCATTTCATTTTTTCTAATAGAGTAAAAGCACGGTTTTCCAGTACAAAGTTTATTGTCGCCTTGTAGCTCCCTCTAATCGCTAGTGAACATTCACGCATCCAGAGCCGTTTGTTTATCAATATAGTTAAGACGATTAGTAAAGTTGAAATCGCTTATTTTTCGTCAATATTTGAAATTATATGGTAGTCACAGTTCGTATGTGTAGTGAAATCAATGAAATACCTTACTAGTTGTGTATCTTGAAGAGCATTGTCCGTTCTGTAGCGAAATAATTACATAATTAACAAAACTAAACTTTACTTTCGTGCTTAAACACAAGCCAGTACACATATTGCTATCTCAATCGTCAGTTTATAGATTCAAAATCTTCCTTTTCTTTGCTTTCGGTAATTAATCTCATTGATCAGACTACGAGTACATTTATCGGAGAGTACAGTAAATAATATTGAATTTTCCTTGCGTATATACGATATTTAAGCTGTGAAGTGTGAATATAGTGTGGCTTGTAATGAAAGAGTTGAGCCTTGGTTCATGCGAGTTCTCATGTATCGGTTAGTGCGCGATAATTTCTTTAGTGGCTTGTGGATTTTAAAGTATATAATGTGACTGCTTTGAACAGTCTTGGTTATAATTAAAGAATAGGGTGTCTAAAAATGAATCTATGATATAAAAATATGAATAAATATGAGTGAGTAATAATGATAATAAATATATATAGATAATTAAGGAGTGTAATTAAATGATACGACACCTTAATGTATATGCAAGCCCAGTTTATTCTTTTGCCACTATCTAATATGATTGTTTATGTATGATAATGAATGTTTCGAGCAGTGACCTCTATATTAGAAATTCGTATGGAAAGGAGTGTTGTGTAGAAATGACCGACTATGTTTTCACTTCATAGCTTAATGATAAACCATAATCATGCGTATTAACTGTCTATCTGGTATGACGATACGAGCAACGTTTATGTAGTAAATGTTTTTGGATAGTTTAAAAGTAACTACAGAACAGTATAGCTGTTTCCGCAATTGGTGCGATTTAAGTATATGAGTCCAGCCTTTTATTCGCGACTGGTTAATTTGAGATTTTTCTCCCACGTTGCCTTACTAAGTTGAGTTCATCACTGTTCATGAAGGTGAAAGAATGAATAAGAGTAAATAGCATAGTAGATTTATTACAGTAGAGTCTCATCATTTCGTACAGTGTGTCAATGTTTCCCAACCCACATATCTTCATTTATCTTAGTTCTAAACTAGGTAAAAATCAAAATTAATCGGCACCTCTAGATGTAGAAAATCTTGCAAACTGGGAGCGACTGGCAAAATTTGGCTTCTATTAACTTGCCAGTACAAAATTATTTTATTTAATTTTTTAGATTTTGGCAAACCCTAGTTAGGATTTTTTTATTTTATCGACTTCTATGCTAGTTTTCCACACTTTAATCTGAATTCTTCTCGGTTTCTGAGTGGTCGGAATTTTTTTAAATTAGAGATTCTAAATTAACAGACTACGCCAACTTTTCGATAGTTCCGGGATCTCCAATGGCGTTGACCGTACACAGCGTGTAGTGGAATTTCCATAAAGCCATTGTCTTTGTGAAAAAAGTCTCTTTCTGGACACGGACTCGTTTCGCACTTGGAGATATATCTTAGGTCACGCATTTAGTAGGTCATCTGTTTCGGCATATTAAAATATATCTTTTGGCTGTGAAGTCTACGGATTCATATGTTTAAATTAGACTTTTCTTTGTAGTATTTAGTGTTCTATCTTATTTTCTCCTTTTACACGTCTCTGTTCTCTTCTCTGGCTATCTTTCTATTCTCTTCTCTAATATTTTTGAACCTTCCCTATTTTTAACTTGGCAATTCAACCACTTAACATTCCTTATTTGAACCTGAATATTCAATGAGATATTGTGAGATACAGTTCGTGGAATTATTTACTCTCGTCAAATATCACGGGACCGTTTCCATAAATATTTGAGCCGATGTAATCGTGATCGATCGCAGAGTATAAATCTAACTTTGGTTTCGTTTCCCTTTACCATTTTCTGATCGAAGTTTACCGTTGTAATACTCAACGTCTCCATTTTTGCTTCTATAAAATGCCATAGAGATGAATTTTCGTGTTTGGGCCCATAAGTGTATGTTAAATGTACTTATGATAAGACGATAAAAGATAAAAGACTGTCAAATATTTTTTTGTATCGTAGTTCAGTTTATGTATCTGCCTTATACTTTGAATGTTTATTATTTTGAAATCATTAAGGATGTAAGTGTTTACAATATTTCGTTGTTATTCATTCATCATATAGTCGACTTTATTTCATTGTACATGATGTAGTGTTGTAACCTAAAAATTGTATTGAGTGGTGTGATTAATTTGAAATGGCGAGATAATGATTAAATATATGTATATTGAATTATAAATATATGATGAATGTTAATATGATATTAAAAGAAAATCGTATAATGTTGAAATACTTAGATAAATGTGAATAAAGGGTTTTATTCCCTACTCCGAGTGGTTATATTGGTTGCTATAATTTCATAAAATTAGACAATTGTAAAGCGTAAATTCGAAATACTGCCCTACACTTAAACCTCATCCTTAGTCTTGTAATGTAATTAATTTGTATGTGTAATTTAACATCCAACATTATTCTACTAATTGCATGTTGCATGTAAAGAAGGCAGATTATCGTAACCCGAAATTATCATCAAATCAATCCTTAACCTCATGAACCTGGAATTTTCCTATACATTTGTAACTTCATTAACCTTGATTTATATTTGGTCTAGGAATTAATTCGTGCGGTTGGTACGCACACATTGAAGCTGTATTACAAACACAAAATACATAAATACCTTAAGAAAAATATTGTCCATCGCTAGCCACCACTTTCGCCCATCTGTCAGGCAATGTACGGATTCCGTGGCGAAAGAAGTCCTCATCCTTGGAAGCGATCCAGTCAGAGACCCATGTTTCGATATTTTCTGAAGAAGTAAACCGCTGTCCAATCAAATCGTTGTTCATGCAATCGAACAAGTAGTAGTCCGAAGGAGCAACGTCTGGTGAATACGGCGGGTGGGGTAAAACTTCCCATCCAACATTTTCTAAATAGGTTTTGACCGGTTTTGCGACATGTGGGCGAGCGTTATCATGTTGAACAATAAGTTTATCATGTCTGTTCTCCCATTCTGGTCGTGTTCTGGCCAGAGCTTGCTTCAAACGCATTAATTGTCGTCGATAACGTTCTCCATTCATAGTTTCACCCGGTTGCAGCAGCTCATAGTACACCACACCTTTCATATCCCACCATATGCACAGCATAACTTTTGCACAGTGAATATCTCGTTTTGGTTGTGATGGACTTGGTTCACCTGGTTTCACCCAGGCCTTTTTTCGTTTAGGGTTCTCGTAATGGATCCACTTCTCATCACCCGTAATAATTCGATGCAGAAACCCCTTTCTGCTCTGTCGTTGAAGCAGCAATTCGCAAATGGTTTTTCGTCTTTCAACGTCTCTGTCTTTCAATTCATGTGGAACCCAATGTGACATCTTTTGAATCATTCCCATGGCTTTCAAGCGTTTTGGAGACTGTTGTTTGATCAACGCCTAATGCTGCTGCAAGTTGTTCCTGCGTTTGACACGAATCCTGCTCGAGCAATGCTGTCAATTCTTCGTCTTGAAATTTTTTTGGCTGTCCAGCTCGCTCTTGGTCTGCCAAGCCGAAATCACCACTTCTAAACCGTGCAAACCACTTCTGACACGTTCGCTCAGCTAGAGCATGGTCACCATACACTTCCACCAAAATACGATGACTTTCAGTCGCACTTTTCTGCATGTTAAAGTAATGCAGCAGGACACCCCGCAAAAACACTTTATCAGGCACAAATTGCGCCATGTTCACTTAACTACAAACTGGTGTTGTTGACGCTTTAATCCACTGCCCTATACTACGAACGATACGCGATGACAGGGGTTTGCAACACATGTGTGGATACACGGAACTGTGGGACGCTCCGTTCGTTGCGCCATCTCTTGTCCACCCGCACGAATTAATTCCTAGACCAAATACAAACCCCTGAAATCTGAATAGTGTGCCGTCTTAGTGATCGTGATCTTAGTGTGGAAGTGACTAACAACCTTTGCAATGTCATACCAATTATTCTTCGACAGTAGTATCAAAACCTCAACGAATTCTAAAAATTTTAGTTCCTATAAATTGTACGAATATGACTATGAGTGTGCGAGTGTGCAATAACATATATTATGACGATAATTTTAGAGATGTCCAGTTAACTAAATATCAAATGAAGTAATGAAATAAGTGAGTTAGTTAAATTGAAGCCAATGACAGAAATTTTTTATTTTTCGTAATTCACTAATGGATAAAAATATATAAATAAGTAATCCTATAAACTGAAAATGTGTTAGTATTAAATAAATACTATTTTATGTGCATATTCGAATAAAGATTAATTACGTGCATTGGACGCCAAATAGGTGACGTAAGGACACGTGAAGTAAAATGTTATCTGAAACGACGAGAAAAGATTCGTTTGACAGATTTTTGTTTTTTTTTAAAGCCTTCTTCATATACAAGATATGATTCGATGTTACCAATGTTCAATTCGTATTTTATTATGTTTTAAAAAAATATTTTCCCTTTCCTTTCCAATATTAATTTATATTGA
Organism: Thermobia domestica; assembly: GCF_964235325.1. Classification (NCBI taxonomy): domain Eukaryota; kingdom Metazoa; phylum Arthropoda; class Insecta; order Zygentoma; family Lepismatidae; genus Thermobia; species Thermobia domestica. Next base: position 278,920,608 of record NC_137455.1, read on the forward strand.
AATAATTTAACATTATATGTATAATGATATACCTATATATACACTGATTTGCATGTAATTAACATCTTCTTTGTGTTTATTCTTGATAGGTGTAATAAATGTTAACGAACTGTAGCTAGGTGATGGTTTTTCTTCAAAGCAGATTTACCTGTATCAATACTTATCCTGTATGTCTGTATGTGTGTGAATGAGTAATAACTTTAGTTTTTAAGTGGTAATTTGTAATGTTGGTTTAGAATAATAACATTTCGTATGTATGTGTATGATTATAACATGTGTGTATTGATTTATGACCGAGATCATGAAGGATTACTAATTCTAAATTAATCCAAATCGGCTCTGAAAGGCAAGCCGAAACAACAGAATAAACTGGGTTGGCAATAATCTTTTCGAGAATTTCAAGAACTCCGATTGGTAGAAAAACATTTGTATCACTTTGATTTTTTTCTTTCCTTGGCTAGCTCAACGTGTGTTTGACCTCCACTACGTACAATCAATAACTGGATGAAATGTGTTTAATAATCAGAAATAACAGAGAAATTATTAAATTAGTACTTCTCTTCATCTGGGCTGGGTCAGGGTAACCCCAACGTGTGCAGATACGTGGATCCAAGTTGGAGTAGTATGAGGGAACATGTGTCTCATCAGGAACAATTCAGAATTGATTCTCGATTAATAAAATTCGGATATGAATCACCTTTTAATATTTATTTAAGCTTTCTCACTATATTTCTATAATTATCCAGTACTTCTTCATTTCTAGTTTCCTTTTTCTTTCTTTTATTTTGCTTTCTTCTCCTTCTCTCTCTTCTACCTTCCCCTTGACTTCATCTATCTCTTTCTCAGTCTTTCCTACCTTTAATAAAACTGAAGAGAGGTCGTGACTGGGAGTTGTCACTATAGACAGGAGCGGATTAAGGGCGGAACCAATAGAGCCCAGGCTCCAGGGCCTCCAGGCTCAGGGTTCCCCCCCCAAATCCCTCTCTTTAGTACTAAAATATAGCAATCAACTTCAGACCCATGCTATTTTTTTTTCCCGCTTGCGGTATCGCTAGGCATAAGTCTTCTTCCACCAGCGTCTTTGTTGTATTGACCATTTGGCATTTGTGTGTTACACTGCAGTATATGAGCATTTAACTGTTAATAATTAATGCAATTAAACTAATTATTGTAAACTTGGACCACCTTAAATATTACAGCATAGTTCTCGGTATTTCGATAAGCCTATGAGGCTCTGGAAGGTTGCAAAGAAAATTTTAGAGCTGGAATTATTCGTAACATAGGGCCCCCTTGAAATATTCGGCTTCAGGGCCCCAAAAGTCTTAATCCGCCCCTGGCTATAGACACGGTCTATAAATTCAATTAGAATTCTCTTTAGGAGTCCGATATTAAGTAACTAATAATGAGACATACGTAAAAAACAAAAAAATAAAATTTATCTTAGTTTAGTTATTAAATTATCAAATTAAAGTTCAAGTTGGCGACAACTAGAAGGGTCGCTTCACTTCCCATGAGCGCCATCGCTTCAGTAAATCGGCAGATGTTCGCCAGAAGTCACGAATACGACTTCGCTTCACTTTAATAGTTATTTATCTAAAGGTTGGGTGTTACCATGCGTGGTTAGGTTTAATTTAGTTTCATATTAGTTTTTTGTTTATTGCCAGTCATTTTCCTATTTTAAAATATGTTTTTAACACTTAATGATAAAAAAAATTCTTCGTCCTTCCTGGCGGGTATAGAAAGAATTATGATATTGTTGTTCCCACTAGTGCATGGCTGTGCGGGATCCTTGTAAAAAGAGTCTTGCTTTTCTTGCTGCAGATTTACGGTTTTGCATTAAAGCCGTAGTCATAGACTGAGAAACAAGTAGGACCGCATTATTTCTCATTTAAATGATGATGTAATGAGAATTTCATCTATCATGCTAATTGAGTGAAAACACTAAGAAAACAAGCACACAACTTACGGATTTGTATTAGAATATGTATCAACATACAGTATTAATAAACATGTACTGAAACAATGGTCCTTTCGAGATTCATAGGCAGGAATTTATTTCAGGAGGTGTCCAAAGTTTTTAGGCTGCGGTACAAATTCAATATGAGAAAATATTATATTAACATTTGAAAAATCACCTCTAAAATTAAACTAAGTTTACAGAAAAGTCTGGATTTTGGGGGCTCCGGACTCCCAGGCCCCTCTGCGTATATCCTTGGTCCTTTCATTTATCTTCTAAAGTAATTCCACCCACAAATTCTTCCAAAACAAGACTATTTACGTAAAAACAAACGTGTTCTTTCCTCTTCGAATTACAGCGATAATAACGTAATCTGTCCTTCAACATTCACCAAACGTAGTTTTAGATTCATGGCTTCCACTTTATGTATTACAATCATCTTCCCTCTATGAGAGTTTATGTGTCCTCGTCTCGTTTGTCATGATAAATTCATAATCCTCAACTGTGTAATTATAAAGAAATTATCCGAATTACAAAAGTGCCCGAGTTTGCCTTACATGTATATACGTTCATTTCAGATTTCCGAGGGACTTCAAGTAAAGGGACTGAAAATAGTATTGGGAAGATATTGGTAATTCAGGTTTAGCAGATTGGAGAAATGCCTCGGGAGGGGAACTTCGTAGCTGAAAGGGGCATTTTTCACCGGACCACCTCCTCGAAATTATTTGTATTGGATGTCCGGATATTTTAGCCTACAAGTTTGGGAACTCTAATCGTACACACGATCTACATAATTCCTTCGATGTTGACCAAACTTGGAGTGGCGGTAGACTTTAACTTGCTTAGTACATATGTATGTTTAATATTTTTCAATGCACACATTTGGTTCCCAAATGTTGGCTATCAAAGTTTCTCGCAAAAAATAATAGTCATAGAAATAGAGAGAAAAGTATTGAACAAACCTATTAGGCGTTAATTTTAAATAAAACTTGAAGGAATAATTTCAGGAAAGTAAATGCAATGTCCGTTTACAGTATATCTACAGTAGGAAATAAACATTTGTCATAGGTAATGAAGTACGACGATTTTTTCCTCAATCAGGAAACTCATTTACTGGTTTAACCTTGCAGAAAACTTTCTGATGTGGTTTGAGTCATTTGTCTTTGACGTTTCCTGGGAGTTTCCTTCGTGTTACAATTTTCCTTTCTGTTAATAGATTAGTCAATGGTCAATCAATCATTCTAACTGATTTATTGTAGTTTTAGACAGAACAAGTTTGAGCACGTATACTTTGGTTGAAACTAACTCTTAATTGTTGAAAATATTTTATTACACTACCCAGCATGATTTTTGCGGCAAAGCATCTGATAAGTAATTTTAACCAAATAGGGTCTCCTATTTTCAGAAATGTCATTAGTTTTTTTTTTCATCACGTCTAGTTTTTGTAATAATCGCCATTTACCGTCTCCAAACTTGTCATTGTGGGTATAAGTATTACTTTGCAAGAATAGCGAATCGGCTAATAATAACGGATAATAAGAACTGCAATAATAATAATAATAATAACGATCAATAATAACAACAATAATGGATAAATTGAATCGTGATTTGGAAAAGTCTCCTACAGTAGGAGATGCATAATTTCCTTACAAGAAACAATTACTTGTTATCCGCTATTTCATTTATTTTGGATTTTACACTGTTAAAGATACATCGCTAGACAAATTAACAACATGGCGTAATAACACAGCGAAGGTGATATCAGAAAAACAAGTGGCAAAGAATAAAATTACCTTGGCAAATCTACATCACGATCATACTCCTGCAAGTGAGATTAGGAATTTCAGGTGAGCATGATTTTCTTTTAGGGTAAAAATAAGCTCTAGAAAGTACCCGAGGTGTCAAATTTTATTCTAATTGGGAAGAGTTGATTTTGAGTTTAACGTCCCTTTCAGCAGCCCTGGGAATGGAAGCCGGGTCTCCCACGCCAAAGGCGCGTACGCTAACCGCTTAGCCAGGAAGGAGCTCTCTAAGTGGGAAGAGAGGTCTTTTTTCAACACTTTTCTTTTAGGCCCTTTATCCCCTTATTTCCTTAATATGCTCCCATCTCTCTCTCTCTTCTTTTACTCTTTCTTTTTAAAATCTTATTCTAAATTTTTCAGTCAGAGTGGATTGAATGTCTCTTTCTTGTGCGGGAATTTTGGCACAATCATAGTTTTTATTTTCTCTAGATCCAAACGATGCTGGTGTAATTCCAAGAGCCAGAAGAGTCTCCAGTCAGAGAGGATTCATGATTTTGAACACAAAAAGATTTTGTATCTACAGTTATATATGTGTGACAAACACAACAATGTTTTAAAAATGAAGATGGGCTCTTTCCTTCCGTGAAGTTACAGTTAAATGGCTTTGGCAAAGGAAAGCTTAAGGTCAGTCTTCAGAAGAATCCAAATATTGTAGAATCCGCAAAGTTGTCATTTCAAGTGACTAGTGGAATTTGCTCTGCTAATGGTAATAATGGATATGGAAATAAACTTTTGCAACTACAAAGACAGTTTATATCCAAATAGAAACACGCTTACATTAAAGTATTTAGATATTCTTAATGTTGAAAAGTACAACAGCTGTATTTTTTCCTAATATAGTCTATTCAATATACATATATAGAATATTTTATATTGCAGAGAGGTACGTAGATAATATTAGCCTGCTTTAAATTAGATTTTAAATAAAAGGAAATTATGAAAATAGTCGAGGAAAACAATACTTCTTTTGCCCTTTTTTCTTTTATTTTTAAAACCTTTTCCTCCCTTGTTTCCCATGAAAACTGCCCCTATAATCCTGCCTGAATATACCTCTTTTGCCATTAATTACCGGACACCCCCGAAAGACAAGTTAGATTTGTTAAATACCTCACAAATGTATTACATAGGTCAGTGGCGTATTTACGATTTGGTTTCGGGAAGCTTTGCTAACTTTATTCCTGGAAATGTGAAAATTCTGCAAGATATTTCATTTACTTTAAAATGGTAACTAAAATTTGGGAGGCTTAAGTCCGGAAGCCTCCTTAAATACACCACTGCATAAGACGATAGAAGGAAAGTGGGCACGTCATACAAGCGCTTGCGGTCGAAATTAATGGACGGTGAGATTTAAGTGCAGATATAATGGCCATGATCATTGGAGGACATCAATCTGGTCATTTAATATGTGAGATTTCCGGTAAATTCCAGATCTCACGTACTATACTGTTTAACCTAGAGGTGAAATGAAAACGAGAGGGATTGATACAACCGCAATCTCGACCAGCAAAGGTACAAAGATTTACTTGAAAAGATTAATTAGAAAATCAAATTTTAATATAAGGTGTATTTAATGTATATCAAATGTGCATTTTATATTTGTGTCTGAGTTATCGGAGACATTGATTGGCAATAGAGTGACTTGTTATAGATAGACGTAACACTAACCTGTGCACAATTGTTACATATGAAAATCAACTCTTGTGATTCTCCAAGGTATTTTCCTCAGTCTAATTCTTGTAACTGATACATAGGCTACACTGAAAAAAGAAATTCTGTAATTAAATTGCCAAATATCAATGTAAAATTGGTTACCTTTCATTTTGCAAGTTGATATACGTTTCCTTAGATTAAATAACAAAATTTGCTGGTTTGTTTTTTTACAAATTTACAGTAAATTTATAAGAAAATATGACATTTTTATTGATAAAAATGTAATTTTACACTATTTCATATTAGTAATTTTACTTTATAGGTGTAAAGTAATTTACATAAAGGTTTGGCAAACCGATTGTCACCGCTTTTTTGTAAATTTACCTATGAAATTTTTTACAGTGTAACTATTCGAGACTAGTTAAAAAGTTGACGTTTGTCAGATGTAAATCTGGAGTCGACTTCATGATTGCTATATGTCTGCTCGACTTCATTTCTTTCTGTTTCGAGTTTCGGACCAATGGAATAATCTGCTAATTTGCTAACTTTTTTCACAGCAATTTAGACATAATTCACACGTGCAACATTATGTGAACACATGTCCAGGTTATGGATTCTTGGTTTGTGGAAACATTAAAATGTTCACATGCACTTTTATGTAGATATAATTTCGTTACATAAAGGTGCAATATCAACGTCTACAAACTCATTCACATGTAGCACATATGTTACATACATGTTGAAATTTTACAAACACACATTGACAACAGAGCTACGGTGGCTCAGTGGTAGAGCGTTCACCTCTGGTGCTTGGGGTCCAGGGTTCAAACCCTGCCCCCCAAGTGAACTTTGTGGTGGATAAACACCGTGTGCGTGGGTTTCCTCGGGGTTCTCCCGTTTCCTCCACTTTCTTCATTCCACCATTTTCATTCATTACTCATCATTACCGTCTCGTTTAGTCTAACCGGCATTATTGTGGGACGTAAAACTCAAAAATTTCATTTCATTTTTATTTTCAGATTGACAATAAACCGAAACATAAGTTAGATTTTTCTGTTTGAAAATGTTTAATCACCATGTCCTACAAGTAAGAACTAGTTTTATGGCACTTAAATTTTGAGTTCGTCGCTTTGGCACAGATTGTTCGGATCCCAGAATAAAAAGAAGATACAAGATCCGTAATCCGTGTCAGCCTTCGTAAAAATCGCGGAGCGTAACGCAATGCAAAACTTGCAAAAATCAATTTTATTTGCTATGGCTATCATTTCAAACTGAAACGCAGATTTTGCCTTCCCGGAATGTGTCTTATACTCTCCACCTTGATGTTAAAGTAATTCGCCACCTACAAAATCACAGTTTTTTTTAGAAGCTTACATCCATTTCTGAGAAGTATGTTTATACTTTTTCGTAGCAATTTGAGTTATACAGACTGATTCGCTTGTTAGTAGTGGGAAAAAAGATTACATTCAGAATTTTATGTAGGGATATCAGCTTCCCCCTGGTGACAAAGAGATTAACTAACAAGCAAAAATCCTGTAATCTCCAGAATCAACTTATTAACAATGGCTGGCTATGAAAGCTCATATTGTAATCCCTTCAAAACAAATGATGGAGTTTTTTTTAAGTATTTCCTCTCGTATTATGTTCTATTGAAAACAGTAAGGCGGGTTAGTGGTGGAGAGAAACACAATTATATGATAGGCTTTTATAATTTGATTTATGGTAAATAGATGTCAGCATGCTATCAGAATATAAATTCAAGGCGTATTTGTATTGTTGACGCATGGATAATCGGCCTCGATCGATAAAAACTTCCTTTTTTTGTAAATATGATATGTGAAATGAGTTACTTGTTAAAAAAGAATGTGTATGAGAAGAGGAAAAGGGGCCTACAATGTTTTTGTGCTTCTTCCAAGGCAATAGAGACTACAAATCGTACTACGTACAGTATTAAGGGTCTTCACTACAGCGAAATTAAACTACCGCTAATTTTAGAGTTTTTTTTGTAATATCTTCAAAACAAATAAAAATATTCGGAATACAGGAATGTAGTGAACTAAACAATACCATTTTGCATGTGATACCTTTACCAGAATTCACCTATCTGCTTTTGGTATGCCGCTATTTACAGAACCCGCAAAAACTGTTAAATCTAAACTGTTGCAAATCGAAAGCAGATAGATGAGTTGTGATAACAGTATCACATGCAAAATCGTATTGTCTAGTTCACTACGTTTCTGCTTTTCGAATATTTTTTATTTGTTTTGAAGATATTATAGAAAAAACTCTAAAATTAGCGGTAGTTTAATTTCACTGTAGTGAAGCCCCTTAACTGGACATTTTTCTGCAGCTTTTTAATTTCAAGCAACGATAGAAGAGTAGGAAGCCTTGTTGGTAATCGTGAAAAAGATATTCGAATTCGAATTCGAGATTTTAACGGATTTACACATTTCATGGGCAGTGATATAACTAGGCGCAAACAGAGTTTGTGCCCGGGCGCCGGATTGAGGGGTGCGGAAAACTGGACAAACATTTATTTTCACTATAAGGCAAGGAAAGGAGTTTTAGCAAACTACAGATCATAAAAATTTACCTGAGAAACTTAACAGAACAACAATGACTCACCAACATTTGGATCATATACATAGGTCATAAGTTAGCTTCAAAGCTATCTTTTGAGGATATTGTAGAAATCTTTGTAGCTAAAGAGCCCGCAAAGGTAAATTTTAGTTTCAGCTTTTTGTGTTTTCATTTAACTTACATCGATTTATGAGATTTATAAAATGTCCGAGTATAGGGGAAAGTGGGGGAATACCACGCACCCTATTTTCTCAGTTGTAATGCTTCGAAAATGATTCAGATTAGTGCTACTATATAGTTTAGACTATGAAAGACATATTACATGAGCGAGGCACCAGTTGCTGCTAGGTGTGGTTCATGGCATGGCGAAATGTTGTTTTGCTGTAATTTCTTCTAATTTACTTCGTTTGCAGATTTAGAGGTATGTATTGAAATACTTAGTTGATTTTTATATTGTGTATACAGTCTTTTAGCGTAGTGTGTTAGTAGTAGTTCATGCTAAATCTGTTTATATGAAATGACGTGAAACTTCTGAAGGTTTAATTTTTCTTTCTCGGCTTGGAATGGGGTAATTGCACGCATGTCGTCCATTGTGCGTGGTATTGCCCCTTCACGAAGCAGTTATCAAAAAAGTTTATGCTGCGTTTCTTTTCCTTTTTTTATGATTCCTTGCAGATGCCATGACACTATATTAGGCAAACAGAGAAGTGCAAATGGGCATTAGAACAGCTACCAAACGCCATAGGAGCAATAAATGGCGGAAGAAAAATTAGGGAGATAGCAAATGATTTTGGGATACATGAGGCTACTTTAAGAACAAAAATGAATGCTGGGACTGTCTGTTGTAAGAAAATGGGAAGAAAAATTGTATTGAGCTCTACACAAAAAGCGGAACTTGCTGGTCACGCTTTATATTTAGCCAAGTTGTTTTACGGAATGTCTCCAATTGAACTACGCAGAATAGCTTATGAATTCGCAGAAGCTAATAATATCAAATACAATTTGAATAAAGAAAGTCGACTTGCTGGAAATGACTGGTTGGAATGGTTTTTAAAGAAAAATTCAACGATAAGGTTAAGGAAATCTGAAGCAATTAGTATTAACAGGGTCGACGAATTCAATGAAGAAAAGATGAAAGGGTATTTTAAGAACCTGACAGAAGTTATCGAAAAATATCATTTTTGCGAAGATCTTTAACGTTGACGAAACAGGTATATTCATAGTATAGACACCAGGGCATATTTTGGATTCAAAGGGAGTGAAACAGCTCGGAGCACTAATATCATGGGAAAGGGGTAAAACCGTTACAAAGCTGCCAGGTCATACATACCCCCTATGTTTATCTACCCAAGAAAACGCATGTCACCTCAGCTGCAGAAAGGAGACTTTACTGGATCTATATATTTGTGGGAGGAGCAATGAATCTAGTGGCTGCAACATTTTGCTCTTATTGCGAAACCGATAATAAATGATCCAGTCCTACTTATTTTGGATCACACGAGCCATATTTAATTAGAAATTTATAATTTTTGTAAGGAGAAAGGAATTGTTATGATTACAATACCACCGCGTACGTCACATAAACTTCAACCGTTAGACCTCACCTTTTTTGGTCTTCTCAAAACATATTTCAACCAAGAATGCACACTATTTGGGAAGCGCTACGTTAATGAAAAATTTCTCCATATGACTTAGCTGATATCTTTAGTAGAGCTTATCTGAAAGCAGCAAATATGGACAAGGTTGTTAATGGTTTTAAACAAGCGGGTATTTTTCCTTTGGAACTGGACACTTTTAGAAAAGAAGATTTTGAAGCTGCTTAGCAATTCCAGGCCGTAGATGATAGATAGACTTCTGAAGAAGTGAATTCCCAATTACTTTTCGATGCTCAAACTATTACAGGCCTACGCCAAAATGAATAACCATCTTCGACGAAAATAGGGCTAAATCAAGAACATCAACTACCCGGAACATCATCACAGCAGTTACCATTGCTTGTCTAACCGTCTTCTTTACAAAATGAGGCTGTGAAAGCCTCACAGATTTCTTCTATCTCCAGGTCTGCCAAGTCATTTCCTCAAAATAACAAAAAGCGTTCAGAAATCTTAACTTCTACTCCAACCAAACGAATATAGGAAGATGCTGAATGCAGCAAGAGCACTAAGCGAAGAAAGCACCAAGAAAGCAAAGTTGAGAAGAAAACTCGAAAATTTGATGTTGGTGAAAAACGTGAAGACAACCTGAGGAAACAAACTAGAAGTTGACCTAAACGTACAGTCAACAGAAGACTGAAGGTTTTGGAAAGTGATTCTGATGCTTCACGTTAAGGAATTTGCGCTAGTAATTAGTGCGTGCCAATACCCGATGAAATGCGTGTGATTACTCGATGTGGTGGGGAATACCACGCGTTTCTCGTTTTCCACAAAATTTATTTTTACAGAACCTATGAAAATCAAGGAACACTACCAACGACCGAATATGAAACTAGAATGATTAAGTTACAACATACATTTTTCTTATGTTAATTTGTTTGATTTGTAGTGAGATATTGGAAAATGTACCTTAAGTGCGTGGTATTCCCCCACTTTCCCCTAATACTCTAGACAACAGCTTGATTGTTTGTCATAATATATTCTATTCTAAAGCAACGGACTGTTGATTCATTCTACACATATGCACATCCCGATACAATTCCTAAAACATTGTGATTTGCAGTTCTTATAAGACAATTAATGTCAAGCACGGAGCTCTCAGATTATTTGGCAATCAATGTTTGGGCTTGCTGTGTGTAGTTTTCAGTAATTATTATAAAAAGGAGACGCTCTCAACGCCAGTGGTTTCTCAACACAAGTATGAAATTAGCAAAAGTACATAAATAATAATAATACAAGACCAAACTAAACGTAAATGTTTCAAGGGTTGTGCTTAAAACTGACATTGGTCTGAAGTAAACAATTAATGCATTACTGGAATTATCACTGTTAAATAATTATCTATAAAAGTTTAAAAATACTTTTCACACGCACAAAATCTTTCTAATTTGGTGTTCCTGTTTTCTGGCCAAAAATTTGAGTTCAATTTCCATTGTGATATATGAGCTGTATGAAGCCAAAGCGAACTTCTTTTTTGTTGCTGCTTCTGGAAATTAGCCCTTATGGGAACAGGGACAACTTAATACAAACTGCTGCCAAAAACACATATTATATTTTATAAAAAATGATTTGCTTTTGTTATTTCATATCCATGTAAAACAGAAAAACAAATAATAATTACACTCAATAATAGTATTAGAGGAAATATGATATACCGTTTACATTTTGGTTCATACGTCAGTCAGATTTATTTACAAGAGTGAGAATATTAGTCACATCGAACAACACTATTAGTCATGATATACGTAAGATACAAACCCTGCACAATTTTGGACATGATAAATAGGGTTACTAATATGGTATACCTGTAACTGCTGTGAACAATACAGTTTAATAAGGTGATAAACATAACCCTATTGAATTATATAATATTATAAAAATAGTAGAGTCTGTCATTCTTTTGAAGCTGTTATAGTCCGTGCCATAGACCTAATAATACAACTAATTCCTAGTCTACGTACAAAAGTCACACATATAGCTTTCTTTCTCTATTCTCACATTCGACACAACATACACATAATCCATTATCACCATGCGTATCATTTGAAAATTTCCCATCACAGAATATACAGATGGTATCGATGTCCTCTTGATTCGTGATCGCAATTACTGCTAAAATTAGAACTAGATGAGTCATCCCTAATGCTCATAACGTCATCTTCCACCTCAGAATCTGTTGCTGATCGACGTACGTCATTTTCATTTTCTTGTTTTTAGCTGCTGCAAGAGGAGTCTTCACCGATTTCTCTACTTAAGTAGGACTAACCATTTTCGCCAATTGAAGTTTCTTCTTTATTGACTTAGCAGGTTGTTTGTTTAGTGAAATTTCCAATCTGTCTTTGTACAAGGAAGATATAAGAACAGCCTAGGAACCAGCCTTCGTCCCACTTTTCACAATTTTGTAAATAGAAGAGGTGTCCCATGGTGTTACCCTTGTAGTTTAAGACCCCGTTTCATCCATTGTTTCCTGGAATGAAACATTGATCTTTGTAGTCAAATCTGTTGTAGAAGCTTCCATCTCAGCGTTTATGAATTCTTCATTGGCAAAAATGTTAGGATTGAGAGTATAAATCCCTGGCACGATGTGGATGTAGGTTTTCGGAACGACAATATTCCTTTGTGCCTCTTTAGAATTAGCTTCAACCAACTCTTCCCTGCACAATGTTTCAAAAATGAGTGTTTCAGTCCATTTTGTACAGCAAGCTGGTATGTCTTTTGCTGTACATCTTTTCTCATGAGATCGAAAACTTGTTCTTCCATGTTCAACAGGTAGTTAACTAACTCTTCTTCAAGTTTCGCGCCTAACACTACTTTCCTACCAAGCCATAACAGCATCTGTAATCGGCAAATCAGAGTGAAGTAATCTGCGTCATGGGCAGTCACTCAATGGAATGAAGGGAATGAGTCATTCCCCTGTGATATAGAAATAAAATAATATTATGAAGTACTGAAATAGTTTACTCAAACTGCAAATTATTTATATTAAAACCTTTTTATTTTACTTATTTCTAAGTTTAAATACGTCAGAAGCTAACGTATGTACAGTCATTCCACCGCGCAACTCTTTTGACGCATTTTGCGCAGCGCGACCTAGTCGGAACGAGCCGGCTTAATTGCCTTGCCATGCCGTGGTATTGCGAGTGGGAATGCATTTTTGTAACCATTCCCTAGAAACAAGTGTGTGCTGGTGTAGTGCGAAATTTTTTTCGTTCCGAACTGCAAATTGAAATAGCCTAAAGTGTTTCGCGGAGTACATATTTATTTTAATGACTTAAAATTTGGATGTTCAGGATTGTACTTGTTTTTTTTTTTCAAAAAAAAAAAAAAAAGGATTATTTCGCAGCTTTGTAAAGTACATCTCTTTCATAATATAATGCTTGTGGCGGCTATGCTAGGAAAGGAATGATGGTTCAGTTTGCATTCCATCAGCTTTAACCTATGGCAGCGTCGACGCAAGTCAGTGAGGAGAGTGGGGTGGGGGTTACAAGAAGTTATTTATTTACTTCAATTTAAAACAAACCACATAGTTGACATTTATTACATAAACTAATGGATATATTTATTTATTATTATTTTATAATTATTTTTACTTTCATCCGTATTTTTCATGACAATCGTAAATGTATTCCTACAAATGAACATTGAATATTAAAATACAAACATGGGTCCAATTATAGCATTCTACTATGTCATATTCGTAGCCTTGTCATCTTTGACTTCCTGATAGAAAATTTATTGAACCCTGGCAGCACCTAAAAAAGAAAAAAATCCCAATTTCCTATTCGAACAAGAACTTTTCAAGTGCACACACGATTATTACTTTGTCGCATAAAAAAAACTGCCAATGGAAATACAACTTAACCTTAAAACTTCTGAAATCTTCAAAAAACTAAAAAAGTTCTTCTGTCTAACAATATGTGTATTGCGCACCGCGGTAGCACTCACAATCAGTGTGACCACCCAGCAAAACTATTTCGTACTAACCTATACAGAAATAAAATACTAGATCAGGAGAAAAAGTACTAAAATTTTATCTGCTCCCGTTTCACCCTATTTACGACATTTTACGATATGAATATCTTATTAGAAGGTTTCCGGCAGTTCCTCCTCCCCTGTGGGTGCGGGGGTAACCTCGACATTATTGAAAGAACCCCCAACTTTATTTTTTTACAGTCAAAATTCAATAAAACCATGGAAACCATTTACACCCTCTCAATTTTGACTTTACAACCCCAAACTAAAAATACTGGCGGAATCCCTGCTTAATTGTCGTAGAGGAGGAGGTGCAAATATCGGCTATGGTGTAAATACTGTCAATCCAAATTAAAGCTCTGTTATAAGTGCTGCATTCTTTTGAGAATGCGACAAGTTATTGGTACAAGGCTACTCAGGTAGAGGATGCAGTTGTGAGTGAAACAGCCTCGTGTAGAATAGATAGTGCGTTTTTGTTGTTTCTTGAGGGGACGAAAACTTTCGCAGGTATGTTTGTTTCATATTTTTACTTGGAAATGAGTGTATGGGGCGTCCTTTTCGCAGTGTGTCTGTTGAGTTCAAATATTAGAATTATTGGTATTGTGTATGTTTGGTGCAGATAACACCAACAATGGTATATGAAGTATAAAATTGAGATGTGGCGTGGTGGTGTAAATATGGGCTACCGTGCCTGGTGCAAATATTGGCTACCAGCCCATATTTGCACCATGTTGATCCAAGCTTCTAATTAGTCTTTACGATTTATTTTACAGCATGCCAAGGAGCAAGCAGCGATATGTGCCACAGAATAAACGGAAACAATGGAATAAAGAAGACATGGCGAAAGCAATTGGTGCTGTCAGAGAAAAGAAAATGGGAACACTAAAAGCTGCACAAGTGTTTAACGTTCCTCGAACAACTTTACAATCTCTTGGCAAGGACACATCTCTCTCTCCTGAAGTAGCAGCGTCGAAACCACTCGGAAGACGGACTGTCTTAGGGGCGCAGCTTGAGAAGGTGTTGGTGGAATATTTACTGTTTATGGAGTCACATTTCTTTGGTTTCACGGTGACAGATTTGAGACGTCTTGCGTATCAATTAGCACTAGTAAATGGTTTGCCTCATCCTTTTACATCAGAAGAAGCCGGTAGAGCATGGGCAGATTTATTTCTAAATCGACATAAAGAAGTTCTGTCTGTTCGCAAATCCACCGGGACCTCTTACGCGAGGGCTGTGGGATTTACTAAAGACAACTTAGAAAAATTCTTCGATATTTTGGAAGCAGCATATGAGGAACATCACTACGCGCCTGACCGTGTCTTCAACGTAGACGAGACAGGCCTTACTGTCGTGGAGAGCAAGATACTAGGTGTCATTGCGAGGAAAGGAAAGAAACAGTTAGGAACGCTAACATCAGTCGAAAGAGGAGCAACTATGACGGTGGTAGTTTGTATGAACGCTCAACGAGAGTTTATCCCACCTATGTTCATATTTCTCAGGAAAAACATGACGGACCAACTTATGAAAGGTAAACCAATCGGTTCTATTGGTAGAGCTCATCCGTCAGGGTGGATTCAATCACACCTCTTTGTAGAATGGCTACAGCACTTCATTGAGAAGACTCATCCGACAAAAGAATCACCAGTGTTGCTGATACTGGATGGCCATTACACTCATGTTAGAAGTCTGGCCGTTATTGACCTATCGCGGGAAAACCATATCCAAATCATATCATTGCCGCCCCATTGTACTTACAAGTTACAACCGTTGGACAAAACTTTCATGGGTCCTCTTAAGCATCATTACAGTAATGAGATCAGATCTGCCCTTCTTCATTCCAATGGTCCTCTTAGTCTTTATGACATTATGGAGCCTTTCGGAAGAGCCTATTTAAAAGTGCAGAGAGCAGACATAGCAATAAATGGTTTTCGTGTTACAGGAATCATGCCGTTTGACAGGAGCATCTTCACTGATGACGATTTTGTTGTTGTGGAAACTGATGCCGGGACAACAAGCACTGCCATCAACAGAAAATCAGTCCTTTTCACCAAGCAGTACTTCAGATTTACAGTCTCAAGCAGGTCCATCACAGCTCGTCAGTTGCACCTCCTCCCCCCATCAAGAAGAAGACAAGCCAAAGAGGTCGCAAGAGTAGCGCTGCCTCACTCATAACTGGATCCCCCTATAGGCAGTCCCTGTATGAATCCACGACATCAACTGCAAAACACGCAAAGAAAAGCAAGGAAACAGAAATGATAGGCTCTGCAACGAAGCAATCAACTCCTGCTAGAAGACTGGACTATGGGGAATCATCCGCAGTCTGAAGCAGCTTTCTTCGACGACAGTGATAGTAACGTGGAGTTAGATCTACCTGTTGGCGTGCAGAAACCTACAGATGAAGATGTGCCATTCATTTTCTGTCGCAGCAACTTTATAGCGGATACACACGGGGAACTCTGGGTTCAGTGCATAAAGTGTCACATGTGGGCACATAATGGATGCGCAGATGCTGAATACGACGAGTATGTATGTGACTATTGTCACTAAGTGTATAGACTTATACTTGGTAGTACTGTAATATTCTGTACCATATTTTTTTTCATATTAGTATGTTTTTGTACTGGTAGCCCATATTTACACCACTATTTCTTGAAACGTGATTTCGTAGAGTGTCAGAAAAATATAAATGTACAATTCTAGTGATTTGTTATTTTCAATTTTCTTTATATCATGTGTAGGAAATGTCTTATAGTCTTTATTGCAATAATTAAATTTGGTCGACTTCCATGTATCTACGAATTATTTGCAATCAAAAAGTGGTAGCCCATATTTGCACCTTTACCTCTATTAGTACTCACTGTAAAACCACTAAAGTAACACAAGATGACAAATACAGAGGATGTCGGGAGAAAACAAGAAATATCATAAAATTGGTGTATTGAGGAAATCGAGTTTTAATTCTTTAATATCCTACTGTTTACACGGATCACCAAATATGTAATATTGTTTACTGTGGTCATTTATTAGTTTTTACCCTTCGTTCTTTGACACTTTTGTATCACGGATTATCTGTTACGTGAGTTCCATTCTATCCAAGGTAGTTGTCTATTGAGTCTTCTGCTCACATTTACCCAAACTTTACAATTGGGTTCATGTCAGGTGAGTTGGGAGGACACATGAGTCTTTGAATAGTCATATTCTTGCACCACGTATTAACGATTTTCGCTCGGTGACATGAAGCATTAACGTCCTAGAAAACGAAGTAGTCCATATTTTCTTAAAGTTATCTTTAGCTCATGTAAGAATTTTACGTACCAGAATTTGAAGACGTTTTGTGCATCAAATGACTCTTCACATATATCCATTGTTCTGACGTCTTTGGCGCTGAAGCAAGCCCATACCATTACTCGGTAACTGAATATTTTCATCTCTTAAACAAAATCCGTATCAAGTTCCTCGCTCATTCGTATTCACAACTTCACACCACTATCGTTTCCCAATATTCTAAACTTTTTTCAACGGAGAAAAGAACATGCTTCCAGTTGCCGTAAGTCTAAGTAGCATATCGCTTCCCAAACCTACGTGTTGAAGTCTTCTGTGTTTTTGTCAGTTTTGACTTTCCAAGCGTTTTTTCTT
Organism: Thermobia domestica; assembly: GCF_964235325.1. Lineage (NCBI taxonomy): Eukaryota > Metazoa > Arthropoda > Insecta > Zygentoma > Lepismatidae > Thermobia > Thermobia domestica. The sequence continues at coordinate 278,937,857 of NC_137455.1, forward strand.
CATAATATCCTCTTCATACAGTTAAGACAATACAGTCGTACGAGTAACTGCAGTTCCAAGATCATCTCAAATTATAGAAACGATTTTTTGAAAAAGTCGTTCCTTAATTCTGCAGTGCTATTGATTTTATTTGGCGACCTGCTTTGGGTGATGGTTTCTTTTTTCTATCACACTGTTGACAAAGGGATGATTTCTTATACTATTTTTGCTTGTGAATTACTCTTTCTGCCGTCGAATGGTGGATTTTGATTATTCCAGCCATCTCCCTTAGAAATGTAACTTAGCTGTGCAAAGCAAGAATTATGTCTTGTTCGCGTGGCGACAAGTCACATTTCTTACCCATCATACTTGTTTACAGTTCACATGTAGCAACAATTTCATACAAAAACAACACTGCACAACAACAATATTGCCACTTGCCACTGTTCAAACAATGACAAAGCAGAGAACAATCACAAAATGCTAATTACCTGGGCCTACACATCAGAAATACAACAAAGATGAGGTTCGGGCCTGGGACGGTTTTTATCGTTTTACTTTGAAGGTGCACTTTGAAGAGAAGGGGATATAAAAATGATCGAAAATGACCAATATTAATGTCGAATTCATAGTTTTTTGGGTGGCTGATATGAACAGTGACATTTCCGATGCCGTTTAAATCCAAGTTCAGTCCCCATTAGTACTCCGAAGGGGGATGGCGACACGTAAAAACAATTGAAAATTATCGATTAATTGAAATCCAAACTGAAAAACCGAACAACGTTGTTTTTCACCAAATTTTCCATCTGATATAAATATGTTTATTTAAAAAAACACTAGTTACAGCATATAAAAAAATGTAATGCAGGCCTACTTACAATTCAGTTTGGTACAAATATTTTATGGTAGTATTTGTAGTACCTTACTAAAACGTTTGTCTTCAAACTGTCAAATAAAAATTACAGTAAATTATGTAATGTGCTGTCAAAAATAGTATACCATACTATTTTTCGATTGGTATGGTAAAATAGTATTTTTCCATACTTTTTAACCGTAAATTATTAATTATATGTAAACTTTGTTATTTTTAAGTGACTGAAGCGAGGTAATCTTACGATGATGCTTTAAAAACTGGTAATTTGGGGGGGGGGCAGGAAATCATTTGGGGGGCCTGGTCCCGATGGGCCCCCCATAGCTACACCCGTGGAACCTGCCATCCGGACATCTGAATCAAACCTAGTCCATTCGTTCATCCACAAAAAATTGTGTCATGGACAACAGAGTAAGTCCCTGGGGCCCATTAACCCCGTTAGTATACAGAAAATCGTAGGCTCCGGTAGGTATGACGGGAAAGTGTGTATTGGTATGCAAGCTTTTCCCTCATATCTATTATATCAATCGATACAAAACTTAGTGCACACATTTATTATCAACTATAGTGTTTTTTGGACATTTGGATTCTATGCTTTCACCCAGAGCCACTCCAGAAGGGTCCAAAGTTGATGTGAGGGATTTCTAGAGGGAATTTCCCCGATATTCTCCCAATTTTCCCTGTTCAAGTACGTTATAAGCCCCAATATATAGCACCTCTGGAAAACTTTTTCTATGCTGAAGAAAATGAACTATAAACCACGACTTTCCAGTGAACAGTGTTGATGCAATAGCTATTTTACTGCGAGTCTACGATTTTCTTTATACTAATAGGGTTAGTGGGTCTCAGGGACTTACTCCGTTGTTCATGGCTCCTAATTTTTTGTGCCTGAACATATCTTTGTTATGTTTATCGGATAGACTATGTTTGATTCGGATGTCCTGATGACAGGTTCATGTCCGTTCCTTGTAAGGTGACTAATAGCGATTTACTTTGACAGTTATTATGGGTTAATGTACCAAATATTTGTATTTTTAAATATTTGTTCGAAAACCTTAACTATATTTTCCAGATGGTAAATCAACACTGAAATTAGTAATTAAATTATTTTCCTCAAATAGCTTATCATATTTCCTTCGTAGCTTTTCGTAAATGTATATAAAAATCGATAGTCCTTAATACATTTAGAGCTTCGTATTGTAATGATTTCTCGGAGATAATAGGATGCAACTGACAGCAAACTGATTTTGTTTTATGTTCATGTAACTGAGCTTTAAAACGATGATACACTTTGGGTTGTTTACAGTAATATAATCCAACAATGATAATTTAATTCTGGGAAAATTGAAAAAAAAAAGAAAGAAAATGTTTTAACAATCCATTATACAGGTAGAGTAGAAGGAGACATCAAGTAATATTATATATTGTATACTTTGTTATAGATGTAAATTCAAACTTGTGCCAGTTGGTAACAAGTTGCAAAACTTAAACAATTTCAGCGTTATCAGTATACACAGAGAAAAATCCGTTCTCCGGAGAGCGGTATATTGTACAGTAAGGGACACTTCTGGATGGTACACCCATATGGAAATTTACAGCAAAAGTGTACCATCCAGAAGTGTCCGTTACTGTACAAATATACGGCATCTTCTTGCTTACTAAAGAAATCAGTACGGAGCATACGTTATCCGTATGCTACATAGGCACTGCCCTTAGATGTTACATCATGCCGTTGCAGGATGTCTGACATCTAGCAGTTTTGCGTATATCACAGGCATATACTTATGTTACCTTCGTCAGCTATATGTTATATACGTCCATTTGTATGTGAGATCCTGACCGCCTACATTGTTTCATACGGAAAGTACGTATGGATGTGACACTTATACAGAAAGTATTATAAAACATGCGTTTTCAGTTATACGTCTGTTGTACGTTAAGTCCAAAAACTACAATAATTACGCATGGAACCTATCTTTTTAAGTACGTCACCTACAATGTTTTTTTCTCAGTGTATGAGGACTTGGAATAACAAGAGCAATCAGCTTAATGTATCCGTTTGCAGGTAATATAGACCTTTTCTCTGGAGAAGTAAGTATGAAAATGCTATTTTAATTACTTAATACCGATAAGCTGAATCATCTCATGAATTATGTAAACTAAATTTACAACTATGCGAAAAAGGCAGTCGGTAATTTCTTCATGACCTAAAGGGCAAATTATAGGCTACTTTAGCTTGATAGCATGCTAGATTGACCAAATCATTTCCTGATTCAAAACAAAATTTCATTCTGAATAATTTAAGATTTCAAAACTTTTCTAAGAAACATCTATATGTCAAAAAAAGAAAAGATGCTGCATAGGTAAGACTGGTGTTTAGGACAGTTTTCAGACATGTTTCCGCAAGTGTAGTACTCAGCAAAAGTAATAAAAGAAATATTTATTTTCAGATAGGCCTCTAATCAGTACACTAAGATCCAAGAAAATTATTCTGATTATAACTTGACTCCACCTTACATATGTTTTTAAACACATATTTACTTAAACGAGTTTTAGGGGAAATAAAGATGGTTGTAAAGGGAAAGAGCTCCCTAACTACTGTGTAGCTACGGACTAGGTTTCACTTAAATTTCGAAGTGAATAATTATTCTGAAAGTGATATAAATGTGTACTCAAAGAGGTACTTCGAACTTATTGACAAGAGTGATTGTGTAAGTTTTGCCGGTGAATGCACTTTGAAAGCTGATCTGAAAACTAGTTCATTCTAAGAACTAGTATATATCATTTTCTGCGCAGTATATTTCGACTAAGGCATGTTTTCAATCACTAAAGCAATATCATATTATTTAGACAGAATTTCAACAGATAATCTACTATTAGAATGCTCATTAACATAACGAGACTTCTCGATCTAACTTCGACTCAAATATGAACACAAGTAAATAATTTAAAAAATGAATTTGAAATTAAAAAATGAATTTATGAATCTTAAGAGAAATTTAAAGAGAAAAATATTTATATTGTTAATGAGTAGCTACTTATAGAGTACAGTATAACCCTTCTAATCCGTCACCTTTGGGACTTGGGGGTATGGTCGAAACGCAAAAAAGGAAAATGAAATGAAAGGAAAACGAAATCTTTGAGTTTTACGTCCCGCGGTTATGCCGGCTAGGCTAAGAGAGACGGTGAAATAATGAAGGGTCGGATTACCAGAAAATATAGGAAAATACGTATTTACAGTAAAGCAAACAATCTCCAAACAAAGAAGTGACTGCATTGTTAAAACGATTAGTAAGTAGTAAAAACTGCGCAGTACAATACAGAAAACACCCACAATGAAAGAAACGATACAAAAGATGATGGAGCACTCAAGTGGACAAGCGGTAACAGCAAGTAAACAACAATTGGCGTCGTGAGTCACGGACAAGTTGGGACAAGTTCGGTTCGAGCACTGTTGGATGGTGTCTTCCCGTTTAGCCTATTCCGTTTCGCCTATAGACCTTCCAGCAATTTATATAATTATATTAATCTCATCTCACCTGTAAGTGAAATGAATATTCCTGTTTTGCCTATTCCCGTTTCGCGTACACTCACTCGACGCGAGATATTTAGTGCTTAAGGGAATTTTTAAGTGTTTGAGGTGGGAACACAATATAAAGATAATGACAATATTAATACACCGACTAAATGCAGTCATTCCATTTTCAAGTTAAATCTATGGAAATTAGTCATCCTAGGGAATAATAATTTAAACTAACTAACTACAGAAAATTCCAGAATTAACTCTACATAGTAATCCTTTTATTGTCTAAAATTCTCATATTAATTAATAAATGCTGTAGTAAGTTTGGCTTCTCTCTACATTGTTTCTAAGTTTCTATGCTTAAATTTCTCAATTTTATATTTTTTCTTAAATTTTAAGGTTACGATTAAGATAAATTGATAGTGTTATCATAATATTTTAAAATGTGATTCAGCAACGTTCAAATCCCGTCGTTGTTCACTATCACCATATTCACTTTAAACGTTACGCTTTGACTCAAGACTTATCCCAGCCCATCAACCCTATAAACCTAATTCCTTCAGTATGACAAATTTGCTTTTAAAATTAATAATTTAGCTAAAATAAGTTAAAATAAATTCGGATTTGGAAGGTAATTAGCTCCCATTCGAGCTATTCCACTCTTTACTCCAGAGCTGCGTTAAAAACTATGAAAACAAAACAGCTTCTATATCTCTTTACTCAGAGAAACTGATTCTCAATGTATTCAAATAGGAAGAACAAAAAAGAGAACTAACTCCATTCACTTCACGTCTGCTACCTTTGGTTCGATACTCGCCCACCACCACTCTGGACATGAATGAAGCATTTAAAATTGAACTTAATAGCCAGCATTCATGCTATCCTGAGCCTTCTCTCCGGGAAATAATTTTACTCAACTTACAATAAGTATTTCTGCATTCAGGCAGAAAAATTGGAATTACTTCCACTCACTACTAAGGTTGAAAAATTACATTAAGAAATTTTCCTAGCGAGGTAGTTGGAGGGTATAATGGTTCATCTCTCAGAACCACGGGAATACCGACCAGGCTTGTAAAGTTCGAAAAACTGACTGATCTTGAATAGCTAGTCACTCCACTTTATAAAATGTTCTGTGAGCTTGTATAAAAATAGAACATTAGACATTACGATTATAAAGTATAAGGAAAACCAGCAGTCATTCATTCAATTTTTTAATGTTTAGTTTGTTTATGAGGAGTCGTATTGTATTAATAGCTTTGTAAGCTTTTTGCACTTTATAAAGTTTTGATAACGTTTACAGTATTAGATGAAATAGTAAACTCTGTAGATCCTGTATTTCAAAGATATTGATTTGGAACACAAAAACAATATAAAGTAAATTAAATGTACTATTTGATACTTTGTGTACGTACACTTAAGCCTGCTGTATTATAGATATCATTAAAACATTTCTGAATGTTATAGTTTAAATAACGAAAATCGTAATTTCTGAAAGAAAAAACTAATTCACTTTCATTTTTTCCCCTTTGTGAAGATTTCATTATATTCTGAGCCGTAGCGCCCAATAGTTAATAGGAGCCCCGTCTAATGATGTGCATAACGAGCATGGAAAGTGAATGGACCAGAACAGTATTAGATGAAATAGTAACTGTCTGTTTCAATATTTTAAATATTTTAAAAGAAATATTGAAAAAAATACAGAAGCAAACCTTTGTAAAATTCAGAATTAGCTCAAACAGCTATGCAAAGCGGTCCCTCATAAACAAACAAAAGATCTAATAAAAAACTAAATGACTAATTGTTTTATAGTACAGCTTTGTGGTTTTCTTAAGTAAAAAAAGCACATTTTTAGAGCGACCATATTTGTTGATTTGAAATGGATTGACCCTATGATGAGCGGTGGCGTGTTGTTCGCCATGGTGTTGTTTGCCACGACTCGATTTTTCTGTTGTTTGCTACGATTTTGCCACAATCTGCATTCTGATCTTATCAAATCAGATTATCGTGAAGATACACACACACTTGGAGTGAAAGAAAGGGCTGCCAGGCCCTTTTGGTTTTGATTCCCTGAGACAAGTGGTAAGTGTTCTCGCATTTGGAACGAGAGAGGTCTCATTAGACTCGCTGCTGAAAGAGAACATTAAGCTCCAAACAAATGAACACAAAACATCATTACTATCACAATAGCTTAGTAAATTGATAGTTCTATAAATGCATTTTCTCTTTCAACGGATTTCTTAATATCATCCCCTGTTACATAATGTTCTGTTTTTTGTTATGCTACGCGACTAAAGAACTGGATGCTATTATCCTTAAGAAAAATGAAATATTTCCGCTTAACGTCTCACGATTATGGCGTGTAAGCTAAAGGATAGATGATGATGATGATGATGATAATGAATAAAAAATAGTGTATTGAAAAAAGTGGGAGCAAAACAGAAGAACCCCGAGAAAATTCACGCACACGGTATTTGCCCACCACAAAGCCTACTTCGTGCGAGCTGAAATCTGACCAGAGAGCCTGATAGTATGAAACAACAGCAAGGAAATATATGTAGAAAACTTCAATAAAAACAAATGTAAACGGAAGATCACCCTTCAAACTGATAAAATGGAGATATTTCCTGGCATAACTATAAACGCGTAACAGTATCCTTCCGAATTTTTTCGAACTATGCTTAAATATAAATATATCTAAAAAAAAAATCAGCCTAAACAAACTCATTAAAACATAAATTAATAAGCAATCGAGTGCTGTCTAATATCAAACGACCAAAAATATAAATCCAGTAAAATGGCTTACAGTCAAAGTCAGAAGTGGAAAATTCAGATAAAATTTAAATTTTGAGAATAAACTAAAACACTCCTAAAATCCCTTTGGAGAGGAATGTTTAATGAATACTCAAAACTAGGGTTAGGAATAAGAGCAGTAACTCAATAATGTGTTTGGGACCGTTAGTATTGTATGCATTCTGTTTATAAATATAATAGATTTGATTGTTATAATATAGTCGTCTGGCAACCCTCAACTTCTGAGTCGATTTTCTATAAATCTTCACGATTATGATATAAGATAAATCAGAGAGAACAATACCGTGGCAAACAACGTCAAAATCGAGTCGTGGCAAACTACACCGTGGCAAACATGTAATCATGCTGAGCATCATTGTAGTTAGTACTTTCTAAAACAGTTTTAAAACCTCCTATCTTTCCTCTTTATCTTTATACTATTCAGAACATTCGAATCTGCTTTATACAATCTACAATGTTACCAATATCTAAGACAGAATTATAAGAATAATCGTGATTAGGTCTTTAATTTCGTCCTTCCTAGATTTAAGTACTAACTCCAAAGTGGAGGACATACTTTTTATGCAAGTATAGACCCACTTTCCCTACTTAGTCCTGCTTTTGTGTACCTTGAGCAGTGAATTTTAATGAATCTGTTTACAATGACTGTTTTTAGCTAGTAGAAAGTATATCTGAAAAGTAAATTTAACATTTTGAAGAAGAGCCATTTTAAAAAAGAGCATTTTTGAAATGTTAGCAACCTTTCGAATTACTAGTGGCACGGCACGTATACTTGGCTAGAATCACAGTCAATCACGTCAGAACTGTTGCTGACGTTGAGAAATAAATTATTCATAAATCTTTGTAGAAAAGTCCCTCAGATACTAAATATCCCTCGTCCAGTGAGTGTAGACAAAATGGGATTAGGCCAAACGGGAATAGTCGTTTGGCCTACATCTAAGATGAAATTGAGATAATGATATATATTGCTGGAAGGTCCGTAGGCGAAACGGGAACGACCCTTGTCGGATTAACCGGAGTAGCGGACTAGCTGAGGGCGGACGAGAAGGTTTCAACTGTATTTAACTTTTTATGCGAAAAAATTCTTTAAGTGAAATTTATTTGTATGAAAAGTAAAGGAAGGGGAGATGTCGCTCGTAAGTGAAACAGTTATGTCTGGTACAAAAGGGCTGTGAGTTTTTGAGTTTTACGTCCTTTTGTAACGCTAGTTATTAGGAACGGGACTCGCTTTTAACATGGTGTCCGAGCCATGAGTGGGTATTGAATTCGGCGCGACAGTTGCACAAACCAGCATGCAAAATCAACACTTACCATACAAGCTCTTACCACCACACTATCTTACCTCCAAGAGAATTGGGTTATAGGATCATGTCAGTGCTCCCATCTTAAAGAATTTTGGTTCAGTCTCAGATCATTTGAGCTTCTAATGGATAACGTTGTGCCCGTGATTTTTCTCACGATTATTTGATTTCTTTCCATTTTCTTATCTAACAAATTCTTTAGTCAATCATTTGCATTCTATTTGTAACATGCAGTCATAAACATGGAACGTTGAATTACAGCTTCCATTTCATTTTATTGTTTCACGAAACAATGAGACAAAGGATAAGGGCAACCAATACAAAGAAAACATTAAAGTTCGTTGATGCAGTCCTACCTAAAGAAAATTAAAATGAAGTAGATAAAAATTCATAAACGTCTGAACGAAATAAATTTAAAGAAGAGCAGCTAAGAAAATATTCTATCTCCTTATTAAGCAAAAGCAAACCAATGCATTTTAAGGATTAGTTTTAAAAGTAACAAAAGGAGTGTCAATGTTCGAGAGAATGAAGTCTAAAAAGACGGAAATTTTGAAACGAAATTTCTTAGACTTGTTTTCTGAGATTTTCTCCCTTCTGTCTTTAATCATTAACATTTTAAAAACTTTGATACAGCGTATATTCAAAAAGGACAAAACATAAAACGATGACATGAAGAAAAGGAACCTATCGACGCTCTATCCTCTCATGCGTGCCTTTGCTTTTGACTCGTGTAATTCGTCTTTTCATATTCATAACACGAATCTTTAAAATAGGAAAAGAGAGAGAGAAAAGGAGAGAATAGTGTGAGAAGCCTGCCGTCATAGCGCCCTCTGAGATCGTCATGTGCTGAACATCCTTGTTCTGCTACTTCCTGTCAGTAATTTACAAAAGTAAGCAAAAGAGGGTTGTGAATATGTAATTTATCTGTCAGCTGGAAGCTGGCTCAACAGATGGCAGAGGTTTGCATTGTAAGCTGTCACTCATAGGGTACATTTTAAACTTCGAAGTTCCACATTTCTGGTTTTTGCTTGTTTTTCATTTATTATAACGATAACTATTTGATATTTTATTAAATGGAAGTGATGAAAAATGAACTTCGTTTGTTCTCTTACTATCTGCCAGTTTAACCTATCATGGTCTGAACCCTCTAAACTTGGTAACTCGACATATACAGGGTGTTTCAAAACAATTCTTACTTCGAACTTCTTACCTCGATACTTCAGAACAATTTTTATGGAGGTAGTTCGTGAATACTTCAAATTAAATGCTCGTAGCTAAACTACCTCTATAAAAATTGTTACGTGAGTACCTCCTTGACCCGACTACGGAAGGTCCCATAGTTTTGGAGCTATGGACTTTCAAAGTTCATTTTTTCATGTTTCCGGCAGCTTGTAACTCCGAAAGGAAGCATTTGTGCACCCAGGTTGATCTACTCTTTTTGTCTTATCTTGGTGTTAGGAATCACCTCCCAAACGTTGTCGGCGTTATTTTGAAACACTTTCTTAATAAAACTATACTTATTTTGCAGAGAAATCATTGATAAAACATGAAGATTTTGTCTTGTGCTTCATTTGCATTCTTTCTTCCTTGCAAATCAATCTAGTTCTGCCATTTCTATTGAGATTATAAGTGGCACTATTTGACAATTACTTATCGCTTTTTAAAGTTATATTTGCAGTAAAACATTTATTAAAGATGTGCTTACTAAAGGCAAGATCGCGTTTTCTTCTTTATGATGATAGTAAGATATTTTCATCGCCTTAACCTTCACTAATTTTAATCTCAACCAACATGAGTAATTTTTATTCTTTCAAGTAACAATACGCTTTATTTAATGACAATAGTACTATATTATTATTATTATTATTATTATTATTATTATTATTATTATTATTATTATTATTATTATTATTATTATTATTAATAATAATAATAATAATAATAATAATAATATTGTATAAAATATAACTTGAAACATGATATTAAAGTTGGGGAAAATTTCCCCATTGCTTTGATATTAACCAAAACTCCAACGAGAAGTCTGAAAAATTGAAATTTTTCATGAAAATCGTATGTGGTTAACAGATTTTCATAACACGGGATGAATTCAACCTCTTTCCTTTGTTTAATTTTAGCTTCAGACAATAGATCTAATATTAAATCTCTAACAAAACACAATATATTTAATAAAAGTCAGGAAAATTAAGATATTTTCGCAGAAAATTCTTCTTGGGGGGGAGGAAGAGAATAGCTAATTCATTCACTAATTATTATGGATTTAATTTCTAAGCTGTAAGGATGGTCGAAAGTGAAATCTTTGATTTTTACGTCCCACGATTATGCCGGCTAGTCTAAAGGAGACGGTAATGATGAAAAATGAAGAAAGTGGAATGAAGAAAGTGGGAGGAAACGGGAAAACCCCAAGAAAACCCACGCACACATTATTTGTCACTCTCAAAGTTCACTTGGTTCGAGCTAGGATCGAACAGGCGATGCTACGCACCAGGGACCGAACCAGGGAACAAAGATATAGAGGTTAACACTCTACCAATGAGCCATCGCGGCTCCCAAGAATAATGGGAAAGCTTTAGAAATAAACCTAACCTTTAAAAACAATGCATTTATAAAATGCACAAAATAGAAAAAATGGTGGAATAAAAAAAAAAATACCCTAGAATATATAAACATTGTGGGTTCTTAGTAGTTCACTATCATCCATCACAACCAATCACGGCTAACGCTTTAATCATTTTAGTCCCATTTGTTAATTATATCTCATTAAATTAAATATTTTCTCCTTTAATAATAATAATAATAATAATAATAATAATAATAATAATAATAATAATAATAATAATAATAATAAATTATTAATAATAATAATAATAATAATAATAATAATAATAATAATAATAAATTAATGAAAATAATTTAAAAAGTAGTGAACTTACGAAAACCATTGTAAGAATAAACATTATACGTCATGTTGCATTAAAATCGAATACTTTTGATGTGTTGATAATATAAAAGTTGTCGTGGAAGATTTTTTGTAAATCGAGAAAGGGGTGATATTTTTAAATTTATCCCTGAATTTCATCTTTCAGCATATTAACAAGAATTTGAAGGAACATGTTTCTTCTTTCTTTCTTTTTGTCTCTCTCTTTATCGCGGTGGTACTTCCTTTCATTCTTAACATAATTCAGTTGAAAGCAGTGGAAATGATTGAGAAACATCGAAGAAAACATACGTCCTATTGCAATCACGTCCAACAATTCTGACGAAAGTTATAGGTAATATGTTATCATATGTGTATACAGCGCATTTCAAAACAACACCGACAACGTTTGGGAGGTAATTCCTGACACCAAGATAAGACGAAAAGTATAGACCAACCTGGGTGCACATATGCTTCCTCTTAGTTATGGGTTGCCGAAAACATGAAAAAACGAACTTTAAAGGTCCATAGCCCTAAAAATATGGGACCTACCGTAGTCTGGTCAAGAATTCACTTAGGAACTAGTACGTATGTATCCCATCCAAATATCCAACTTTCAGAATCCTGCGGTACTTCCGCAACAATTTTTATAGAGGTAGTTGGTGAGCACCTCAAATTATATGCCCGTAGCTAAACTCTCTTCTGTATATGTTATCATACTCGTACCGTGTTATTGACGAAAGTGTAAGCTAGCTTCTAGTGTTTGATTCAACCGAGATTTGTATGTTTATCCGCCTATTCGTCTGTACAGGTATGTTTGATCCACGATAACTCTTGTAAAATTTATCTGATTTTAATGACTGGTAAACCAGAAAGAAAATACGAATTATATTACATCAAAATAATTGGAGATCTCTTTCGTGGCTCTACTATTAATATTTGCGCCTTCGATGCGGGAGTTCCGAGTTCGATTTCCACTGGGAGCTCATATGATTTAAGTCACAACTTAAACTGTAGATTTATACCTCATAATGCCATAAGGGGTCAAAAGAGACGCTAAACTCTACATCAACCAGCCATTTATCAAAGTCGAATAATAGTTTATCATCTTATACTCGATAATGGCTTTGTTCTGATTATTTTCCCTTTATCCCAATTATTTAACTCCATAAACTCTTCTACTGGCGCAGACATATCATCAGCTCTGTCTATTCTAAATTTCGGTCAGTAGCAATGATCATTACTTATGATTCCTTTTAAATTTGACTTCAGATCATTTCTTTGTTCACTAACTTGTTGATCCATTTTGTTTACTTTTGATTTCGTTCCTTTTTCCTTTCTTAATGTAGTCCTATTTCCATAATAGTACGATAACACTGAAAATGAGTTTTTTCCTTGTAGCTTTTCCTTTAAAAATTTTAGCACTAATAATCCTATTACATTTAATAATAAATCTAATTACCTCTAATTCCTATTCTATAAACACTACAAAATCAAATAAGCATTACTTAAATCTAAAATTAAAATGCCGTAGAATTATAAACATATGTATGTTTTATAACTTTAACACACTAGAAATCAAATCTAAACTAATTCCAGTTAGAACTTAACTTTCCTTAGCTTTATCTCGATGGAATTCGGAATAATTTTGCCTTCAACACTAGCTCTAAAATTCGAAATTATAACTAACATTAATAACAATATTAGTACAAGAGTTAATCAGAATCCTTAGTACTATTCACTATGCGGCTTTTATCCACAAGCACTCATTACCTATATCTAGCAAGAGATCAGTGGTAGAAATCTGTGCGACTTCCACTATGATATTCTCTGCTATAAGTTCAAGAAAAGGAACAATAATAATAAATATCGAACTCAGGACAAGAGTGCTTTCAAATAAATATCCAGGCCTCAACTTCAAATAAATTTTACCTATGTTTTTGTTGCTGCAAGAATCTGAGTTTGGGATAAATCTAGCACAACTTCCTTGTAAGAATGTTGGCTTGACCTATCATTATAGGGACCTATCATAGATAATCAAAGGTATTTATAACCTGCGCCCTTTTCACACAGTCACTTCTCTCACCTTGTACGAACTTCCTTCTCTGATTGATCTCTCTAACCTCTCTGTTCCAAAGTTTTGCAGATATTTTGTGTTTGGTGTTTTTGAGGATAGGTCGTAATCCGAAATTGTTGAATATATGGTAATGTGCTGAGTCATTCCTTTATTTCTAAAGTGAATCCACATATTACTGACTTTCAGAAACGAGAGAAGTGCGAATCATTGAAATGCATAAAACAATTCCGGTGTATTCAACTGTTAACGACAATATATAAACACCTTCAGCTAATTCCTTAATTGTTTCGAATGAAAATTACTTTTTCATCTAACTTAAAAAAACATAGTATTTTCATTTCATGTGGTAACGGCATATCTAGATACACTGGTTATAATCTAGAATCAATAATGCTAATCCATTAAGCGAAAGTAAAATAGCACTGAATGTAAATGTTTTGTAGAAGCTGGTTAGGCAAAGAAAACTTGCAGAATAGACCAAAAGGTCATGACTCAATTACATAGTCTTTGCTCAATGAACCACATGCAAAGTTTTCAACGAGTTTAGATTAGTTTACTCTAGAAATTTTCAACTTCTTAATATATTTAGCCTGTCTTTCCAGGAGACAAAACATCTTAAGAACTACTTGATGGATCAGCATCAATTTTGGCCCGGGTATAGAGGATCAGAAGTTAGGCATCGAATAAGTTGATGGAAGTGATTTTTAAACCGCCAGTGGTAGAAATCAAAAATTTCCTGTTTTAACATTGATCACAATCGATTAAACATCCCATGAGTACATTTCATCTCCATCCATAACTCTATGCTAAAACCGAAAGTATGGGCTGGGAGTCTTTAGTTCGATCCCAGCTCGCACCAAGTGAACTTTGTAGTGCACAAATACCGTGTGCGTGGATTTTCTCGGGATTCTCTGTTTTCTCCCACTTTCTTCATTCTACTATTTCATTCATTTCTCATCATTACCATCTCCTTTAGCCCACCTGGCTTAAACGTGGGACGTAAAACTCAGATTTCAAGAAAGTGATGGAAATCCCGCAACAGTGCTTCCACTTCAACTGACTTTTGCACAACAAAGTTACATACATCTCGCGGTAGAGAGCGCCACTTGTGCGGCCACTGAACAAGCACTGATAGATACGAGGAACCGACGCGAGGTATGTGTTAGCAAGAGTCGTTTGAAGTTGAAGCACTGGAGCGGAGATATATTTGGTGTTTTTATTCCGAAATGGACAGACTCGAAGCATCCAAAGAACGACAAAAGCAGATGGGACGCAAGAGAAAGGAAAATTGTGAACTTTGGCAAAGAATTGTTTGAAGAGGCCCTCACCTCGAGAGCCCTAAAATGGTGGAAAAACTGTGCAAAAAACACGTTTGTTTTCAGTTTTATTTCCTTTTGACAATGTTGCCACCACTTTCAGGCCCAGAAAAAAATATATGTTGTACCTAAGGGTATAACAATTTTTTAAACCAAAAATTCAGGAACGTGTCCCCCCAAAAAATTTTCTACAATTTTTTGAAATTTTCAACACGCAAAAAAATAAAGAAAATGCGCATTGATGGTTTTGAAAAAAATGCATTTACATCTAGATAGTACCTACAATCTGTGAAACTTTCAAAATTGTTGGGCCACTCCCACCAAAATTTAAAAATATTCAACTTTGAGCATGTATGATACGATAATTTGGTAAGAGAAGGGGTAGGGGGTCAAAAACATTTTGAGGTAGTTTTAGGTCAAGGGTAACCTTTTGGGTCAATTGCAACCCAATTTGGATCAAGGGCCGATTTCACTGTCTTACTGGGAAAGACCCTTTGTGTTACCTCTTACTAACGGACGGCTCTCAATTACAGACAAATAATCATATCTAATCGACATCCATTATTCGAAGTTCTCACTGTAATGTGTTATTGACTGTTGCAAGTATGTATTAAGGATAGCAAAAAATTTTCGGATCCGGATATCTCGGATCCAGTGAGATCCGGATCCGGATCTTGGCGGATCTGGACCTAGATCCGGATCTCGGATCCGAACCTCATATCCGGATCTCGGATCTGGATCCGAAATTCGGATCTCAGATCTTGATTCGTATCCAAACCTACATCTGAAATTATGATTATAAAATTGAATATCTAAAATTCGTTAAAACTTTTTTCGGATTCACTGATATAGTAGGCTGCTGTGCTTTTAAATGTTTCCATAACACGTTTGTGCTACCTTTGTTCTTTATTTTATTTTAATCTTGCAATATTTACATGTTGCACTTTCTGTCAAAGTCTCTTTAATAAAATGTTTCGAAGTTTGATTTCTCACCATTTCAGAGTATAGTGAACTGTCTGAAGACTGATGTAAATGGTAACAAATTCTTCTGTTTAGCTCCGCTTCGAAACTTAATGTTAGCTTCACATTGAAAATATTTATTTTATTCTTAGAAAATAAACTTTCTTCTTTTCTCAAATGAAATATCTTTTAGATAAGGCCCTTCTAATCGCAGGAATACTAGACATAACAAATTCTTTATTAATAGTAGTTTCTGACTCACTAGAGTCCAACCATCAACAAATGTAATAATGAATATCTTTCACTTCGAAGGTATATACAACAAAAAATATAGAGTGGTTGGCGTGGAACAACAGTAGGTTTTTAAACATACACACGAGAATTTCAGGAGAGCGACATGGTTGTGTTTATTGTATGACTTTATTACCTAACTTATGGCTTGCCCTTCTGAGGTCGGGAGTTGGAGTAGTAAATATAAAAGAGATTTCTGTTATTTTTTCTTCAACCTCCAGGTTTCTTTAATCATACATTGCAGGACGTAACCAAAACATATCCATGAATCGTATCATTGAAGCGTTTTGTGTTTTGTATATTAAAGTGTTCAAAAATATTTAACATATTCGCATTTGTTCATGTGATCTCAGGTTCAATTTTCGGTGGGAACATACATGAGAAAATTGAAAGCTGAAACAATATGAAAATAGTTTTTAAAAGTCAGGAAATTGATATTAAAACTTTAGCTATCTATTGGGACTGTAAGGCTGTAGTTAAATTAACCCACACGTTTCGTGAAGATATATTACGTCGTTATTGTTTATTTACTATAAGCTACCAGATACATCCTCAGAGGCCACTTTACACTGTAGTAATCAACAGATGAAAACATTAGAAAAGGAATGGAAGGAAGGTCTCCAGAGCCTTAGATCAAGGTACTAACCTAGTATTTGCCTAGTATAACTGAGGAACAACCCTGGAAAATCCTCAGTCAGGATGGCTGGTCTCCGAATTCCAACCCGGTATTATCCAATTGCGAAGCAAGAATCCTAACAAGTAGCCTGAGCTCGCTCCGTATTATTATTATTATTATTATTATTATTATTATTATTATTATTATTATTATTATTATTATTGTTATTATTATTATTATTATTAAATTAACGTAATGTTTTAAAATTAGTGCAAATTAAACCGTACTTTCTTTATTGCTGATGTTATAGTTAATAAGCCTACATGAGACATCAGTCCCCCATCAAGAAAGAATACTTGAACTGGAATTCAGGAAGCGGGGGTGAAGAGATTAATGAGGATGAGGAAACTGTGCACGATGCAAAAACTGAGTAATTATGACTTCGTCACAGATATATTCACTTATATACGTCAATTAATATTTCTCTGATACAGTGCACTCTTACTTTCTATAGTGGCAGGAAAATGGCCCGCTTTTGTAAACGAACACACTAAGCACGTGCGTATAGGCGCAATGTCCATGCAAAGAAACATACCTAAAACTAGAAAAAAATAGGGAAAGAGAGGGGAAAATGATAAACCGCCCTTCAACTTAAAAAAAAAAAAAAAAAACTAACTAAAAATAACTAAACTTAGAGCTACGAAAGACGCGAGGCGAATTTTATTGAGAAGATTGTTTTTCCTTAGTGATTAGTTGTGCTAACTATGAACATGAATTAAAAAGAAAACAAGTAGCTAGCTCTGAATTTCGCAAACTAGTTGAAAAGAAAATATTGGATAAAATTTAATAATAAAGAAGGCATTTATGATAATTAAAACAAACTAAATTCTTGGCACGACAGTCCTTTGGTTCCTACCAGCGGGCTTATGTTGAAAGTGGGGATGTGTAGTCAACGCATCGACACCCGAAGTCCCTAATGCCGGCTTTCTAGACTGGAGACCGCTATCTCTTACTTAAGATAACTCCCCAATTGTCCTCACGATGCTGGGTCAACATCGAAATTGTTGAGTGCCTCTCTGGTAATTGAACCCATGACCACGGGCACCAAAGGCACGCTCTCCCTCTTCTATAGACGAAGAGCTATAGTTACCCACATTATCTAATACAGAAATAAGTTCTGATTCTCTAATAGCTGCTGATGGTGATAGCCAAGATTCACCGAAACATGATCCCAAACCCAAACTGAGACATTGATGTCACTGGAACGCCTGAAAAGTCATTGTGGGTAAGTGAATTGCCCACTTGTCAGGATGAAAGGCGATGGTGATGTGAAGTGAAGGGCTGTCAGAGGTACTACTTATGATAATTGAATTTATAATAGTCTATGTTGCCATAAACCCTCTTCAAGAACATGACTGTTAATCTTAGCTTTGAAATTGTTACATGAGGAGTTTTATTGCTATCATTAGGTTGCATTAGGAATTATCAGATTTATTTTAACGCTTAACTTTTACATCTCTTCTGATTTACGAATATTTAAATCGCGATTATCCCCTTAAGGTCAATTAGTGATATTTTAAATCATTTCGAACCAACTTTATATATGGTTAGTCTTATTATATGGGAATAATTGAGACCAGAAGCAGTCTACAGGCTAAGTCCAAAAGAATCTTGGTCGACCTCCTGATAAACCACGTCTTTCAGCAAGGTGAATTGTGGCAATCCGATACCCACATGAGGAAATCTTCGGTTCAGTGTGAAAGCTTCCATAAGAACCAGCACTCTAATCAGTGAAATGTGCTTTGCTAATTTTTATTCAATGTGAAAGTACCTAACTTTATTGCTAAAAAAGGAAAGGCATTTATTTCAAACAAGTCGCCATTACAGTTTTCGTATTTGAACACAACACTCATGAAAAGTCATGTTAAAGCGCGAGTTTCCCCTGAAAAAGAATATTTATCTGTTTTTAGTTTCTCGTGTTCTCTAAAGCACATGCGGAATTAGTGGAAGTGCCTTCCGCTCGCATTACTTAGGTACAAACGGTTACGATCTTGGTACTAGCACTTGTTTCGGTTTCCAGATCTCAAAGCCTGATTCTATGTATGAATCCGAAATTTCAAATCTAGATAAGGGGCACAAAGTTCATAGTTTATTCTCGGTGCTCATATTGTGATTTACTAAATAATTATTAAATCTAATTGTAAGGTATACATTTGATATTTTGAGCAGACTGAGCAAGATAAATATACGTAAAAACTAGTCAATACTTGTCTTAACTGTTTGTTTTCTTAACTGTCAATGAAATAGGTGTATTGAGGAATTTTAAATATTCGAGTTTTGTATTCCGGTTTCAAATATAAATATGTGTGTATTTCATCTCGGTCCTGCAACCGGGTGGACCTAGATTAGACATTCGAACTCTCATCTGGATCAAATCAGATTATTTTTTTAGTAAGGCAAGCATTTGATCTTTAGTGTAGAATGAAGGAGACAAATAGACTTGTCAATATTCGTCTTAATTTTCTGTTTTCTTCTTCACTGTCAGGACTTCGTGAAATTACTTTCGGCGAATTTTTGATATTCAAGTTTATCACAATTTGGGTGGGATGTGGGTTTGGATAAGAATCAAGATCTGAGATCCGGATTTCGGATCCAGATCCGAATTTCGAACCCAGATCCGAGATCCGGATCCAAATCCGAGATTCGAGATCCGGATCCAAATCCGAAATCCGAGATCCGGATCCAGATCCGAAATTCGAAATCCGAGATCCGGACTCAGATCCGAGATCCGGACCCAGATCCGAGATCCGGATCCATATCCGAAATCCGAGATCCTGATCCAAAGGATCCGGACCCAATCAGATCCGGATCTTCGGATCCGGCCAGATCCGGATCCGGCCATGTAGAATACATGACATGATAGCTAACAGTATATTTTTACGTGTATAATACTTAAATATATCTGTATCTGAGAGCATGAAGTACGTAAGTAAAATTTTGGCCAAAATGAGTTAAATAAAACCAGTTTTGTATACCTTTCGGAGGTATGTTGCTTCTATTTTGTAATCAAGTGTATAGTGTAGTATGTCCAATATGTATTTAGTGCTTAAGCAAGTGTTTTTGCTGTTTTCTGTGACTTATGCACTTCATGCTCTCAGGTACAGATATATACACAATCTATTCCAGCAGAAGTACCGATTATTATTATTGACAACAAACGCCATACTTTTTACCGCCATAGTTCATTTTTGTCGATTTTCTTGGAAACTTCTCACCAGAATTTACATTCATCACCACTTTCATATATATTCTGCCATTATTAGCAGGTTATTTGACGCAATTGAGAATCTTCCATGCTTCACGGTCTTAAGCTAACCTCTACGTCTTCATGTATAATTTTTCTGTTTTAATATCGTCCATCAATTATAGCCTCCTTCGCTCCCCTCTCTTTCCTGCCATTATGCCCTCTAAAACCTCCCTCATGATATAGTTCCTTGTTAGTCAATGTCCCAACCTGTTTCTTTTCCTATTCTCAATAATATCTAAAACTCTTTTTATCTCTCGCACCGTTCCTAACACCATCTCATTCGTTTTCAGTTCAACTCAACTAATTCTATCCATTCTTCTTCGCACCCACATTTCGAAATCTTTGTTTTTTCATAATTTTTGCGTAATGTACATGTTTCTGTTCCATACAGTACAATACGACTACTCAACACGAAGTATTTTATGAATCTTTTTCTGAACTCTTTGTTCAAGATCCATCAAAACAGACTTTTCTGCCTCCTAAAGGCTTCTTTCGCCATTCCTATCCTTGCTTTTATCACCTCATTTTATTAACCTCTACGAGATCTCTCGACTGATACATACCTTATGTTTTGACAGTATTTTAGTTAATAAGAAATTAAAGTGTAAAAGTTATTCACAATTTCGGGCTTTATGTCTTTAAACATACTCCACACTGTCTTGCTAGCGTCTTAATGAAGAGCTTTCTAAGGGCATATAGTTTAGTATCCAGCGCCGTAACTTACATTTTCTCTGGGGGGGCGCATTAATATTCGTATTTGGGCCCCATAGAAGAGTTGTTTTTCTAATTTTGGGCCTCTTTTTCCATCTTTCTCTTACTGTTTATGGGTCCCTTGGAGCCTATGGGCCCTCCCTCAAGGCCAGGTCTGCAAGGCCGTTAGCTAAGCCTCTGGGCCCGTTCCATACATGACAAATTAATTAATCGGACAATATTTACAAATTTCAAAGCCATACAAGTAAATATTATTTCTAGGTCCCCTAATAGTAGACATTTTTATACTTGTAGCATTCCAGCTACATGGAAATAGAGATTTGTATTGACTGAAATTTTTTTAAAAAATGTAAATCTTGATTAAATGCAAAATTTGTATTAATAATATCTAGTCAAATATTATTAATATTTAAGGTAATTATATTCAATTATGAAGTATCTGCGTTATATATGGGCCTATAGTAACGTTTATCTAACGTTTATGTGGTATCAGAGGTTCGATAGAAAATGTTTCTTTTTTTAAAAAAAAGAGAGAGAGAGAGAGAAAAGATGTAACGAGCGATAATAACGTGAGAGAGAATTTCCAATCCTGTATGGCGAGTCTTGCTTTCGAAGCAGCTGCCTCCTGAGGCTGATTTGGTGTTTTGCCTCCGCTGGTGGAGTTGGGCTCGCGTGTGCTTGTTCACCGTGTGTTGTCTCATAGCTTGCATGGCGCATGTTGTAGTTGAATGCAGAGTTAAAAGTGAAAAAAAAGTGGCCAAAGGTGAAGTGAGTGTATTGAAATTCTTTCAGTGAACATAGTTGAGTGTTTTGTTAGTAATTGTGATCTCAGAGAATTTTGTTGCCTTGTGGAAAGTATTTTTCTTGAAATTTAATGGAGTTAAACCGGCATCGAGGAGACGGTGCTTGAGTGAGCCTTGGTGGTCAGACAAAAGTGCCCATTAAGGTGACTCCAATCTGCTCCATTTTGTGATTTATTGTTTGGATTTCAATGTTTTGTAATTTCTTAAAGCTATCTTTTCCGCCTTTTCCTCAAAATAAAAAAAAATCAATTATACTCACTTCGTCTCGGGCCCAATTTAGCAGAAAGTCAGTACTAGACCATAGGACATAAGCTGTTCCAACCAGAGGGAAGTAATATTATCTGCAAAGGTAAAATATTACTGGAGCTAAATTGCGTTTCGCTTAATCCTGGTAAGTTCGCAGTTAATTAGTAGTTTGTACATATGGGTTTAGTTGGTTACGTAGTGTCATTAATGAGCTAAAAATGGGTTAATATAACTTGCATTCAATCGCTGACATGTATTCGGGTATTTTCTGGAGTATAAGCGTGATATTTTCAGAGTTTTTGCGAAAAATTGAAAATCCCCCCCCCCCAAATTTTTAGACTCACCTTACTAGTAATGCTTAAATGGTGTTTTGAATGGAAATTCTTGGTATGATTGTCCAGTATTCAATGAATTACCTTTCCTAATGTTAATTTGTTTGATCAGAGCTTAGCGTTTAATGCAAACTCTCTCTCACGTCATTATTAGACTCGGAATCAAAGTTGTTTTGGGTATAATGAAACTGGTCTTCAGAAATGCTATTTGCAATGTTTTAAATAGACAGAATTGATGAGGCAATTAAGAGGGTTGAAATTATATATATATGTGAATTTAAGAAATTGAATGGGTCAGATTGATTGAACTGGATTTGAAATTTTGGGTCCTAAATCGTACTAAGCTGGAATTGATTTCTTTAATTTGTGGTTATATTAGTATAATCTGTGGTAAGGACCTCGTTGAGCACAATAAGAAATTGTATTTAAAAAAAATTGTCTCGCGGACAACATTAAGAGGTAGACTACCGAATACTGCAGAGCCATTGAGAAAAAATCAGAAAAGAACAAATATATTTTAGAATATATTTTCTTGCATTTTCATGCATTTGAAAACATTTAAATGGTTTGAATTTCTTTAATTAGTAATATTGATCAATTAAGATATTTTTGCTCAAGAAAAATAATTTTTCTCTGAATAGGTGTGAAATATTAAACATTCTTTTTTCCTAGAGTCTTTGCTAGTATTACGAATTGCTCTTAGCTTAAAATATTGAGTGAAATCTATAAATTCAAGGTTCAATCTGACAGTACTAGATATTTTTAATATAAAGAAAATTTGCGTAATTGCTCTGGAATTTAATTTCATTGTTTGAATTTTTTTCTGGATATTTTAATCGTGTTGGTGAATATCTGTTCTTCAAACGCTTGAGCAAATATTCACCTATACTTATTGTAAAAAAATTTATTTGAAAACTGAATTTTGGTTGGTTGTTTTTGTTATTATTGTTGTTTATCCTTATCCCAGAGTGAATACTGGATATTCACAGTCTAGTCACAGGTTAATCAGGTGATCTTGAGCCGCGCGAATCCACCTACCGTAGTCCCTTCTTCGGTGGAGTTCGGGGTTGGTTTAGAATTTTTTTGTTGAATCAACCTCTGACTCCTGGGGAATGGGGCGTTTCAATGACAAAACAGCAAATCCAATTTAATTTTTATTTTGTTATCTTTCTGGTTACGTTAAATTTAGAAAATTTTCACTTGTTAATTATATACTGTGGTTTCATAAATATTTGTAACCTCCACCTCCGGTTAAATAATTGATGATTGTGTTTTGTAGTATTATTATTGGAAATTTGTACAGTATTAATCATTATTTATATTTTAAAAGGTTTCTAGTATTAAATTTTGAAATTTCGATTGGATTAGTAGTTCTTGTATGGGTTGTTTCCATTTGGTCACTGGTAGCTTGTAAATTTTTGTGGTAATTTGGTTGTATGTTAATTATAAGCGAAATCATTTTGTTTATTTTGTTATTGATATTATCTTATCAGTATTGTATCTCAAGGATGGATAATCGAAATTATGAAAGAGAATACGTTAGTATTGATATGCCTATTGATATCTCAGGATTTGTAACCATAGATAGGACTGGCCAAGTAGATTTAGATCAGAATTCGAGGCTTGGTTATGCTAATATGTCTTTTACACCTCCGACTCAAGGAAGCTTTTATATTCGTCATATGCCTTCGCCAGTTCAGAATAATGAGGGAATGCCTGGAACAAATGATTCGACTTTTGGATTTAGTAGGCAAGCGAATCCCAGTTTAAGTAATGATGGACGGGATTGTCGGCAGGTGACTTTTTCGGAAAGTTTGAATGGACCACCTTTAGGAAATCATATAGGGTGTCCAGAAAGTAATATCGACCTCGGAATCCTGAACTTAGTAATAGGTATTTGAATTTGGGTCAATACTATCAAAGAGTTTCTAGGATCAGGAATTCAACCCCTAGGGTAGTTAATACTAGGAATGAGCAACAACCTTATATCAACTATGCTAATTTGAATTACCCAGAATGTTATAATCGTGATTCAGGAAGTGCATCAGTAAATTTTGTTTCTCAGGTAGAGAATAAGCTCATGATTAAACATACTTTTAGTAAAACCTCTGAATATTTAGAGAATAAATTTAGAAATTTTAAGAAATTAGATGGAAGTGATAGTATTCAGATGTTTGAGGTCATGGTTAGCATCGAAGAAATTTTATTAGATACTAGTTATTCTTTGGGAATGATACTGACAGCTTTGATTTCGCGATGTGAAGGTACAGTCTTGAAAATAATTTTGTCTGCCTTACATGATAACATTGGTTGGGAAGAGTTACGATATTCTTTGTTGACAAAGTTTGTGACACCAGTATGTATTCATACGTTAATATCTGAACGTGTTTATAGGAGGCAGAAATTGAGTGAATTAATTAATAATTATGTTCTCTCAGTCATGGTTGCTATGAATGTGTTAGGAATGAGGGCACCTGAGATTGAATTAGTTAATATAATCCTGAGCGGAATGAATCCGAATCAGAGACATAGAATGTTAAATGCTTATATTCCTGTTGATAGAAGAGAACTTTTAGAAATAGCTGATCAATTCGTCCTGATTAATAAAAATCAAATTGATTATAATAATCAATCGGGTTATATCAAAAATAAATCAAATGTTGTTCTTTCTAGTAGTAATGCTAGAACTAATCGATTGTATGGTAATGAGAAAGATAATTTTAAGGAACATCCTAATAAAAATAATTCGAAATCGAATCAAATGGGGATCGGGTCTCGAAATTCGATATCTTCAGAGTCTCATTCGAATAAGCCGAATTATTTCACAGGGGAGAAACCCAGGCCCAGGGGAAATATTCCGTCAGAACTAAGTGGCACTATAGCATCCTTTGTTATTGGGAAAGTTAATAGTCAGTTGACTGATATTTGCGTAGACGGCGGATCAAGTTTCAATTTGGTGACTGAAGATCTTGTGCGTCGTTGTGGGGCTGAACATTTTGTGAAGGAAGCGGATGATAGAACGGTGAATGCTCCGTCTGGGTTGACTTTTTCAACTAATAGGGAAGTGTTACTTAACATCAATCTGTCCGGACATTTCGAGCGAGTTAATTTTCGTGTAGTGAAACAACTTCCATGTGACTGTTGGGCACTCCTTTCCTGCGTAAATCCAAATCAGTGATCGATTATGTGAACAATCGAATAATGTTGAATAATGGAAAGAAGGTAATTCACTTGAACTATCGTCGTATGATAAACGATAAAAGAAAGTGGTTGCGATCAGTTGATCAAGGTGACCAGTCCGAAACTCGGAACGATGGTGCTTCGAACTTAGTCTGGTCTTCTGGGCAAAACTTCGGTATGGCTTCGATATTTATTAAGGAGGATGTAAACTATTTGGGAATTGCTAGCAAGGGAATACAGTGTGAATTGGAATGTGAACAACTAGAAACTGAGTTATTAAAAATTGATCATCCTTCAGCCTCTCAATTGTTGAATTTGCGGACAGTGGTTGAGTGTGAACTTGGAAGAAGGGGTGTTCAGGGTCCTGATTTGTTGCCTCGGTCAGTGGATAATGGATTTAAGGATAGACTATTGGTTTCGGAGATATTTCGTCGCATCGAGAACTACCTTGGACTTTGATGGAAAATTTAAACAGAAATAGGGATCATCGTAGATCTGGAAAGATTCCTGTTGATTTGGCATTTATCACAGATAAAATTGAAACTAAAAATTTTGTTTTGAATTCGGATGAAGTGGCAGGTCCTGAAAGTCATGTGGAATGTCCTGTTGGAGGAAATAGTAGTTCTTTGGTGGCAACGACTAATTTGCAGGATGAAGTACCGGTGGAAGAGTGTCGAGCGGATTCTGGTTTTCCTGGTGTTCCCAAAAGACAACGTAGAAGAAAGCGAAAGAAGAAACAGAGTGATTCCAGAGTTGAACCTTTGTCACATGAAGATGATAGCAAACCAGGTTGAAATTCCTGTTAAAGATGGAACCAAGAAGACTGTTGGAAACTCTTCAGATGCTAAAATGCATGTATTGTCATCAAAAGAGGAAGTGGATAGAAAACTTCAGATTACCGATTCAGAAGCATCTGATGTAGATATGGAACAGTCAGAGAACTTCAAAAAATTAATAAGCCAGAATAGGAAATATTTGCCTCCGGATAACTTATGTTTTGATAAAAATTTGAAATCGGTAATACAGGTGAAAAACCTTGATAACACACAGGTGGAAAAACCGGTGATTCCTAATGAGTGCTGGAGATGTCGGGATTCGGAGACCTTAGCTTTTATTGATTCGTTAAAGGAGAAATACTCCGATGTAATATCGGATCGAATTGGTTGTATTAGGGATTTCGTAGGTAGGCTATATTTAAGTGAAAATAAGCCATTTAAGCAAACACCATTTCCCATCCCACGAAATAAAGAAAAAGAATTTGATCTGCAAATTCAAACTTTGATCCAACAAGGCATATTGGTGGAGGTTGACCACAGCAATTATGCCAGTAGTTGCTTTTTAGTAAAAAACAAAAATAATACGTTTAGAATTGTGGGGAATTATGTAAAGGCCAACGAATTGATTGTGAATGATGGTTATCCGTCTCCACATTTAGAATCTGGTTTAGCAGGCCTTGCCGATAAACCAATTCACAGTAAACTGGACCTCCGTAAAGCTTATAACCAAATATATTTGGATGAAAAGTCACGTGAAATAACAACCATCTTTACCCCCAAAGGGTGTTACCAGTATACTCGAGTTCCGGTCGGAATAAAGACTGGTAGTAATATTCTGGCTAGGGCAATGAATAAAGTATTGGGAGATCTAGAGTCAGAAGGAGTAAGAGTTTTTTTGATGACGTCCTAATTTCTTCAAGGTCACTTGAAGAACACAGGAGTGTCTTGGAAAAGGTTTTTGAAAGATTTAGAAAATATAATATAACGATATCTCCTGATAAATGCTTGTTGTTTTATAAGAAAATTAATTACCTTGGATATGTTATAAGTGGTGATCAAATTTAGATAGATCCTGCAAGGGTTTCTGCTATTCGTAATATTCCACCTCCGAGAAGTAGAAGAGGGCTGATGAAAATTCTAGGACTTTTTAGTTATTATTCGAAGTTCGCTCCTGAGGTGCAAGAGATTATGGGACCCTTGAGTTCTCTTAAATCTGTTAATAACAAATTTGTTTGGACAACCGAACATCAGTGTGTCTTGGAGAAATTAAAAATACACTTATTGAAAACGTAGTTTTAAAGATACCAGACTTGAATAAGCGTTTTGTTGTTAACATCGATGGGTCTGGGAAGCGCATCGCGGGATGCATTTCCCAAGAAAACAGCAACGGGGAAATCCAACCAATCGCGTTTTACAGTAAGAAACTCTCAGAAGCCGATAAACATAGATCTATTTACGAGATCGAGTTTATAAGCTTGGTAAAAACCATATCCAGGTTCAGGCATTATTTAGTCAAGGAATTTGATATTCTTACTGTCAATAAAGCCTTGACATGGATCTTAAATAATTCAAAGCGTCTCATGAAATATGGACCGTTTGTTGAAACATTATGTCAATTTGATTTTAAGATCAAGCACATTAGATCAGGGGAAAATTTGGTTGCAGACATACTTACACGGGTCTATGATCCTTACGAATTTAACATCATGGATAGTCCAGTTGGTTTGGTTACATTTTCTAACAATATGAAGCTTGCCAACCTATGGCGGTTACCTTTGGTGAAGGAGCCTATAGAAGTTCTTCAGAGGGAAGATCCAGAGTTAAATGAAATAATTGACAAGTTGGAGAAAGGTGAAGCTTGTCCAGGATATGTTTTGAATAAGAAGATCCTAATGAAGCTGACAAATTCAGCCATAAATCCTTTTAAGATTGTTATTCCTAGAAATTTGAGAAGACTCCTGATTGAATATCACCATGACGATCAGTTGGTTGGTGGACATTCGGGATCTTACAAAACATTGAAGAAGCTGATGAAAAGATATACTTGGAATAATATGGTGCTGATGTGAATGAATACGTGAGATCGTGTCAGAATTGTCAATTATCGAAGGAGGATAACAGGAAGAAAATGGGTCATCTAATATCGGAATTCAGCAAGCGTGTTAATTCACACTGGATGTTCGATATCATTGAGGCCTTGCCAACTTCAAAAGGATATAAATTTATATTAATTGGAGTCGATAACGCTAGTCGTTTCGTCATTCTTGAGAAATTGAGGACAATTAGTTCCAGGATCATAGCCAAAGAGTTACAAGACGTTTTCACCAGATTTGGTTTCCCAGAGGCAATTTCTACCGATAACTGATCAGTCTTCGTATCGGAATACTTTAGTAAGTTTTTATTTGGGCTCGGGATTAAGCACATCCGATTAAGTCCGTATCACCCAGAAGGAAATCCGGCTGAGAGATTCATAAAAACCCTAAAATCGTCGCTTCGTTGTTATTTTTCGAGTAAACAACATCTTTGGTCATCCTTGGTCCCAGATCTGCAATATACTCCCAACATCAGTGAACATGCTGGTTTGAAGATGTGTCCCATCGAGATTTTTTATGGGCGTCCTAATTATACACCTCTTGAGATACGATGGAACATCGCAGAATCAGATTGTGGTGGTAAATCTTCAGTTGACTTGTGGACTGCAGCCATAGGTAACATGGAGAAAAGCTGGGAGAGAAGACGGAAGCTAATGATGCAACGAAGACGAGAAGTTACTTTGAATGTTGGAGATAAGGTATTGATAAAGACCCATATTAAGTCATCTCTGAGAGATAAAATCACCAAATCCCTGAGTCTGAAGTGGAATGGTCCTTTCGTAATTAGAAGATTTTTAACCCCAAATACGTTGCTGGTTTCTAACGAAGAGGATACTCCAGATTCATATCGTAAGACTCACGTTTCTGAGGTTGTTCCGGGAGCGTAGAAATTAAAATTTCCCTCTGTAATATGCAATAATCCAATCAAAACATCAAAATTAAAAATAAGTACTATATTAGAGAATTTATAAATTAATATTTCTAGTTAAATTTGTGTTAGTTCCAAAAATTGAATTAAATTATTAAAATTTCTATATTTATTAATATTCGTTGATTTTAACGATTGCTATGGCCATGGTAATCAAAATTCCCTTTTAATTGTTAAACTTAGGTAATTAAATGCAAATATTATTGTGAAAATATTTATAAAGTTACAACTGAATACTTTAGATTCCAGATCTTATTTACTATATTTAGGTTTATATATATTATTGTTCTAATTTTGTATTGTTTAATTAATTGTGATTCTTTGTTTTTTTAGGAAAAAAATCTTTGCTCTGGATTTTTTTGTTGGACGGTGGAGGATGTAGCATTCCAGCTACATGGAAATGGAGATTTGTATTGACTGAAATTTTTTAAAAAAATGTAAATCTTGATTAAATGCAAAA
This sequence comes from Thermobia domestica, assembly GCF_964235325.1. Lineage (NCBI taxonomy): Eukaryota > Metazoa > Arthropoda > Insecta > Zygentoma > Lepismatidae > Thermobia > Thermobia domestica. Next base: position 278,967,373 of record NC_137455.1, read on the forward strand.
TTTGTATTAATAATATCTAGTCAAATATTATTAATATTTAAGGTAATTATATTCAATTATGAAGTATCTGCGTTATATATGAGCCTATAGTAACGTTTATCTAACGTTTATGTGGTATCAGAGGTTCGATAGAAAATGTTTCTTTTTTTAAAAAAAAGAGAGAGAGAGAAAAGATGTAACGAGCGATAATAACGTGAGAGAGAATTTCCAATCCTGTATGGCGAGTCTTGCTTTCGAAGCAGCTGCCTCCTGAGGCTGATTTGGTGTTTTGCCTCCGCTGGTGGAGTTGGGCTCGCGTGTGCTTGTTCACCGTGTGTTGTCTCATAGCTTGCATGGCGCGTGTTGTAGTTGAATGCAGAGTTAAAAGTGAAAAAAAAGTGGCCAAAGGTGAAGTGAGTGTATTGAAATTCTTTCAGTGAACATAGTTGAGTGTTTTGTTAGTAATTGTGATCTCAGAGAATTTTGTTGCCTTGTGGAAAGTATTTTTCTTGAAATTTAATGGAGTTAAACCGGCATCGAGGAGACGGTGCTTGAGTGAGCCTTGGTGGTCAGACAAAATTGCCCATTAAGGTGACTCCAATCTGCTCCATTTTGTGATTATATTGTTTGGATTTCAATGTTTTGTAATTTCTTAAAGCTATCTTTTCCGCCTTTTCCTCAAAATAAAAAAAATCAATTATACTCACTTCGTCTCGGGCTCAATTTAGCAGAAAGTCAGTACTAGACCATAGGACATAAGCTGTTCCAACCAGAGGGAAGTAATATTATCTGCAAAGGTAAAATATTATTGGAGCTAAATTGCGTTTCGCTTAATCCTGGTAAGTTCGCAGTTAATTAGTAGTTTGTACATATGGGTTTAGTTGGTTACGTAGTGTCATTAATGAGCTGGAAATGGGTTAATATAACTTGCATTCAATCGCTGACATGTATTCGGGTATTTTCTGGAGTATAAGCGTGATATTTTCAGAGTTTTTGCGAAAAATTGAAAATCCCCCCCCCAAATTTTTAGACTCACCTCACTAGTAATGCTTAAATGGTGTTTTGAATGGAAATTCTTGGTATGATTGTCCAGTATTCAATGAATTACCTTTCCTAATGTTAATTTGTTTGATCAGAGCTTAGCGTTTAATGCAAACTCTCTCTCACGTCATTATTAGACTCGGAATCAAAGTTGTTTTGGGTATAATGAAACTGGTCTTCAGAAATGCTATTTGCAATGTTTTAAATAGACAGAATTGATGAGGCAATTAAGAGGGTTGAAATTATATATATGTGAATTTAAGAAATTGAATGGGTCAGATTGATTGAACTGGATTTGAAATTTTGGGTCCTAAATCGTACTAAGCTGGAATTGATTTCTTTAATTTGTGGTTATATTAGTATAATCTGTGGTAAGGACCTCGTTGAGCACAATAAGAAATTGTATTTAAAAAAAATTGTCTCGCGGACAACATTAAGAGGTAGACTACCGAATACTGCAGAGCCATTGAGAAAAAATCAGAAAAGAACAAATATATTTTAGAATATATTTTCTTGCATTTTCATGCATTTGAAAACATTTAAATGGTTTGAATTTCTTTAATTAGTAATATTGATCAATTAAGATATTTTTGCTCAAGAAAAATAATTTTTCTCTGAATAGGTGCGAAATATTAAACATTCTTTTTTCCTAGAGTCTTTGCTAGTATTACGAATTGCTCTTAGCTTAAAATATTGAGTGAAATCTATAAATTTAAGGTTCAATCTGACAGTACTAGATATTTTTAATATAAAGAAAATTTGCGTAATTGCTCTGGAATTTAATTTCATTGTTTGAATTTTTTTCTGGATATTTTAATCGTGTTGGTGAATATCTGTTCTTCAAACGCTTGAGCAAATATTCACCTATACTTATTGTAATAAAATTTGTTATTTGAAAACTGAATTTTGGTTGGTTATTTTTGTTATTATTGTTGTTTATCCTTATCCCAGAGTGAATACTGGATAATCACAGTCTAGTCACAGGTTAATCAGGTGATCTTGAGCCGCGCGAATCCACCTACCGTAGTCCCTTCTTCGGTGGAGTTCGGGGTTGGTTTAGAATTTTTTTTTGTTGAATCAACCTCTGACTCCTGGGGAATGGGGCGTTACATACTGAAATGGACTCATGACTCATTTTTGTTTTATTGACCTTTTGGGTGTTGTTTTGTTATGTAATGTAGTGAACCTGTTTGATGGTTCATTTATAATTTCATATTCGTATCGTATGTGAAGTAAGGACATTTTGTCTTAAAATGGGCCCCCCTCGAACTGCTGAGAGCTTCCCTGGGGGCTCTTGCCCCCTACCTCCTACAAGTTACGGCCCTGTTAGTATCATTCTCATTTTAAAAGATGACGTAGTTCTCGTTAAGCATTAAGTTTTAGGCGTAGAAAATAATTCACTTTAACACTGACGTAGATAATTGTGTTCTACGCGGTGAGATCTATCGATTGATATGCGTCTCATCTTTGTACGATTTGATTTTCTAATTTAGTCCTTATTTGATAAACAAATCAAATCTTGTATTCTAAGAAAAAAATAATGAAGTACGATTTCTATATGAAGATGAAACCCACTTACGTAATAGGGAAAACTACGACACAGAATGAAATTAATAATCCATAATGGGTTACTCCTAATATTATAGACATCATTACCTTTTCTGCTCTGCTAGTCACCTGTTAAAATGAACCTTGGGGACCATAAGTCTTATTGTTAGAATCACGGGATGGTGAATCACCATCTCACCAGTACTAAACTATTGTAATGGGGGAGGGACATTGACTCAGTGGTAGAACCTTTACCTCTGATACATGGGGTCTCTGATTCGATCTCCGGCCCAGTAAGTTTCTGATGGACAACATCGTGTACGTGTTTTTCTCAGGGTGCTCCCGTTTCCTCCCATTCTCATTCCACCCTTCAATCATCATTTATTTGCCTTAATCATTGTCTCCCTTAATCTAAATTGCATAATCGCGGGACGTTAAATTGAAAGATTTCATATCTGATTTTTAAACTAGTATAATGTGAGGAATGTTTCACATAATTGTCATTGTTATAATAACACTAGGCCGCGGTAGCTCAGTGGTAGAGCGTTCACTTCTAGTGCATGAAGTCCCTGGTTCGATCCCAGTTCGCGCCAAGTGGACTTTGTGGTGCACAAACACCGTGTGCGTGGGCTTTCTCGGGGTTCACCGTTTCCTCCCCCTTTATTCTTTCCACCATTTCATTCATTTGTTTTCATCACCGTCTCCTTTAGCCTAGCCGGCATGGGACATAAAACTCAAAGATTCCATTTCAATTTTTATAATAACACTGAATTTAGAGATCTTCGGAAACCAATGAAGTTATCCATAGATTTAATTAGATAACTTCAACGGCAGAACTGTTTTTACGTTATATTGTGCATAAGTATAGTGTTTTTGTTTTTGTTAGTACCAATAAATCAATTCTTATATATTTCATATTCGAAAAAAAAAAGTTTTGAGTTCTACAAAAGCTGAAAGTGGAGTATAAGATTTTGTTTTAAGAGTGTCGAGACTTTGAAGTTGTATTTACCTTTTTCTTCCATCTTGTTGCTGTATATAACTTCCTTTTAGGAAATACACTGTATTTGCTCCCTAAAATGCACTGCTAGAAACAAAAGAGGTGTTGAAAATAAGAAAGTCTTCCGTGTTGAGTTGAGAGCGAGAGACTTGGAGTTTAATCTGGTTGCAGCGAAAACTTTGTTTCTTCGGATTCGGAGCTATTGAAGACGAAAAAGAGACTTTTACCTCTTGAAAACGAAGGAAAAAGAGTCCTTCCCCCTTTTATTACGTGGTTACGTAAACACGCCTCCAGGGATTCGACAGTTCTCAAAAGATGTAGTATTGGACTTCTTTTTCCTCCTCCACCCCTTCATCTTCTTCTTCATACTGTAAACAAGATGCTTGTCTCGTTTTCCTGGGAGCAAAATCCAGAGACGAAGGATGTTCTTCTACATTGTCCAACTTCCTTATTTCTGCAGGCGAATTTCTCCAAAGCACTATTCATGCTTGTTTTATTGTTAGATTTTGTTCAATCATTACCCGTTCCCTCTTTATAGCTTAGAAACGAACAAATTACGTGTACTTTATTTGCAGGTAATTTTTAGTAGACATTTTATTTCATTCGTTACTCGTAACAAAGAGCAATTTTGAGACGGAAAGTGTTTCTTTTTTCCATGTCTTTCGATTGTATTAGTAAACTTAAGTCTATTTAAAGAGAAACGTATTTGCTATTCAAATATCTCTACAACATGTTCAAGACATTCGTCAATCAAAATATGGCAACGTCTACAAGATTGTTCACAACGCTTAGTTTCTGAAATGTTCCTTAATTTGGACATAATGAACATCTAGATTGTGTGAGCATATTCACATTGTTGACTAATTAATTAATTTACTGCTTTGATTCTTTATTTTCATTGTAGGGAACTTAAACTTTATATTCGATAATTGAATGATAGTGCTGCAAATCTACACTTTTAGCGATGGTAAAAGATTTTATTTCATTTCTACACTTTTAGAAAATAAACAATGATGCTTTTTCTTATTGAAGTAACACGAATACGAGGACAAATGGTAGCATACTATTGTGCACTTGCCTTTGTAGCTCAATTTAACTACGAGGGCCATCCGGAAAGTGGTACCCATTTGTGCAATAAAGACATAGTAGTACATATTAACAAATATACACATTTTTATTGGAAAAAGCATACTTTACACTACTTCTTCACATAATCACCAAGCAAATTGAGGCATTTGTTATACCATGTGGCGAGTTTTTGTATTCCAGCGTCATAGTCCTCCGCCGCCAGCGTATCGAGATACGTAGTCCCGCCTCGTTTAAGTTTTTCATCGCTGTTAAATCTTTTTCCCGCCAGAAAGTCTTTAAGCTTCGTAAAGAGATGAAAATGTTCACAGAGTTCATCAATTGTGACGCGCCGATCGTTCCTCACGCATTCGTCTACTGACCTCAGAAATTCGTCTGTAATGACAGATGGTCTCCCTGAACGCTCCTCGTCGTATGTACTCCCCCCCCCCCAGGTTGAAGTTGCGACACCAGCGCCGAACAGACGACTCGTCCATCACATTGTCTTCATACACCTCCTTTAATTGGCGATAAATTGCACAGGTCGAACGTTTCGTGCATTAAGAAATTTAATCACGGATCTCACTTCACAACTGGTTCTCAATTCGTTTAATCATTATAAACGAGCACAGACACAACACAGGCACTGTTATTGTCACGCAACCTTGCACAGAACAGGCTGACAGGCCTCTGACGCGGTCTGATCTTGCCCAGCGGCTCCCCGAGTCGTCAGCGCTTCATGCGGCGCAAACGGGTACCACTTTCCGGATGGCCCTTGTAACTGGAAAGGGAAAACGAACTGACAAACCCTGCCTAGGATTTATTTCTAGTAGATCAATTGCCTAGAATGCATAAATGAAACATACTAAGAAAAGGTGAAAAACAGAAAAAGGAGGTAAAAGGTAAATATGGGAAGAAGAGGTTTGAGCATACTTCCTCTACATAAAACGAAGTTTCCATGATAGGTCTTGCAGGGCCGGCCTTAGGTAGTGCGGGGCCCGATTGGGAACATTTTGCGGGACCCCAGGTTTACAACTATATATATATATGAGGGGTAACTGAAAAGTTTTGAGTTTTGAGGAAACTATAAGAACTACAGATTTGGTAATACCTTTACTTTTCAACATAATTCCATTGGACAGCAACACACTCTCTCCAACTGCGCTGCAGTGCTCTTATCCCAGTAGAAAAAACGTTCCTTAGGTTGTGACCACATAAACTCCTCCACGGCTGTCATGACGTCATTATCGCTTGCAAAACGTCGTCGTGCAAGAGCCTATTTTAGATTAAGGAACAAGTGGAAGTCTGAGGGGCCAGATCTGGAGAATAGAGTGGATGAGGAACGAGTTCAAAATCGCATTCATAAATAGTAACCATGTCAACTGCTGATGTGTGGCCGGAAGCATTGTCATGATGGTAGAGAACGCCTCTGGAGAGCATTTGCGGCTCTTTTTCTTGAATTTGCACTCGAAGTTTTTTCGAAGGTCACTATAGTATTGTTCTGTGATGGTATGACTCGTTTGCAGGTAATCAATGCATATAATCCCTTGGGAATCCCAAAGAACAGAGGTCATCACTTTGGTAGCGAAGGGGATCACCTTTGCCTTTTTTGGGATAGGGCAGGAGGAGTGCTTCCATTGTTTGGATTGTTGTTTTGTTTCTAGCTGTAATGGTGTACCCAACACTCGCCCATAGTGACGAATCGACAGAGAAAGTCGTCCACATCACTTTCTAACAGTTTCAAATTGTCCACAGATAGGAGGTACTGAGTGCGTTCTTGTTCTTGAGTCAGAAGACATTTGAAGATTTGAAAATTTCATTTTATTTGTAAAACGGGTAAAGGGATGAGAAACAAAAACACGTTAACTGACACCGGGAGGAAGTAGACATCCATTTGAGGGTATGCTTATCATGGTCACCATCTTGAAGTTGGCCATCTTGTCTCTCTCTCGACTTTTAAAATAGGGAGAGGGTCACGTAATGTTTCAAATCTTTGAAGATCTTTTTGAAAAGAATTCAAGTCATTAAAACCTAATGTACGCTAGTGAGAATACCGTAGGTAGCTACTTATGAAAAGTATAATCAGCTTGAAATCGTTATCTAATGCAGACAGCATGAAATGGTGATGAGACGATCACAAACCTTAAGGAACTGATGGAAGATGAATGACATATTTTCCATTGTATTATTCGAGCTAGAAGACAAACCTTCATAAGCAGCCAGCTATTCATTATGCACTAGGTCTACTAAAAAAAGAATAGTATACATTCGGTTTTCCTGACTTGATTTTTTAAAAAAATAAAATCACGGGATTTTTCGCAGGAGAGAGCAAAGTTTGTCCTCTGGTTTTATGTTTTTAATATAGCTATAATAAGCACTGGCGCAAATCCCGGGGGGATGAGGAGGACATGTCCCCCTCAATCTTGGAACTGGGGGGACTGTCCTGCCCAATAATCCGATTTGAAATGTGTTTTTTTTTGTGCAGAAATGTGATAATTTGTGTCCGACTGCCATAAAGGAAAGTGAGATGAATTTGAATTTGATGTCCCCCCAGAATAAGCCTCTGCCAGCCTCTCAATGTTGAAGACAACTCTGCTTCCCTAATCACGCACAGCATTGTTTTTCAACTTCATAAATATTTTGAACATCGCTAAAAAAAACGGAACGGTCTTACCCGTCTCCCTCAATGTTGGAGACAGATTTGCGCCGCTGAAATAAGAGAAAGGATATGCAAAGAAGTCGTACTGAGGCTGATTTTTTTTGATACCATCTCGGTATTTGCGGTAATATCACATTACTTAATCAGTAAGAACTCCAGGAACTTTTACTTAGTGGGGTGTTCAAAATAAAAGAGGGTGTGCACCCAGTATAATGATATACATTTTTACACAAACTCAAAGTAAACAATATTTTTATGCACAGGGGTGCATATAAGGAAATTTGTGGGGTGTTGGGGGTTTGCACAATACTCCCTGGACGTAATATCTATTTCTACAACAGAAGTTGTATAAAAATAAACTACTGCAGCAATAAATTCAGAAAAGTTTTGCTTATGCCTGGAAACTTAATACAAACTATTCATTTCCTTGTTAGGGAGAGGCCATACCCTCCCTTGTGGAGTCTATGGATGTATTTGTATTGTAATATGCTGTTGTATGTACTTAACAACTGAGAGTAGCAGAGCCATCTTAACGGTATAATAGCTCTTGGCTGGGGGCCCCGCAAGCATTGGAGGTTCCACGAGCATAATGGCATGTATTAATTACGTGTATTGGGAGCAAAATTTAGTAATAGAGACCACAACACACTTGTTTGCTCTGGAACCTAATATGCTGTTAAAACGGCACTGGAAAATAGATTAAACTTGACAGCAGAGTAGAGGGCACTAGCGCGGGGCCCCCTTAGGCGCGGGGCCCGATTGGGAGAAATCGGTCCAATCGGCTAAAGGCCGGCCCTGAGGTCTTGTTCCTGCGATTGATTCGAGCACATGTCGTCCTCGGTGCTATGGCTAAACGGACGGATCAGGGACTCTTTACGTTATCCTCTCTAAATAGACTTTCCACAATGGCAATGTTTGAATAGGCAACTACTAAAGGCGATGACTCCATGTACAGTCAGCCGGACGGCTTGGGCTAACTCAATTCTTCTTCATTCCCACATGAACTCTTTGATTTGTCGGCCATGGTGAACTTGGAAATTGCTTCCTTGGCACTTCTACCAGGATTTCGGACCACTAGTCTCCCTGTCGATCGGGCCTTTCCAAGCGCACTCTCACCTCACCAAAAGTCAATTCGCTTCGAGTTCTCAAGTTCGGTGGTTTTCTTCAACCGAGAAAAGCGACATCATGCTTATTATATAATAGAAATCGAGGTCTATGCACCTAGGAAGTAATCGTGTGTGTAAAAAATCTGATTACAAAGTAGTACATCTGTAGTTTATTTCACTTATTACAGTTATTGAAAAATCAATTTATAACTTAATGAATTATTTTATGTCTCGACTCACAGCGATTACTGGGTGCTCCTACAGAAATGACATTTTGAATTATGGCTTTTGAATAAGTACCTCATCTCAACATGATCCTTTCAGACAACTTTACGCTAATTTTTACATAGCAAATTAAGAAGCAGAGACAAATTAAACACAACTTCCCTTTACGACTTAGTCCCCATGACGTCCAACGCACCTATTCTAGCGCATTGGGAGTGCGTGGAAACGTTGTGAGAAAAATGTGTTTGGTCGCGACTATAGCCACACATGCATCACGGTTTCGTTTCGTTTCTGAAATTCCTTCCCTCCCATCATTTTATTGACGTTCATGTGAGTTCGAAAAGGTGAACGTCACTGGGGGAGGGGATCTAGAGAATAAAGTACCTGTACAAAATATTCAAATTTTATATTCTGTATTGTTACACTGTTAAAAAGGAACTAGGAGTTCGAGTGTTATCATGAAGCAACAAGACACCTGAAGTCAAAAATTCTCGTCGTTTACTCCTATTGAAGGCCAAAGATAATTTTGGAGCAGATCTGCAAATGAAGCAATGTTCACTGTTGCTCATATATTCATGTAATGTTCCGAAAGCATAATCCCAGAAACGAATATAACTTTTCTTGCTAATGATTGGATGCAAAATTTTTTGAGTTTGGCGATGAGATATGGTGTCATTTCTAAATTGTTGGCTTTGTTTAAGAGTGGCGATAGTGGTCCCCAGTTTCACGTCCTGTAAGAATTCCACCCAGAAATCCACCACTTTCAGACTGAAAACGTTGTAAAAGTTCCTCACAGCGATCAATATGACGGTCTCTGAGTTCAGCAGTCAATTGACCCATTTTTCTGTATTGCAGTTCATCATGAACAATAATGTGTGGTGCTGTACAAACATTATTATCCAAAATGGTGACTATTTCCTTCACAGCAATATCCCTATTTTACATTGCAAGCGGGGGCGCGGTGGCTCAGTGGTAGAGCGTTCACCTCCGGTGTTTGGGGTCCCTGGTTCGATCCCAGCTTGCGCCGTGTAGACTTTGTGGTGGACAAACACCGTGCTCGTGGGTTTTCTCGGGGTTCTCCCACTTTCTTCATTCCACCATTTCACTCATCTCCCATCATCACCGTCTCCTTTAGCCTAACCGGCATAACCGTGGGACGTAAAACTTAAAAAGATTTTTACATTGCCAGCTCTTCCATTTTGGAAGTGTTTTGTTTGTCATAAGTTGTTGTGTTTGGCACTGTATACTTCCTGCACAATCTCACAAGAATAGCCGTACTGTACTTTCGATCTGCGATTAATTTCCATGGACTATTGCTATTCTAAAAACACATTAGGTTGCTCCTTTTACATAGTCCTTGTTGTCAGTGGGATGGCCATTTTATTTTACTTGCGCTACTTCTTTGTTCAATGCTCCAGGATGATACTGTCTCTGCTGATCATACTTCTAACAACAACGGTAACTTATATCAACTGGCAGATCAATTGTACAGCTTTTGGAAATTTTATCGATTTTATCATAAATTTTAAGATTTTCATTTCAAGCTGCCTCATAATTACTCCTAATCAAGTTATGTAGACTTTCGGTAGTGAACTTAGGCGTTTTAAATAATAAAATAAAAGTTGCACGTATATAAATTGCTACCTATATAGAACTTCTTACAAAATATCTCCTACTAGCTGTTACGAATTTTAAAGAAACGGTGTTGTCAATATGGCCACCATCAGAATAAATCGTCCGACTCAGAAACCAGATCGACTAATTCCATTTTTTGTTGCTTTTTTTAGTTCTCCACATTTTTGACTTGAAAAAGATACATTCTTTTCAGAGACAAACCAGATTAATTCCATAGTGTAACAATTTGCCACTAGAACGCGTAAATGTTCTGACCACTGTCATTTAAATACATTGTATCTACGTTACTGCTGTCTACTGAAAAATTTTGTTTGATGGAGTTAATCGGTTTGGCATCTGAACGGCTCAAATATTGTATTTGATTCTAACGTTTCTTGTAAGTTAGAAAGATGGTAAGTCAGTTAGTAAGTTAGTAGTTAGTAAGTTAGTAAGTTAGTAAGTAAGTTAGTAAGTTAGTAAGTTAGTAAGTAAGTTAGTAAGTTAGTAAGATAGTTGCTCTTTGATTCAAAGTGCAAAAAGAATATATTTATTGAATACAAGTTTTATAGTTTAAGCGTAAACACTTGTATATACAGATGAGCACCAAAATAATGGAAACACGAAGCAAATGCAACTTACCTGATTAGTTCGGCGTTGGACCACTTTACCATGCAGAACATTTCTGAGTCGTTGTGGAATGGAGGCGCATGAATCATGAAGGATTTCCAGAGGAATATTGTAGCAATCTTCATGCAGTGCAATACTCAGTTTCTGTTAGGGAGGAAGAAAGAGGTATTCTAAAATTTTGAAGTTTGGAGATTAGGAGAACCAAGAGAGATGTTACTGTTCAGTACGATGCTAATGAAACTGTAACGCAATCCGTGGCTGGAAACACCAATTTGTAACGTGTTTATTTTTGTCTATTTTACAGCGTTACACTATAGCCCACAGTTCGAATATTTATAATCTAGTTTACTATTTTACCAAAATTCACTTAAACACTCCATCTTGATATTACCTTTTATTATAATACGTAATGAAGGAAACATTTACGCCTTTTAAATAACATACATGAAGTTATACAAGATGGATCCTTTGTTATATCTTATATCTCTCGTTGCTATGACGACCAGTAACCCATATCATCAAATTACCATGTCGACATAACATCAATAATAATATCAAAAAGAAATTAATTCTATTTATTTTTTATATTTTCTTCTTCTTCTTCTTTTAACTAGCTTGTGCATATTACAATAGCACATATTGCCCGTAAATACAAGTAATGATATTAAAATACACAATATCGTTATAAAACCATCTCTCAATAACTATAGTAGTATGTATTGGCGCATTATCATATTGAGATTATTGTGTTATTGGCTGGAAACAACATTTGGACCAAAGGATGCACGTAGACACCTAAATATCCACGCAATCAGTAGCAGTAATGTGTTTTGCGAGCGGAGCCATTAGGCACATAAGGAAATTGCTGTCCACTGCATCACAGTACCACGGCAGCTAGAAGATAGTTTGGGGCATGAGTTTCTTTAGGTATCCGTCATACATATACGAGGGCCTCTTATTGAAAACATACATCTTACCATATTATTTCTTACCAATTGTCGTTGGTCCAAGTTTTCTAAAATTCTCGTCACCAATTTCATTGCTCTAAATCATTGTTGATGTTGGTTAGCGGTTTATAAATTACAAACCGACAGCGAATACTTGGACTATGCAACTCGAGTTGGACTGTGATTGTCGCAATAGGCTATTTAAGTTCTATTTGAATTCCGAAGTAACTCTTGGCTTACTTGTTCTACTTTTCTTAATGACAATCCTTCTCAATGCCAGGAGATCTTTGGCGCTGAGACCTTTGCTTCTGTACTACTACTCTTCTCCCTGAAATTGTTTTGCATGAGTTCTGTAGAGAGTCATCACTGTGGACACTGTTCCTGGTAACACATTTAACACACCACTTTATATACGAGTACATTTGACTAACTGCGCACTAAACAATTTTGCCTCAGAGAAATTTCCTATTTGGTAATACTATTTTGTCTGCATCAACACACGCCTGCATTCTACTCTGCCTGACATACTACCCGTGATGTTTTCAGAAAATCTTCCTTGGGATCAGGAGTGGATTTTAAGTAAACAGGGAATTAAAGTAGTACTGTAAAAATACTGCTACCCAGGTTGAACACAATCGGAGAAATGCCTCGGGCTATTTTATAAGCTCCCGAGGATTCCCTCTTATCTTCTTCTGAAATTGCTGTGACTGCAGACGGTCACATAGCACACCACTAATTGCAATCAGTGTCTGTGCTCGAAGCTACCATTTTGCATATCTTAAGTATTGGAAACTACATTTTAATAACTATCTGTATATTTTCTTTAAAATAATATATATATTACTTCAACAGTTGTGCTGAGCATATTCAGTGTGTTTATACCTATTTGATATGATTAGAACAGACAGCATATAAAATTTTGGTTATTTTTTGTTTTTAGTCTCGATCGTAATTTATTTCGTGTAACTTCTGTTCTCTTAAGTTGAGATTCATACAGAAAAAAGACAAATATGAACTATAATCTGAATGTGCGCTATGTTAATCTGGTTACTTCCGGATCAAGCCTGTTACCATAGAAAACAGCCTGCAGTGAATATAGTGTTGTCTGCCGGACATGTACTACCCACGACTGTAGGAAAAACTATTACCTGGAGAGTGTGGATACTTCACGTCATATGAACTGTAGAAGAACGCTAAGTTTAAGAAAAAAAATATTTATGGGTTCTGGGATCAAACCAGAGATACCGCGATGCGTACTTTACCATTGTGCCTCCGTGGCTCACATTAGGAAAGTAAAGAGCGAATAATTATAGGTTAACAATTTATTTGTCGAGAAATAAAAAAAAATACTTTTTAAGGAAACTCGATGGTATAAAGATCATAATCCATGCCTAACAGCCCACTTGTAACAGAACTGAGTATGGCAAACAGCCAAAAGACAATAGACAAACACCAAATTGTTCCCTGTGTGTCAAAGTCAATCGCACAATCACAGCTAAAAGAGGAACGTGTTCAGTGCTGGTAACAGGGGGAAGGAGTTTGGGCAAAGGTAATTGCCTCTAACCTGTTGATATGAAAGACACCGGCCACAAAGTTGGTTTACGCCAAGTACTGGTGTTTTCTACGTTCTTCTGCCCATGCATTATTTCTCGTTTCCTGTCAATCTGTCTATGTTTCAATTTTTATAGTACGATGTGTTCTCCGTATATACACCCCATTCATACGTATACGTCTGTACCAATAAAATATCGGTAAAAGCTCGCACATACTTTAGCTGACGTTGGTAAATCCTTTTCATAAGGAGTGTTGGATTGAGTACGTACAACGTATGACTCAGAGTGGTTTAGGTAGAAATTATACATTATTCATATATAACTGTATTCTCCAGCCAGTGAAGAAACACGATTTCTCTCTGTGTAGTATTCTTACAAAATATTTAATAATAGATAAATACAAATTGTAGACTTTACAAAAGATACAAACAATATTTATGGAATTTTGTGTAAACGAGAAAGGTCAAACCTTTAAAAGTAAAATTGTAATCTTAAATTTCCTTTTTTAAACAAATCATTTTTTTCATCAATTAAATTATCAGTACAGAAAATATGTATAGGGTTCACAGACTTTCAGACTAAAAACCAGGACATACTAGGAAAGTTTACAGTATAGTCATCCTTAAGTACTTGCTTTTTGAGGAATATCAGCACTAATTAAATAATAGGTCAACACTCTCCAAAATTGAGTGATAGAGACAGTACAGTATTCTGAGGTATGTAGTAGAATGGGAGTATACGGCGTATACCCACATAATACTGTATTTCTATAGTTCAGCATATATCGACCTTAAATTTACGAAAAAAAAACGAGTTTTTACCGGGTGCACAGTCGAATTTATGCTACCAAAATTCTAGAAGTACCTCAATGATTAGTAGTGTTAACTGAGTATCGGTGACTAATAAAGGCGTTATATATATATATATATATATATATATATATATATATATATATATATATATATATATATATATATATATCACGATATTGACTTATGTTTTCGAGGAAAACTGGAACATTTAGAAGAAAGAATTGAATTTTTCCTGGCGACGTGATTGTAAATCTTCTCGGGCTATCAGCAGGTGAAGGTATTGATATCCGACGTTTCAAATACAGACATCGCATTCATCTTAAGGGATGTGAAGAGACTGGAAACGTAGGCATGTATACTGGTGACTATTTAGGGGCGGAGGTATGAATGGGGTCTTGTATTTGGCTGAGAGAAGTGTTTGGTTCTGATTGGCTGAAGGATGCTGGGACATTTAGAAGTTTGAACAGATTTGGGGTGGACAGACGATGTAGGTCCGGGACTATCCCGGCTACACCGAGACTCTGGGAGTCTTCCCTATTTATGATACACGTATATCAGTAGTTTCGTTACTCCTACAGATTCAAAAGTAATTAGATGTCAGTAAGGATTCCATAGTTTTTTCGAATGTTTTTGTAGAATGTTGCTGTTTCAATTATTACAGTATATGTAAGGAAGAAAGATTGCTTTTTAATTGGCATTTTATATTAGTAGTGATTCTTCTTTAGCCTACAATCTTTGTAGGTCTACGTTTCACCACTGTTAAGCTAATATAATACTCCGTATCCACCTCGCACACCAATGCATTTGTAGTCGTATATATAGTTATGTTTATAGAAATTGCTTGCTCTCTATAAAATAAATGATAGACCCAAAATCATTTTTTTTTTATTTTACAGTTGTTTCAATTACCAAATAATTGTAATACATTAATAAAAAATAAACCATATTTTCGAAGTTCACTTGTGGTTCAAATAATTAGGTTATTCATCAAAAGGTTATTACCAAGTCAACCATAGACCTATTTGTGTGCAATATTGATTTTAATGTCCAAATAGACCATCTATACGTCGTACGGTTTTCATACGTTGATTATTACCGTTACTTCCTCAAAATGCATTGTCTCTACTGGTATTGTTGTCATTCAATTCATCCTGGGAAACTAACAAAAGCACTTCCGCAATTTGACACACTCATTCACATTCCGTAGCCGTATTTTCATTCTGATTGGAAATGGGAAAATGTCATACATATTGCTGCAGCGACAAATAGAGTAACACGTAAGTAATTGTTTCATGTTCAGATAATTGCAAATTATCTTATTGTACTGTATTTTAAAGAAGAGTGGATGTTCAATTATCCAATGTTACGCTTTAAGAGAACATATATTTAATAATTTGTATTACAGTACTTTACAATGTATTTCTGGTGTTGAAGTCCAAAGCAAATTATGATTGACAAAGTCGTGGGATTTTAGTTGAACGATGAGTGGTCAGCATATGTTTCTGAGGCCCTTATCCTGGCTATTTATTTGATTTATTTATCCTATTTCAAGATTTCTAAGATCTAGAATACAATCTAGGGTGCAATCTCTAAGGTCAATTTAAACTGGAATTATATAAACCTAAAACAATGGGAAAAAGAGTGAAAGAAAATCGACCAGGGCCTATATTTAAGGGTATATCCTAACCTCCCTCATATAATTGAGCACAAAAAACTTAGTCTGGTTGGCCGACAAGAGATTTTAACCCCGGGACGAGTGTTACCCACAAGATCAGACCAAAACTTAGGTTTTGTCATCTCGTAAAATTTTACGTCTTTTCTCGTCTTTGTCATCTGGTAAACTTTTACGTCTTTTTTCGTCTCGATTTTCGAAGAATTCTTTCTTGTCTCGTGTCCATTCTCGAAGAATTCTTTCTTGTCTCGTATCAATTCTCTAAGAATTCTTTCTTGTCTCGTATCGATTCTCTAAGAATTTTTGTAGTCTCGTATCGATTCTCTAAGAATTCTTTCTCGCCTCGTCTTGTCTCAACTTTTAAGAATTCTCTCTTGTCTCGTAGCGATTTTTAAGAATTTTTTCTCGTCTCGTATCGATTCTCTATAACCTTTCTTCGCCTTGTTTCGAAATTTTTCTGGTCTTGTTTTGTATATACATATACATTTATGTAAGTGCAAAATTTATATCCTGATTTCTTTCTTGTGATATAATCAACATTTAAACCATATTTATTACTTGAATACAGCTACTATTGTGTAATGACTTGTGTATGAATTAACATTGTAAAATGCTCTTCTTTACGTTCGTACAATCATTTCATTGATTTATGCTTTTTATAATACGAATCATGTAACACAACGACAGTTTTTGAGATCTAAATCTTGAGTGAACTAGTGTTGTCCACGAGACTTCTGAAAGTTATAGTCTTCTCTCAATTTTTAAAAAAAGTACTTCCCACTTCATTCTTGTGTCGTTTAGGAGACGAGACGAGAATTTTGTCGTCTCGTTTGTAGCACTGTTCGGGACCTTGCTTTATTGTGATCTTGGTTTGGTACTTGAGCGCAAGGAGCTTTTCAACATGTTATAATGACCGCAAGGAGTCGTGAAGCTTGGGCTCTATACCAATCCTAGCAATGCTTTGCGTCACGTGTGACACTTCGGAAGATTTTGATAAAATTCGTTTAGCCGCTCTCCGAACGCACACTTGACAAAATGTCAAAGGTGAGAAGTCCACCAACAATGGTGCTATACTTTGAAGACATAGTTAATGAGCTACAAAGACAGTACTTACATAACTATATCAGAAATTGTAACAATTATTCGAATAAGACGGTAACAATAATAATACCAAAAAGAGAAAATAACAACAATCCGACAACACTGTACCTTCAGGAGATGTTCTCTGTAAAGCGCGAGAAACAACACTGGCAAAATTTTATGGATAGGATTTGAAGACCGGAACACACTCTCACGTTCTATTGGGTGTTGAAATTGGTATATTAAGTCAAGCTTCACGACTCCTCACGATCACTATGGATCGATAATCAAAAGTCCGTGTCCTTAGCAAGAATAGAACCGGATATCACGCTCACATAAGACACGCGCCAAATAATTAGGTTGCATTTGGCTACTATTGTATATGTTCCGTAATGTAAGGTACCTAGTTAATGGCTCATACTAGTATATTGCTATACATTCCGATATGTGTGTCATGTCTTGAGTCAAACTTTATTTTTCTGGCACCAGTGCAAATTTTATTTCATGGTAGTAGGTTGTACTGTCACAACTTCTGTTGGTCTGGAAACTACGAAGAGAAACGTCTCTCAGTCCTATAAGATTAACTTATATATTATTGTGATGCAAAGTCTACATGCAATATTATTTACATACTTTATCTAAGAATAATATATTGATTCATATCAGAAGTCAACCACCTATAATAATTATAAGAAATTACTACTTGATGTATTATTATTGGAAATGAGATAATCACTTAATCAGCCGATCTTGACAGGAAGACTTCGGAAGTTCCTCCATTACAGTGGCTTCAAATAGAAAGAGGGAAAAACCACGAAGCTTATAATTGGACAAGGATCATAATAACTCTCCATTATTTCACATCAAAAGCAAAGGGGAAGGGGTAATAAAGGTAGAAATTAAGCCACTCTCATACACAGTGAAAGGTATGGAAAGGAATTTCAGGAGTAGCCAGCCAGCATTTGTTACACAGACTTTTCATGAAACGAGTGGGGAGGAGAACTTTGCGTGGAACAGTCGCTGCAGAAGAAAAGGGTTTTTGAGGAAGTTACTCAAAGTGTGATGATGTATAAAGTTACGAAACTAAACAGTAGTTAAACAATGAAGAGAAAGGATGTATATTTATGCCATTAATTAAGAAACTTCTCTCCGACATTAGTGTTCTAAATTGTGCACGTAGACTTTCTATGAGGTGATTAAACCAAGACATTAAAATATTACAGGATGAGTAAGGTTTAAATAAATAATACGGATACCTTGTTACATTCTCTTCCGTTAGATAATAAAAAATATTTTTAAACCGTCGATTAAGGGACAGTAATACTCTATTTGACGTAAAGTATAATTGAGGCGGTCTATGTAAAAAGGGCATATAAGGTTACGTGTCCTCTTTAGGCAGATTATATATGTTTTCTTCTGTGTTTATAGATTCAATGGTGCAAGTTTTATGTCAATATCTCAAACGGTACACCTTTTTGAAGTCAATATGTCACAAGGAGAGATCGTATTATAATGAAATATGTTCCTTGCGCTGGACACATTTGCTGAACCTGCAAATTGAAGCAGCCGACTCTGCACTGCGTTGTTCTTCAGTGTAATCGAACTTGCTGAGAAGCGCACCAAAACTTAACCACTAGTTACTCGCACAGTGACATGTCAATACTTTAATTTTGGGTGAGCATTGCACAAGAAACATAACAAAGTGGATAGCAGAATTTGAGTATTTCAAACTACATGTGAATAACCAATTTTATAAAAGTATGTTCTGGACCCCTTTATTGCTTTAATATACATGTATATAATGGCAACTTGAGTTGCTATTATATATTTACTGAATGTGGAGGTTTAAAAAATCCAAGTTAGCTATATTATTAGTTTGTTGAATGACTTTCTAAAAAAGCAACCACAAAAGTTTCCTGATATTTCCATGATTGTTTTGCTTTCTGATCCCACAGATGGTGAAAATAGAAATTTTCTGACTACTGTTGGTTGGCAAGAATATATTAAATGATGTGCTTTAATCTTTTTCCGGTCAGAGGGGATAATTTCACCTAGTGCGACAGAACTTTGGTCTGATCAGAAAGAAAATTTTATAAAAGGAAGTGATTGGTAATCCTAAGCCTTATTTAACAGCAGTGGTGTTGTGTAAGGAAAACCACCCACCTTCTGAAGTTGTTACGAACGCAGAGTTTTTACATCACTGGAGGCCTTTTCTGAACAGTTTCTTTCTTTTAGAAAAACTGTCTCAAAAACAAACGTTTCTTTTACTTTAATGCAATATGTTGTTATCAAGTCATTACACAATGGTGTGTTCCTGTGTTCTAAAACCTATTTTAGATAGTAAGTATAGTGTGTTTACTTTTTATGGACTATTCAAAGATTGCAGATTTTCGCAAACTAAGAATTACAAGGTATTCTTACCCCAAAGTGAATCAATTAAAAGTCAATTATGTTAAAAGTTTGTATCATTTTTACAGGAGGACGATATTGACTCCATAACTTTCACTTTCAATACACTTTGAGAAATAAAGTTAATTTCTGAATATTTAATATAGTATTCAAGTATCCGTTCAATAGTGCAAAAGTGTTCTGCATAAAAAGGGCATTTGTGTGTATTACTCTAGACGAGTGCAATCCTGTGTTATCGAGAAATCCGTTTTGCAAAGGATGTGTTTTCTTTGACTCCTTCCAGAATTAGAGATGTCCATTTTACATTAACATTATCTGCTCGATTCGCTGCACATTGCCATCTTACTGCCCCTCACGTAATACGAAGATTATCCTAACACACTACCAGCATTAGCACGGCGATGCGATCGCCGCCTGTCCGTTGCCGACCTAAATATCTGACGTGTTTCTTTTAAATTAATAAGAATCTGTAAATCGTTATACGAATTTATCTTCTACAACTATATGAAGAGTAATGTATTCTTAAAAAAGATGCAAGTAATATTTCCGTAAGTAGATGATTTATCAATATACCAAATTAAGTCTGATTTGATTTTGAGTTTAACATTCCTTTTAGTGGCGAGACTATATAAGACGTGGACCCACAGCTGAACATGGGATCCGAACCACGTGAGCTTCCACCGTGAATTGAATCCGGGTCTCCCACCCTAAAGGCGCGTACACTAACCTCTTAGCCTCGATGCAGCTCTTAAATTGGGTCTAAAAGTTAGACTTGACGTCAACAATGTAAATCCCAATATACTGGACGAACCATTTATCTTGATACACCCTTGCACCTTTTAAACTAATAGTTTGAGTCACTGAAATCTTGAACTGTGCAAATGTTGACAGGAAGATTAAGAGAAAGAGATTTACAAGTGCAGACGGTAGCCGCATATCAGTGCAAAAGCATGCAGATTTTCAAAAGAAGTAAGCTGCAACATTAAGTTTTAAATTTTGCTTACGATATATGTTAATAGGGTAATCATTACGTACAAGTGGGACATAGATAACATATTCATTGGCCCCTGTTTTAGGTTTAGAAAAGATACTCGAAACACAAGTCTATTGTTTCGGGAAATAACACCCCCATCGTGTCAGGAAATAACACCACTTCATTTAACTGCTAATATAAAATAATAGTTGTGATCAAAAATATATCCTGTTGTGTCGAACTGGCTGTTAGTTGCGCAAAATCTCGTGTTTTGTGCATTTTCTTTTTTAAATGTTAAGAAAATATCAAACCATTCGAGCCAAATGGTGTAAAGGCGGTTTAAGTCAATCTCTGACGGCCATCCAGCAGGGTATGAAAATCACATGTCCTGTATGCACATTTATCATTTCCCCATGACTTTGAAATACTGGTTGAAACGAAAGCACAGAAAACCGTAGAAAAAACATTATATCAGTTCTCTATTGTTACGGGAACTCGAAACACAATGAAAACAGAGAATAATTCGTGTTCAGAGAATTAGATGTGGTTTAACCAGGAAATATGTTTGTGAGATATACAGAGTATATCAAAAGGACACAATAACCAATGCATTTCATAATGGTAGAGTTGGAAAAGACTGGGTTTATTCGCTTATGTTAAGGTACCTGGATATCGTCGTCTTCAAAAAAAGCTATGGAAGACTCATGCGATTCAACAAAACAAAACTGAATGACTTTTATATTCTACTAGAAAATATGCTTTATACTTTGAATTTACGTGACAACACGAAACTCACTTACAATGCAACTAACGTACAAGAGTAACTAAAAGAAAAGATCACAGAGAAAGGCAGCAAACAAGTATGTAATGCCACAGAAGAGAGAAAAGGTGAGACTGTGAGTAAAGTACCGTGCCGCAATGCACCGGCTTTAAATCGAATTTCTCCTATTCTTTTATAAAAAGGAAATATGGAAAGAAAGAACTTTGATGATGATTTTCCTCCAGATAGTATCGACGCAATTACCTGATTGCCTTTCCTACAAGTAATATTTCAAAGCGACAGTCATCCGTACTCGAAACCCGAGTGTCGTTACAGACACTCGACCCTCTCCCTGAACATAACCAGTGACCATCTACTCACGAGCTGCTGCCGACGCTTAAAAGAACTAGAAGATCTGTCGGTAATCATTCTCTAAATGCCAAAGGAGTATTGGTAAAATATGCCAAGTATGAAACAGATAGCTCTTTCACTTTTTCCAGCACGAAGATGCACAAATGGTGAACCAAGAAGAAAGAGAAACTTACTTTGCGGGAGCTGTGAGGGGGTTATTACTGCGATATCACGAGTTATAATAATTGTATTCCGAGTTTTGAATACAAATCTTGGTTTCACAAAAGTTGTAATTCCGGCAATATTTTTAAATGTGGTTTAGCACATTATGTGGTGCGAGTTATGCAATGTTACCTGACTCTGAGGAATAGTGCTGCAGTTATGTTCTAGTGTTTGCAACTTTCTTACGGATTACAATTTCAGCCACGTGCCCTCAATTTTGTGTAATATCGAACCAGATAACATGTTGCCAGAAATACTGTTTAATTTTAATCAGAAAATGTACTTACTTAAGATAATAACATTCTTCTCCCTGCATTTAAGAACATAGTGGTGCTATTTCCCGACATGGACATAATGCCTTCTTGTATTCACTAACATTTTTGTTGCAGTGTTATCCTTATATACGTAGTACTTCTGTTTCCTTATTACATTATAGCAAATTTTTCACTCTTTTGAGTACGTAAATTTTAGGCTTCTAGAAAAAATACCACCTAAGTACCACAACAAGACATAGGAGTGGTTGCGTATTTGCCGAAGTTCCTTTCCTTTTAGTAACCTGTTAAAATGAAACAAAGTGAAATATGTATGGTCGTACAAAAAGTGGTCCTTCATTTAATTTTTTCATCCAAGACCTTTTAATTACTACTTCAACTGTATTTATTACCTTTTTGCGTCTTTAAAAGTTGGTCTATACTTTTTGTCTTATTTTGGTGTCAGGAATCACCTCCCAAATGTTGTCGGTGTTGTTTTAAAACACCCTGTATATAAAATAAAGAGTTTCTTTGTCCATGTGTCTGTCTGTATGCGGCTTGGGAACCAGACGAGTGGACCGAGAGTTACCAAATTCGGGTCACAGGTACCTTGGTCCAGGCACTAGACCGAGACGAAGTGTTTTTTTTTTTTTAAAGTTCGAACCAGAGGGGTCTCACGCGGGAGGGGGGGTTAATGGGACATGTAAAGGTAGTAGAAAATGACCGATATTAATGTCGAATTCATAGTTTTCGCGGTTGCTGAGATCAATGGTAAAACTCCGATCGCATTAACTTCTAAATTCGGGTACGGGCCGGGGTTACGGGGAAGGGGGGAGATACCGAGACATGTAAAAATAATCCAAAATGACTGATATTACTGTCAAATCCATAGTTTTCGTGGTGGGTGAGATCAATGGTGACACTTCTATTAGCGATGACTTTCAAACTAGCTATCATTGTATGCGGGCTGGGGTTCACCTGCCGGGGCGGTAGGGGTTACCGAGACATGTAAAAATAATTCAAAATGACCGATTTTAGTATCAAATTCATACTTTTCGCAGTCGCTGAGATGAATGGTGATACTCCGACAGGTGTTGACTTCCAAATACATCCCCCATGCGAAGAATGGGGATTTCAGCTAGTATAACATAAATAAAGATTTGTAATTTAATTGTCATTAATATTGCTACCTACCTCTCAGCTATTATTACTATGTAGATAGCAAGATATAAAGGTATGGAATTCTTACTTTGCTTTAAAAATGGAAAGGGTATCCGCTCACTCCCAATTTTAATATTGGTCTGCACAGAGCAGAAATAGTAATGAATAGTGAGAATGTACACTAAACTTCCACAGAGTAGGTTCCATATCCCTTCACATTGATTTATTGAAACTGGAAGTGATATTTTAACCACTTTCGGTTTCAATATTGCATCACCGTAGAGCAAAAATAGTAAGATAAAGGGTGAATACTTTGTATGCGTTTTCAGCGTCCCAAAAATAGATTCCATCTTCACCCTCATTCCTCTTTTAAAACCGGAAGTGATGGACCTCTCTTTCGGTTTTTATATTGGGTCACGTAGTTTGAATGTCTATAATAATTTCATAACAAGAAATGAGACTCGCTTTTTTTTTTTTATCAAAATTGAACCTAAATTTATGATATTTTGCAAATAAGTAAAACAAACCACTTCATTGTATAAAGACATCCAATTGGGTAGTGCAAAGCAATTGGGTGCTTAGAAAATTTAATGGATGCACGTAGCTCTTCAGTTAAGTTGATCTATTTCAAAGTTAAGTCACGTAAATTAATCTTATTTCTTCATAGTACTTGCATTTTAGCTTTCAGAAATACTACATTATGATGCAGTAAATTCGCAAGAATTTGCAGAGACATGGAACCTCTACAGAATTAAATAAAACAATGGAATACAAAATACATTTCTTCAAATAACTGAAGGCAAGTTCTTTATTTCATGCTCTTTTTTTTTAATTTTAAGAGCAGCAAAATATTCAAGATAGGCAAAGATGTATTTTTAGTTTAGAAATACAAGGACAAACATGATGGAAGCCAAGGAAAGTCAAAATTTGATTTTACATTTGCAAATGGCAGTAAACAAGATTTGTGTATTACTTCCGTCCTATGAGGCAAAAGAGAAACAGAGAGAGAGAGAGAGAGAGAGGAGGAGGGAGATATACAGGAAGACGTTGGAAGTCTCTGCCTTCCTCTGCAATTCGTGAAATGGAAAGTTAGTTACCATAGCCGTAGATGTAAATACAGCCAAGTGAAACATAACCTTAAGTAGAATGCAACTAAACTTGGTGCAACGAAAGAGAAATACAAGCAAAATTCTCTCTAACACTGCCCTCGAATTGAACGACTCATGTACTTTCTCTTGTATGTTTATTTATTTATACCTTTCCATAAATATAATATTTTTAAAAGATAATTTCATTTATCTAAAATCATCCATGTTCAAAAAATACGAAGACTGAACTTTTTTGTCAATTCTCAGTCGTTGGTAGTATGTTATGATACTTTAGTATCGCAAGAAAAGGGATGTAAAGTCTAAAACGTACGCCCTTTCTTACTACAATTCTACTTAGAAACACAGAAAAAACTTTTTAAAGAGAGGGATGGAATATTATTTTGAATATGGTTATACAATCATGCTGCGAATAACACTTTACAAAGTACATAAAATGGGAATTTTTAAAAAGCAAAAATTATAAAAGTTAACAGCTCTAAATGAACTCGTGTTGCTCATGGACACAAAATCAAACTAAATGAGTTAAATAGATACACTTTATAATACAAAAATCAATCATTACTGTATTTATTGTTGATACTGAAACAGGGTTATAGTTTGAAGTTATATAAGAGTGGAAAATAGTCCTGTAACATTAAAATAAGTAAATTTGTGAATATAACCTATACTCCCTAATTATCTAAACGCGAATCACTATCGCATGATCGTATTTAATAAAGGACTGCAAATAATGTAGTTGTTATTCTTATAATTCCACCAATCTTTCTGACATTACTTGAGAATATTAACTATGATAGAAGTTCAAACCTAATTTTACAAATATGAAAGAATAGTTATTGGGATGTATGGTGAGGTGACACAGCTGAGAAATGGCAATAAATACTTGGTTGTGATTTACTAGAACTGGAAAATGTTAACAAATCCTTATCTTTGATTGGTTGGAGGCTATCTATAGTACTCAGGAAACTTTTTCTTTTAAATAAAATTACGATTCCATACCAACTCTCTAAATTGTCAATAGATATTTAACTTCGAATGTAATATTATTCTTTCTTTGCTAGTAATGTGTTTACATACACTGACAAGGGAACATCTTATATTGATAGTAGCATTGCCCAATCAAACAATGCGCAATCGATAGAGGAGTGAAGAAAAGTGAGAAATTCAAAGTTTTTCGGGCCGACACCCAGAACCACAGGAGATACAAAGCAAAAAAAAATCTAGAATTCTGTAAAGATAGTGATGCAAAAGATACACTGACACAGAAAAAAACTTCAAAATGATTAAGGTAATCAAAATGACATTTACACAACAGTATAGTAAGTAAACGTTGTACCCACAGACATGCCATTTTGATTAATCATTTTTAAGTTATTTCTGTGTCAGTGTATCTTTTGCATTACTATCTTCACATGATTCTAGATTTTTCTTTCCTCTGTATCTCCTGTGTTTCTGGGTGTCGGCTAGTAAAACTTTGGATTTCTCATTTTTCTTCACTCCTCTATCGACTGTGCATTGTTTGATTGGGCAATGCTACTATCAATATAAGATGTTTCCATGTGAGAAGAATCCGTTATCGGACAGCGCTATATTTTACAAATATACGGAATCCTCTTGCTTACTACAGAAATCAGTACGGAGCATACGTTATCCGTATGCTGCCCTTAGATGTTACATCATGCCGTTGCAGGATGTCTGACATCTAACAGTTTTCCGTATATTACATACGTCAGCTGTATGTTACATACATTTACCTTATGTGAGATCCTGATCATCTATATACAGTTCTTTCCTTCGTATGGAAAGTACGTTTATTCGGAACACTTATACAGAAAGTGTGTATAAAATATAATTTTCCAGTTGTACGTTTGCTATACGTTAAGTCCAAAAACTATAGGATTTACACGTGTAACTTACGTTTTTGCGTTCACCATATGCGTTTCTTTCTTTGTGTACTTCTAACAAAAGATTATGGATTAGCAAAATTTCAGCAACTTACAAGCTTGAATGATTTAACAAAATCATTAATATTGTAGTCACAGTTGTGCATAGTTATAATTAAATTTAGGGAAATTTTATGTCAAATGTGGCTAGAAATCTGCTCAAATTTTACATGAATTAAACAGAGATGTTCCTAAAGATAGGACCGGGCTATGTATTTTAAACATACTGTAGCTTCTATTCAATGACCGATCTATTATACTGTACAAGTGATAGAGACTGAGTGTCAGGTTTTCTAAGCTAGCACTTCTTAAATCCGCTTTCTGTAAGAAAATATTTGAATTTTACTTTTCTGTAATTCTGATACGTATTCACATAAACATTGAGTTAATGAAGTGTAAGCTAAGCACTTCTAAGTTTCAAGGAACTAATTCCAGTATTTTACTAATTTTTCAGTCTTAAGATAAAAGCTTCTGTAACTGTAACGTCGAGAACTCGTTAATTCCGTAGCTTATGAATATTCTATAGTTGCCTAAAAGTTTTATTGTCTTGGCCTTTTGGCACAAAAAAATAATAATAATAAATGCAGCAAAAACATTAGTTTTAGCATGTACGTATATATGCTAAAGCGCTATTAATTTTGGGAAATGATTATATTCTTCATTTCCTGTTATTGAAAAATAGCGTAAAAAACTAATTTGAATGCAAATTAATACTCGTATTCTCTAGCTACAATAAAGCTTGATACGAAGTCAAGTAGTTATTTCAAAATAAGACAGTGTTGGCCTGCAAGTCTCATTTCAAATAAGATTTGTGTTGTCAACACAGTTTCAAAGTAGTTAACTTACAAGTTGAGATGTTCAGAATAGTAAGTACGCAAATTAGGAAAATTTTATGTTTAATATTCCGTAAGTAATATTTGGTTATCATTGCTCCATGGTACGTCACTCGGAGGAATCCAATGAAATCGTTAATATGATATGAGACTATCTGGTATTCTGTATGTATTGGGAGAACTGTATAATGCTACACAAACGTCCTTCCACACTATCGTATATAGTCTGTTCCATGTTTCGCTTGTTTTTTTTTTATGTGGAATAATAATATGTTTTTTGTTTAATAGTCACTGTATACACGGAACTCTTGTTGTAGAGCAACTTTACTGAAAATCATATGACGTAATTGATTTTAACACGTATTTATCGACAAGAGAAGACAACTCGCTAACACTATTTTATTTACGCATATGAAGTTTTAATGTTGTTCTCTAATTTTTTAAAACATATTTTGCAAAAGCTTAAAAAGTGAATAACAAGAAGAATTCGATGGTGTTAAATATACCCTAATCAATTGTATTTGTTACAGAATATTATGTTCTGTGAGGTAAAAAATATTATTATATAACGGAATATTCGTTCGCAATGTATTTTTAATTAAACTGGTGAAGATATTGTGCAATCCTGGTCCATTTTGAATATTCTTCGATCCAACATAATACTCATGAAACGATCAGAACATAATAAGTACTGAGGCTATGTGAATGGGTAAACTATTGGACGTTGACTGTTTCTTATGTTTTGTCTGTACTGTACGAAACGCTCAATAAATTGAGAAAGCCGTAAGAAAAACAACACGAAATGAGAATTCAATATCAGATACAAGGGTCCGTTGCCCCCTGCCTACCACACATACAAGCACTCATCCATCGTTCATCAGGAAATTTGATGGACACGTAGCAAAGACTCATTTCCCCCTGAGTAAAGCCTTCCAATGGCCTGGCTATCTATTCCTGTCATCGAAGGGACGAAGCAGGGATTTGTTGGACACACCACTATTCCGCAATTCATCCCTTTTCCTCCCTCTATCACACCCCTCATCACTTGGTCATGATTAATGATCCATTTTCCACGGAGATAGCTCGATTAACAAGGATGCTGTTGGCCCAACTCAAGCTTACTTTACACTTCTATATTTTCTCGGGTGTTTATGGTGTGGCCGGATATTATGCAATCTTTCAACTTCTCACGTATGTTTTATCTTAATACAATGTATAGTCCATATTTTTCCTATTTCCATAAACTGATTTTGATATCAGTATTGCAGTCTCATGTTTAAACTATGTATACATAGTTCATTTCGTTATTATTCAATGATATTGAGAAAACTATGGGCTCACCCAGTTGATTTAGTATCTAGCACACGTGCCTATGGTTCAAGGTGTCCCGGGTTCGGTTTCCGATAAGAGAGCATTGAACGCATTACTGTGGTTCGATTTCCACTTTAAAGTGTAGGTCCAGGCCTCATTTAGCTTTGGTGCTGATAAGGGATACTAAGATTCAATAATCAAACAAACAAACTGTTGTCATTCTCCCACTCTACTGTAAAGACTTTCTACTGAAGTGTGAACACAAGGGGCTAATTTGGTACTGAAGACGGGGCTATTACCCTCCTGAGTTTGATAGATACATCGTACATAAATCAATAGTAATATAATGTACAGACGTGTTTCAAATTATAGACTTAACATTCAGTTTCTGAGCATTTTACTGTTCTTATAATATTACGTGAGAAGACACGTTCGAACTTATTCCAAATTACTGCTTTGTAATTCTCCTAATTTCTAGTGGATGTGGGATATGCTTTTCAATATCAATAAAATAAATGCGTACGTAACATTGAAATATAATTACTATACAGTGTGTATATCCAAATTGGAAACAGAAAATGAAATGGAACACTTACAAGAAAATGATCTCTCACACAAAGAATAATATTTCATATTAAATTCCTTATTCTTTATTGTCTTTTATCCCTTGTGGCGTGCTATGTACGAGTTTACCACATTTTGCCTTCAATTCAACATCATGATACCACATATTGTTGATCTGCTCGATCAGTTTATGGTTAATTGTAATATGTTTTTTTAAAGCTTTTCCTTCATGAAGATCCAAAGGTTTTCAATCGGGTTCATATCAGGACTATTGTCCGGCCACGGGAGAATACTAATTTCGTTATTCTCGGAGAATTTTGGCACAACTTTGGCCTGGTGGCATGGGACTACATCATGCATAAACATGAAGTGTGCGTCATCAAACCAGACTGCAGTCAGGGGAAGCAGTTCTTGAACAATTTATAGGTATTGGTTGTGCTTAATTATTCGATCTACTACATATAGCCTCGCGCGCCCGAAAACAGACATCATATTCTAGACCATGACTGAAGTACGATGCTTCACGGTTTGTTGAAGACATTTCAACTTGAATTCCTTCCCAGGTCGACATAGCACATATTGTGAACATTCATAAGATATGAAGACATGATTCATCACTGAAACACTTCTTCAATAATCAGTATAGCAATGTTCTAGGCTTCGTGCCCATTCGAAGCGCTTCTTTGCCATGATTGAAGTAATTTTTGCTTTCTTTCTTGGCCTGCGTCCTTTTATTCCCTCAGCATAAAGAATCTTCCGAACACTTTCATTCGAAATTTCTGCACCATACTCAGCCATTTATATGCTTAAGTCTCTTGAAGTTGCGTTTCTGTTTCCCAGAGTAAATCTTTTTAGTCTTCTGATACCCGCACGTCCCGAATAAGATGTTCACAAATTGGTTACTATGCTCGTTTTCAGGAGTGTCCAGAAGGGGCACTATAACGCGTAGAGCATATATATGTTGTTTTTTTTGTAGGGGGAGACGGAAATATATTCAGCTAATTTTATTTTCTGTCTAAAATTATTTTACAGTTTCATCTGAAACTTAAAACAATGCATTGAAACTACCTTGTATCTTCTCTAATGGGTCTGATTATAACTATTCAAGGGAAATAGAGTTTTGAATTGAGAGGTTGTAAATTCAACACCTCGAACATTTTCTGTAATTCTAGACAAGTTTCCAAAATTACTAAATCTAATTTTTACTCATTATTGATTGCGGGGAAAGGAGAGATATTAACACTTAAAAAAGATAATGGCATTGATTAAATCCAAAGGTAGCTACTAGTTGATTTGGAGGGACACATCTGAAAAATGCGGGGCGCGTTTTGGACTGCGTTAATATGGGCACCGCTGCTCTCTATGTGGATACTAGAAGAAGTGTGATCTGTTATTCGGTTTTGGGAACAAAAGAGCCAGATTCAGTTCAAGTTCATTAGAAATTGTAACAATTTTATGGAGCAAATGTGATGACATTGGAGCGTATCCATAGGCTCTTTTAGATTTATTTCTTTAAGAATTTTGTCGGGCAAAAAATTAGATAAATGCGATATCAGCACACGCACAAGAACTTCTACCATTTGTTTGTCCATCTATTTCATTTACAACATGGAAATTATTGATGGGACATTGAGACGATATTGAAATCCGCTTTTCTGAAAAATTATCTAAATATTTCTAATCCGCTTAAATTGATTTTCTAAATAAATTTTTATTCATTCTAGGTCATTTATCAAAAGGTAAACCTTTTCTCAAATAATGTAAGAGTTTCAAGCAACAAATTTGATAAAATATTTTCCAAAACGTCATTAAACAAGAAGTGAAACATTTGGGATAGTTTATTTACCATATTATTTTCTCTTATTCAAAAATACATTTATATTAGATAACATTTTTTCGTTTCTCCATAATACATGGAAATTATTATATCTTTTTACCGTACATATATAGTTGTATACTTTCTAACGATCGCATAGATTACAATAATATGCCCTTATTAAACAATTACAATCATTCATATTCTAGAGGCTGAAACAATTGTCGAACTTTCAATATTACATACAGTATTTTTGTAATTTTTCCTACTAAACAGAAGCAATTGATTGAACATATCTTTTAACAACGCTACTAAGGTGATTGACGTGACAATTGGATTCTAGTTATGTTACAGATTTTTCCTTAGACAGAAAATATGTTGTACTTAATTGTGTAGAGTCTGAAAACAATAGTGGCTAAGTGGCTGTTATGTAGAAGAGAAGAGTGATATCCTAAGCAAAGAAAGAAAATCAAATTTAAATATCATCTACTAGAAAATTGTCATATATGCTTAATTATTATTAAAACTGATCCCCTACGTTTTTTACTTCATTTATTAAATTCAGTTAGATTGTACCATAGAACTCAAATATAAATATTTAAAAACTAAGGTTGTAACTTTAATAGTGGCAAGTGCTGTCAACGGGTCGGGTCGCGTCGGGTTGAAGACCGACCCGTGACCCGAATTGACTGACCCGACCCGTCATCCGACTCGATTGACCTGACCCGACAATCCGACCCGAGCTGACACGAAACGACCCGACCCGTTTGAGAGAACTATGGTCACGACACTGGGTGAACGCCAAAATGCACTCCCATTGGGAATTAAACCCGGACCACGTGTGCCGAAGTCTTACACGTTAACCACTAGTTGGCAAGATCAAGCTGGGGATTTGTATATGCATCTTAATGAATATTTGGCATTTTTGAGGTTTGGTTATTTCTTTTTATAACTGATACCAATGTCCGAGTGGGAGAAATTTATTTTTTTATTTTTTTTTTTTTTGCTTTAGTTCTATGTGACGAAATTTTTCTTCAAGGTCAGTGTTCTCACCTGCTCGGACCGCAGGGGGTCTTCTCGGAAGGCAGTAGTAAGAGTCTCTTGGCGGAGACAAAAGGAAATCGTTTAACTACAATGATAAGGGTTGAGGAAACGGGAGAACACCTGTGATTTTTTCCAACCCTTCAACTTTCATTCCAAAATAGGTTCTTATGACTCCGGGACCTGCGCCACTTTGATTTTTCTTTCTCGGTAATTAAAACGTATTTTACAGTATATATAGTTGCAAGTAAGAAGATACATAATATGATTTTTGTAATTTAAAATTTAAAAATACAGTATGATAATTCATTATAAAGTACTAATTTTACTTCACCACTTTCAGCCCAACAAATGAAATTCAAACAATTCGCACCCTGGGTCTTGGAAATCAATACTGCGTCTTATTCTTTGTCTTGCACAGTCAAGTCTTGGTCCTGCATTTCGTAGTCTTGCTGGTCTTTCATGCTATACAAGAGCCAAGAATGCTCGCCTCATCGGTACAAATGAAGACCAAGTGTGATTTTGATTATGGTCTTTCATACTATACGGAAAGCAAGAAAATATGCTCATCGCTACTTGGTGATCACCAAAACAAGGCCAAGAGCAAGATTACTATGCACTTCGTCTTGCATATCCAATCTTTATCTTGTTCTTGTATCGATGTTCTTGAGCTTGGTGAAATAAAATGAAATATTCAGTTTAAGGTTCCTCGATTCTGCACCGAGGCTAAGGGATATGGTGATCATGTAAAATGAATGAAATGGTGGAATGAAGAAAATGTGAGGAAACAGAAGAACCCCGAGAAAACCCACTACATTGCGTTTCTCCACCACAAAGCCACTTAGCACAAGCTGGGATCGAACCATGGACACCATGCACTAGAGATGAATTCTCTACCTCTGAACCACCGCGGCCCTGCTTGGGCTTGGTCGTCCATATCCAATCTTTCTTTTGGTCTTGCTTAAACAACTTCTAGTTTTGTTCTAAATCCAGACTTCATATTGGCGTAGATATTAATATTACAGTCGATTGGTAAAATCAATCTTCCACATTTAAAAATTAAAGTACACACAAGTACAAATTAAGCATTAACCATAAAAACACTAGCTGCAAGTGTTCAAAACAGATTTATGGTTTCTATAAAATCAATTGAAAATTGCTATTTTTAATTAGGCAGCTAGTGAAAAACAGCAGCTTTAGACTCCAGCCGAGTTTAAGCTAAACCGTTTTGACCAAAGTGAACTGACCCGAGCTGACCCGACTGACCCGACCCGACAATCCGACCCGAGTTGACCCGACCCGTTTGAGAGCACTAATAGTGACAACACTGCTTTAGAAACGCTACGTAACTGAATTAAATAATGTCCTTTGTACCACATGTTAGTTACATATCTACCTTACCTCAGTACTAGTAGACTCTTCCTTCCGACTTCACGCGGAAGAGTAGCAGACGAGAAGAAGAGTCTCGTGATCGTATAGCAAGCGGTTTGTGTTACACATACACGTACGCGAGCGACGTAAGACAAGGTTATTGTCGTCATGATGTTTTCGAAACAGAACAACGGAAGTAGATAAAAATTGAATGTGACAAGGTCTATACAGGACAAGAGTGCCATCAAGGGTTTTCAAGAGGTTTGCGGGAAATATGAATTGCCTTACCGAATAGAGTCTTCAAGGAAAGGCGCCAAAATGTGGAAGACATTCAACGGCCTGGATCTTCCCGTGTCAGTGAAGATGTGAATGCTGTTACCGTGTTACTGGTCACTGATCGACGCCATACTATTTGTGACTGGCGCAAGAAACAGAATTAACGCATACAACTATTCTGCACATTTTGAAGGCATGGTCAGGTTTGAGAAAAATTGCATCACGATGAGTTCTGCATAGCTGACGGAAACGCAGGAATGGATACGATACGACACTGCTTGTACCCACTTGGCACTGAGTGGAAACGACAGGGTTTTAAAAGCCATATCATTATGCTGGATTAAACATGGGCAAAATCGTACGAGCTACAATTGGAACGCCAATCAAACGAATGGTGTCATTATGAGTCACAATGAAAATTCAAAGTTATGGTAATTTTCATGTACAACTGGGATGGTATAATGTTAACTCATACCGTTGCCCCACATCAGACCATTACTACTCATTAATTTTGTTCCTTTTTGGAACATAAGTAGCAATCCGTCTTGAGAGAGAAGCGGCGACACTTTTGAAGAACCTACCCATCATTTTACTGGACAACGCTCGGGTGCATACAAAATGAAACGAAATGAAATATTTCAATTTAACGTCCCACGATTATGCCCTTTAGACTAAGGGAGACGATGATTAAGGCAAGTGAATGATGATGGAAGAATTGGTGGAGTGAGAATATCGGAAGAGACGGGGAGAAAACCCATGGACACGATGTTGTCCACCACAAATTTACTTGGCCGGATCTCGAACCAGGGACCTCACGCACCAAATGTGCATAGCAATGAAGCAGTGACATTCAAGACTATTTACAAGTGGTATGATTGATTCAAAATTGACAATAAGTTGACTCAAGACGAGCAACGATCGAAGATGTCCTTCGACGCCAAAAACAGATAAAAACGTTCAAAAGTGGCATAAATAATTCGTTTCAACAGACGAATAGAAAACTTTCCGAAGAACTAAACATCTCGTACGGATTCATGCAAATCATTTTAATTGCCGATATGCAAATGAGAAGAGTGAATGCGAAATGCATTCCCCGATTTTTGACTGACAAACAGAGGTTTTTGGCCGAAAGAATATTTCTGTCTGTTAACATCTCCCGTACTCTCCAGATACACCATGTGGTTTCTGTCTCTTCTCAAAAATCAAATCGTGCTAAAAGAAATACGTTTTGACATAATTTCTGGCATTAAGAAGGTTACGAGGCGCAGTTGAAGACACTGCATCGCAAATTATGGGGAGTATTTTGAAGATTGATTCATATTTAATGTGAGTTTATTACTTTGCAATAAAACCATTCATCGTACTTATTGATCACAACTTGTGATGCTTATATTCATATTTTTCTGAGAGACAGTATATGTCTGAATGTACATTTTTTCTCAAGTTTAGGAAGATTTTTAGTTGAACGTTATGTGGTTATACTTTGTATTAGATAAAATAAACGGAGGGAGGAAAAATTACGAAGAAAGCAATGAGAATTATGTTAACCGTTAGTTGCTAACATTCAAAAAAATAAGTTATAACAGTAACATCTACCTGAGAGATGGACACACACACCATTGAAGCCAAAATGGTGTGAGTCAGTTTACAATAAGGTTTAGTTACAC
The DNA here is from genome assembly GCF_964235325.1 of Thermobia domestica. Classification (NCBI taxonomy): domain Eukaryota; kingdom Metazoa; phylum Arthropoda; class Insecta; order Zygentoma; family Lepismatidae; genus Thermobia; species Thermobia domestica. The sequence continues at coordinate 279,002,356 of NC_137455.1, forward strand.
CAAGAGAATTGATTCTACGTAACAAAATTCATAAACTGAATAGTGAAGCTCGTCATAATTCACTTGTGGATGTATCCATGAGTTCACTGGTGCAAATCATCAAAATGTCATCTGTAAAGAATAAATGCCAGATGTCCTCTGAATTTGGAAAATCCATAACTAATTCGCGGGTCGTTAGGAGTTTATCGGGTCCGAATCTAGCCCCCTAAACGTCCCTAACTCAACAACATTTGTACAATTTCTCAATAAAACTATACTTATTTAACAGGGAAATGATTGATGTAGTATGAACATTTGTCTTACACTTTATCTGTATTTTTCTCTCATATAAATAATTTAGGCCTACATTTATTATTCTTTTTTGAAAATATAGATGGAAGTATTACTTATCGTCTTTTCGAGTGCAGAATAATACCTCTTCAATAATACATAGATGTAACGGCTTGTAATATTAGACCTCTCCCTAAAACGGACTCCTCCCAACAAAAAATTCTGTATACGCACCTGATTGGAAGAACTCTGTCTCATCTGATATCTCGTCATGAAAATTTTGTCTCATCTCGTCTCATGGCTACCACTAAGTGCATCAGTATATCTCGTACACGGTCTGCTCAATTCATTCGATCTTTGACCAAACTTTGCATTAAGGTGCATCTTCACTTGCTTAGTAAATCTGTGAAATATTTTCCTGTGTAGGCTCTTTGTTCTCGAATTATTGGCCATCAAATTCGGAGCTTGGACGTTTGCACAAAAGAAAACAAACAAAGTTTCCTATTTAGAACAATAATTTCGGGAAAGTACGTGTAACAAACATTAACTTGAAGTTACACATTAACGTATAAAATGTTTAGTAACTAGAGTATGTAATTATAATAAGAATTTATTAAAATCAATTAAGAGCGATTTTTTCACATCCTGCTAGCTCAATACTAGTCAACTTAGTGGTGGATTCCTACCTTTTTACAGATAATTAAAATAGATCAGGATTGACAATGAAAGTAATACTATGTTTTGCACTTAAGGAAGAAAGCAATGCTACTTTTACATGGCCACCTTATCCTCCGATGAAGCAGCAGCAGCAAAACTGATACGATATAGTGTGATGTATGAAATATTTCATTTTGAATGTTTCACGATTATGTTCGTCTGGCTAAGGAAACGGTGTTTAACGCAAGTGAATGACGATGGAAGAATTGTGGGAGGAAATGTGAATACCAAGAGATAACCTGTGGACACGATGTTGTCCACCACAAACTTTCTTTAGCAGGGATCGAACCAGGAAACCCACGCATCAAAGGTCAGCGCTCTAATACTGAGCCACCGTTTCCTCCCTGATATAATGTAATGTGTACCGTTGCCTATACGATGTAAATTCGTAACTAAACAGATTTCAAAGAAAACTTTCCTGTCTTTCTTCTTGGTTATCATCGTCTGAGAATGAGAGACAAGGGAAGAGTATCGAGGAAGGGTTAATAATACGATGAACCGAAGCACGTTCACCTTATATATAACCTATTTTGTGTACTGTACCTGTGAAGAAGAGGCAGACACGACAAACTTCGCTTTTGCGTCAAATGAATTCTGCTCTCGATTGTAATCGGAACGTATTCTCTGTCTCTCTCTCTCTTTTCTCAAAGCCTTAGCGTTTCAGAGAATTGGTTATGAAGAGAAGAGAGATTGGTGGGAAAACAGACAGTGGTATCACGATCAGGCCGTTGACGTCATCGCCTTTCAACAGGTTGCTGTTTCCAATCATCAACTCCCTTCCAACCTTCCTTCTGAATTTTCATTCATTATTCTATTCCATTTCCAACTTAGGGATCCCTTCTGCACCTGTGATGCTTGTTGACGTGAGGTTTTCACTCTCGTCTTATATAAAAGTTTTCAGCGGTAAAACTCAGAATTGTAGTTACAGTGAAATGGGGTAATTCTTCGCTTTGTGGGGGAAGGGGAGATGTGTGTGTGTGTGTGTGTTTATGTTCACATATCGGAAATTGTATAATAGAAAGAAATCATGAAAATGTGTGTAGAATTCTGACACGCTGAGATTTGTCCATAAATCGGACTTCGATATTAAATCTCCAGGCGTTGGATGACGCGGACAAAAATTACTAAAACTTTGTATATACTTACTCACACTTCACTTAATACTCAAAGTGCAGTGTAGCACAACCACTAGAAATTTAATTCCCATATCTGAAAGAAACGTTTCCAACCACTCAGTTCATGTCGCATTTACCTGAGAAATTGTATGTACCTTTATGCGAAGAATTCTAAATACTTCGTTATATAAGAATGGTTTGGCATATCCTAGTTTTCGAAAAACTTTCTTTCTCCCGAATTTTCAACTGTTCCTCAAGGAGGAAATGTATCGATTCAACGATACACTGAGAAAATTTGAAGGATTAAATTAGTTCAAACTGGGATGCTATCCAAGTTGTTTTGTCAATATACATATATACCCACAGGCACGTAGCCAGGATTGCGTGAAGGGGGGGGTCCGTGACATGAAATACTGTGGTCATCACACCAGGGGCTCGATCATTCTAAACAATTTTATTGGAACATATATTGGTTCGTTTAGCCAGGATTTCGTAACGGGGGAAGGGGGGGGGGGCGTGACATGAAATTCTGAAGGCCCAGGAGCTCGATCAATCTACACTATTTTACTATCAACATAAATTGGTTTGTGAAGATATGTTGGTAAGTATTTTAATAAACTATAAAGAAATCTCGAGTAAAAAAAAAAAAGGTATTGAAAAAGATTATACAATATTTACATCCTTCCTCTGTTTATTCAAATATAAAAATTTTCCTATCATTATTACCTCAATTATTATAAAATACATATTCACTATTAGAAAAAGTACATACTTAATAATGTCTTGTAAAATATTTTGCAATGTCTGCGTTCCTTTTTCTGTTGAATTAAATGTTAGCAGAACTTTCTTTTCACATATTTTTTTGTTTTTATTATTCTGTCAACTACTGTCTGTTTGAAATGACAGGTTAAAGGAACAATAGAAAATGGCTTTGAAATAACATGTTTGATATTGTAAGGATGCGATGACGAACAATTATGATAAAAAATGTCCACGCTGTTATACAACGGCACTATGCTTTCGGAAGCTTGAAATCTCCCTGACTAGTAGCAGAAATTCTGAGAATTCCGCAACTTTTCTAGAAATTTCAAATTCCCTGACTCTTCCAGAATATATCGCTCAGTTCGCAACCATATACTGCAAGTAATACAAATTTCCTCATAAGAAAGAGTAACCAAAAGCTTCCTGTAGTTTATTTTTAACGCTGTTCCTTCTTTTTCTCATTTCATTTTGTTTCATCCTTCCTTATTTTTTCCATTTCTGGTCTCGAAGGGGGGGGGTCCGGACCCCCCGGACCCCCCTTGGCTACGTGCCTGATACCCAGTTCTCGATTACTGCACTTGGACACTATTTGACTAGTTAATCTTCACCCATTTGACCGAGTAGTTGACTAATTCAACTGAGTGCGTACGGGTTAAATATAACCGAGCAGAAGTGTTTAATGCTCGAAATTCAGTTGGTAAAGGTAACCTTCTTGTGCTCGGCTGATTTAACTAATTGCGTGCCTTTTAGAAAAATAATGAATTGAATTGAAAAGATCCGAGACATTGACCAAAGGATTCGTAGGATAACACCTTTACACGCTCGGCTTTTTTCTCTTTATTGATTAATCGAACAATTGTTATTTTTACTTGATTTGCCTAATTTTCCTAATTTTACTCTTTTTACCATATTCTACTTAATCACCACGATATAGAGACAAACATCAAAATATTGTGGACAGTTAAAATTCCAACGTACAGGAATAGAACCCAGGACCATGGACATTAAACTCACACATGCTAGCAAATAAATCAGCTGGGAAGGCATCTATCAAGGCAATGTAGTTATACTTTGCGGAAAATGTCGTTTCTTATTTCCATACATTCAGAAAATTCATCACATAGTGCAAATACTCTTTCCAGGGCCGGCTTTAGGATTTTAATTTTTGATATGCCCACTCCCTTGCTTATGAATACATATACACATTAAGGAAATTACTTTCACAATAGTGTTTGATGCTATTTGGTAAATAATTATCCACCATTAATCAGAGCCGTAGTTAGAGGGGAGCGAACGAGGTGGTCGCTCCGGGCGATGATTGCAAGAGGGCGCTGAACGAGCAAGAAGGAAGGAAAAGTATTGGAAATAAGTAAATGACGTGTTGTCCCGAAAAAGTATTGGCGCCCTATCAAATTAATATTGTTGTCGGTTTAGAAAAAAAAAATACTAAAAATTTTCTTGCTTGCTATGCTCGCAACTCAAACTTTTCACTAAGATTCATAAGTTTTTAATTTTACTTGAAGAAAATTGTTATATATGATTCGTTAATGACGATGTGATATATAAGGTGACGAAAAAATGACTTACAGTATACGCAGGAGCGTTTTCAAAATCAGAAACGGTCAAAATCTGAAGTACGTGTTCGGCGTTTTGATGTTAATAAGTTTGTTCAATTAATCACGCTTTTCTACCCAATCAGTTTAATCACGACTGTGAGAATGAAGGTATGAAAGTGAGAGGAGTGTAGAGACACACGCAAACTCCTCTTTGCGCGGAAATATTAAAAAATGAAGGTAAACAAGGGGAATACATTTTTAAACTTCAAGTAGTTGTAGAATAGGGGCTTAAGATGTCAGATCTTGAATTTCATCTTTTTCAAAGACTGATCACTAGTAGTTTTTTAAAATTTCATTGACATATGAAATGTTTCCAGTTTGAATGAATTTATTGGGATCATTTCTCATCAGCTACTTGTATAGCCTGGATATTCTTTTGTGTGTGTGTGTGTGTGTGTGTGTGCGTAAGTATCTAGTTGTGTGATATTTTTACATACAAAACATATATACACACATTATAAATTCACACACACACACACACACACACACACACACCCACACACCCACACACACACACATATATTAAAAGTTCGTTTACACAGGCCATCTCGGTAACTATTGAAGATACGAAAAAATTATAAGAGAGCAATATTGTTGGAAAGTATGTGTTTTCAATCTAAAATGTTGGAATTTTGAGAATTGGACCAACCGTTTGGGTTCTTCACTGATATAGCGCACAATGGTAAAGAAAAATGCAACGTTGCCAAGTCTTTGTTGGACAAGAAAGGTAAGTGCGTGTGGTTTGAAGTACCCTGGACCAAGGAGAATAGAAGGGACGACCACAATGAAGGATATGAAGAAGGATCACACGCAATGTCAATTCAAGGTAGTGGCGTCACCATCATAAGGAGAGGAGGCAGACACGAAAAATATATTGAATTGAATTTATTGACACCAAACTGGCATTAATGGGTTAATGATGTCAACGAGATAAGACAAGGACAATTGAATAAAATTAGAAAGGGTCGTAGTGCCCAAACTCAAAAAGCAGAGAAAAGTCGATAAACATGAGTTATTTCAATACGAGTTAAACGGGCACTACGACCATGTGAGTGCTTTAAAACACGAGCAACAACTTTTAAACTATAAACTTCGACAAATAAATAAATATTCTCGGCTGTTGAGCATCATTATTCATTTGCAGGTCTCGGCTCGGCTAGTAAACTTGTTTCCACATTTCATTTCGTTGAGTGGTTGTCTAGTGTCATGCGTGAGTTTTTTTATACGAGACGAGACACGAGAATGTTCTCGTATCGTGAGCAATACTAATTATGCCATTGGAAAGGGATTAAGAAATGTAAAAGCCAGGTATTTGAGATGTATCATCCCAGCATTCATCTGATGTGCGACAATGGCATACCATCCTTCCTTCTTTGGCAAATGAATGTCATCAAGAGAATGCAAGTCATGCAAGGGACACCAGCGCTCATCATCTACTTGTTAAATAAATGAAAGAACATATAAATGGTACTACTTCAAAAACACTGTTACGCAATTTAATAGGAGGTTGAATTCACCTGTGTCGCCAGACACGAGAGTGCTTAAAATTGAACCAATGTCCTGACCGAGGTTGGAACCATGACCGCATGAATAGCCTGTATTGTAGTCGGACGCGTTACCGACTGAGCTACGGCGAACTGTAGAGGAACTGGGAAATAGTCGAAATGAAATAAATGAAAAAGAATATTTCTTAATTGGGCCACAGTAACTGTTCGAATGTGCGTTATTTGATGGGAAATTCCGTTGAAGGTAGACAGAAGCAGGAGGGAGTAGGTGAGCCTGAACTTCTACACCCGAAAGGAAGAATGTTAACGGTACTTTACGTAATAATTATGTTCTAACATGGTTCTTTAATGGATGTTGTCAGAGGGGGGCGTGTATGTCATTATGGGTTGATGACCTGTTTACGTGTGTTGGAAAGTTGTTATATTTCTGTTTTTAGTTGTGCTGACATATCTGTATTGCTGGAAAAGGTCATGTGTTCTTTTTTGAGTGTGTATGCGTGTCTGTAGAGACTTTATACTGGCTATTTTTAAAAATAATAATGGAAATTTGAATTGGTTCGATTTGAATTAAATCTGTTGATACGTCATTCTGTATCACTTACATCCGTAGTAGTGATTAAATTAATATTTATATTCTCCTAATAAATTAGTTGGAACAAATAAGATGATCGAACAATATGTGGAGAAAGAGAATAAAAGATATTCTCCTAATATATTTAAGGGTTCGGTTCTTATTAATTTAACCTCTCGTAATAAATTTACTCGAGCAATATGTGAGAGAATAAAAAAAGATATTATACAAATGGATTTGACTAATAGAAACTTACATTGAGAAATATATATATAATTTGGAAGAAATGAAATATTTGAGTCCCACCTGTTAGGCTAAAGGAGATGGTGATTATTTTATTTGTTAAAAAATAAGATGTTCGAACAATATGTGGAGAGAGAATAAAAGATGTGTAAAAGTTTGTGATATGTACTGGGATTGAACCCGGGACCCTTAGCATCGGAGGTAAACGTTGTATGATGGGAGGGAAATATTTATTCATGCGGGACACATTGTGGATTCTCCATCTGAAAGACGTCGTGTATAAAATATGTATACTTTGGTATGATATGTAATGCCGGTACATATACAGAGCGTGTTTTTCGTACGTCTGTTGCTGATGAACTTAAGACATGAACTGAACTTTTCGCGCGCTTTTGGAAAACCGGTTGGGTAGGAGTGATGATGTGTGCTTGCAGGGCGTTGTTAAAACTTGAATTTAAATACAAAGGAAGACCGTTGACACGTTTGGTAAACATTACAGAATACCGCCAGACTGATAGAAATAACTTTGGCGCCGCGATAGGTGAACAAAAGAAAGATTGCGGACGTAGAACATCAGAAATTGGGGACAAACTAATAGAAATAACTTTGGCGATGTCGGCGAAAACATAAAAGAAAGATTGGGGAACGTGAAAGATAAACATTACAGGTTGGAGACAGACTAATAAAAAAAACAAGTTTTATGATAGTTTGTTAACAATGAATACAAAGAAAGTTTTACATTACGAATGGTAGAACATATGAGGTCATTGAACGCGAATGCAAAAGAACATTCACCTATTGAATGATGATCATGTTGAAACATGAAGGGATGTTAAATACGATTGCAATAGAAGATTGTTATATTAATGTAAAAATAATGAATGAATGAATGCAAATACAAAGATAGTTTGTGGCATCCGTTATTTTACGTGGACAATATGCTGGTGTATGTAGGGTCGATGTCTTGTTTACATGAATAATAATAGAAGTTGTACATAACAGATTTTATTTTAAAAGCATGTAAACTATTTATTTACACGTGATTTATCTAGATCTGCACATAGACGACAGATGATTAAATAGTACGCATTATGAATACCGTTGTAAAATGGGGGAATGATTTTACCAAAGTGAAAATACCAAATGTTGATATTTTAAAAGATTATATGAGAACATGTTTTCTATTTCTATATTTATAAAAATTTTATAGAGAATTGGAAAAGTACATGCGAAAATATTTTAATTGGCGTGGTACGACTGTTTGAAAATGTTTAAAGTATCACGTGATATGATGTTATCGGTAAAGTTTTCCTTATATATTGGGTATGAAGAGAAGACTGGTATAGTATCATCATGGAGTCGATTCAGAGTCAAGTACGGCGAGAAATTGACTTGTGCGAAGAGTTAGATTGGGATTCTTCGTTTGAGTTTGTTGAATCTCCGAACAAAAAGTTCAAATCCAATAGAGAATCTCCGGATTTGTTTATCGATGAAGAAACTTGCTATTTTTCTCCAGCATCTCCAGATGTTATTATAGAGGAAGAAACGTGCTATTTTTCTCCAGCTTCCCCAGATGTTATTATAGAGGAAGAAATCATTGATTTAAGAGAAGATCCAGTATTAATCCCAACATCCCCTGTTGGATCAAGAACAACCTTACCAGTACCAGTAGCAGAAACACCAAACCAGAAGTTTCAAGTTCCATCCATAAAGTGGACACTTGCTGAAGAAGCAGAAGAAGAAGAAAGACCAACATCTCCCGATTTATTTAATGAGGAAGAGGAGGAAGAAATTTGTAAGTTATTGAGTGAGATAGAAGACTGCAAACCCAATACGCCATCACCAAGTGTTTCACAGTTGGACTATCCATTTTCACCCCAAAAGGCCCCACTGGATTTGCGTGTGCAGAGGAAACAGTGTCAGTGCAAATGTAGTAATGACTTTATAAGTGAAACATGTGTTAAGGATAGTATTTTAAAATGGGAACCAAATACAGTTTTACTTTGTATGGCTTGCAACCTAAATTATTTCAATCAGTTGGGGCATCGGTGCCTTCTTGCAGATATATTGACTCTTGAAGCAGAAGCATGAAAAATTATGAGCAACAAAAATGTGCGAGACAAAGTGTATAAAAAATATGTGAAGTCACATCCTGCTAACAAAAGAAATGAACATTTATTTAATGAAAATTATGACAACTTATTAAAGAACCCAAATTATATTGAAGGACTAGTGAACATCTTATTAGAAAAAGATAGAAACACTACAAAGTGATTTCTTTTTTTGTATATAATATAATCTGTATATATTATTTTCATAGCTGTGTGTGTTATTATGTTTGTACATATATATTATTATTTTCTATCCTTGTTTGTTTGTTTGTTTGTATATATCTTTATATCCAAATAAATTTATACGAATTTCATTTCTTGATTTTTATTTAATATTAAAACTGTCCTAAATAAAAGGTATCATTGACATTTTACAAGGTGAAACTCATTTATGCTTTCTATCGTGTACTTTTTTTGGAACCTCGTTTAAAATTAGTATTTGATGACTGTTTTATATTTTTCTTGATTTTTTACTAATACTTTGAAGTATTTAAAAGTTTGATGAGTATTTACAAGTTTGTGTAACAAACAGCTTGAATAAGAAGAGTTTATTTTTTTTGATTTTTACTAATACTTTGAAGTATTTAAAAGTTTGATGAGTATTTTACATTGACAAGCTTGCGATTTTTGAAAACAGTTCCTCAAAGTTTGTGTAACAAACATAGCTTGAATAAGAAAAGTTTATGTAACGAAAAATTCACATGAAGTGTTCAACTAATTTACAAGTTCTCAATTTTTAGTATTTTCGAAACAAGTTTCTCTTTATGAGATTTTATTCTTGAGAGTTTTCGTAGAAAACGAGTTTGTGTAACAGACGATTTATTTTGCAAGTTCACAGCGTAGCTGGTCTTAGGAGTTTCCATAGGAAATTAAATGTTCGCAGCGTAGCTGCTCTTACGACTTTCTCTAAGAAATTTTTTGTAAGTTCACACTGTAAGTGTTCTGAGCTTGTGTACCAAGCGAAATAATAAAAAAAGATACGAACCAATAAAAATAAGAAGCGATCAAATTAAAATTAACGAAGAGTTTGCACAGCAAACGAATTATTTACAAGTTTACAGCGTAGCTGCTCTGAGCTTGTACACCAAGCGATCCGTAAAATAAGAAATTTTTTGTAAGTTTCGCAGCGTAGCTGCTCTTACGACCTTCCAACTTTAAAAACGAGTGTTATAAATAACACGAAAAAACAAATAACCAGAAATTGTGTAGCAAATGAACGAATAAAATATTCACAATCTATTTTAACAATGAACTTTTTAATATTTTCACAATCTATTTTAACAATGAGTTTGCACAGCAAACGATCCAATACATAAGCAGACTATGTATGTATAACATACGATCCGTAAAATAAGAAACGATCCATTACATAAGCAGAGTTCCACACAAATATTTTAATATATTCAGAATAAAAAATTAACCGACTTTGCAATGGCAGAGGAGAATATAAAACAGAAACTGATTTAATAACGAATTTAAAAAACTCAGTAATATTATAGCATGATTTATATACTTATCTTACAAAATGCAAAAAGTTTTCACATACATGCAATATAACATGCAGAAACTAATTTTACAAACGCGAATCCTAACATGCAGAAAGTTTTTTCACATACACGTGATATAAATGTTGAAAAGTGTTTTTTCAAAAACAAATAATTAACACCAATTTTAAAAACGAGTTTGTGTAACAGACGAGAGAATAAATAATCACAGCGCAGCTGGTCTTACGACTTTCTAATTTTAAAAAGAGTGTTATTTTAAATAACACGAACGAATAAAATAATCGCAGCGTAGCTGCTCTTATGAGTTTCCATAGGAATTTAAATGTTCGCAGCGTAGCTGCTCTTACGACTTTCTCTAAGAAATTTTTTGTAAGTTCACACTGTAAGTGTTCTGAGCTTGTGTACCAAGCGAAATAATAAAAAAGATACGAACCAATGAAAAAAAAAGATACGATCCGTAAAAATATGAAGTGAAAATGTAACTTGTTTAAACGAAAAAAATTAAAAACTGCAAGTTACGAAAATGTATTTTTCAAAAATTTTTAGAAATGCAAGTTACGAAAATGAAAATGCAAGTTGTGAAAATGCAGAACCGTAAACTAAAAAAATGTGAAAAGTTTTTCACATGCATGCACAAACAAATTTTATGTAGGCGAATCATAACATACGGATTTTTGTTATATGCACATGTTAAAGTTCTAATTTCATGAAAAAAAAATTTTAAAGAATTTTTCCCTACGTATAAATTGTAAGTCATATTTGAAACATAGTTTACTTTTACACTGTAAGTGTATTGAAATTTTCGCGTTGAAGTAAAATATATAAGATGTGTAAGGAAATAAATAAAACGTAATATAAAATGAGAAAAAAATTTATTTACAAATTTCAATAAGATATATATATATATATATATATATATATATATATATATATATATATATATGGTTTACATACAGATACATTCCTTGATATATTGTTTAATACAATCTATATTTATATTAGTATATGCACAATTACATACTGGCCAATTTATTGCTGAAAGTCTTTTATCACTTGCTTTTTTTAATTTATACACATTGTTTTTATTATTATTTTGTAATTGATTAACACAAGAGTTTTTATTTTCCATTATTACTATTTCTTATGCATATTATAATTTAAATCTTTTGGTAAGAATAACTCTGTAATTAACTGAATGTTATCTTTGTTTAATAAAATGTTATATAATGTCCATGTAAATTCCCAATCATCAATTTCAGTATCACAATGCACTCTTGCAAATTCTTCATATAAATCATCAAAAGTTTGTGCGCTTACCATTCTACGCCATGCATTATAGCATAACATATTATAGTCCGAAGTAATACAATCGTGTTCTTCTATTTTGCTCCTGTTTTGAAAACACCCATAACATAAAAGTTCTTGCTGTGGTTTCCAACGGTCAATACACATTAATACACATTGTTCTTTTATAGAAAAAGAAGAACATTGATATTCGCAATTGTCGTATGTATTTAGGAAACGACATTGGTACTCACAGTCTGGATTGTTGATACACATATTTATCGTGCTCAAGATATCTTTCTCTTAAGTCAGAAATATGATAATCATTAAACGTGATTTCTTGATATGAATAATTAAATTTGTTTATAAGATGGGGAAGAATGTTTACATCTATATATTTCACATGAATCTTTAGATAATGTTTTAATATTTGATCACGTGTTGATTTCTTGATTAGGAAATTCCACACAATAGTATTTAATTCTTCATCACTTTCACTCACACATTTATGATCAGTTTCTTTTTCACTACGATTCGCACAGCCTTCACAAAGTAATGGTTCAGAAAGTTTATATTTTTCTAGTAACTGTTTTACACAAACTTCATTTACTTCATTAGGAGTACAACCACACTTCAGAGCATTGAATATCAGAATATCATTAGAAATTGTATTTTGATTTACTACAACTTCCTCTTCAAAGGGTATTTCATTTGGGTATCTGAAATTTCGTCTATACACAGCATCGTCTATGGTAATTTCCTGTGTTGGATAAATAATCCTATATCTTTCAGCGTCTTCTTCAGGAATGTCAGGATCATTTGGATGTACAAGAATAATTTTCTTTTGTTTTTCAAGTTGAAAACGTTTTTCACGTGGTGAAATGTATTTAGATTTTACACATTCACTTCGGAATAAAGAAAGATTGGTTTCAATTTCACCTTTTCGTTTTTTATTATTATGAGATGAAGAACCAGAATTTGTTTTTTGCTTTTTAACTGCGGAAACAGATTGCTTTTGACTGTACATTGTAACAGCGTATCACTTCCTTTATATGATTTACTACAGCTATACGCATGCGCGCTTTTATATTATATTGTGACATGCGCGAAAAACAAGTACAAGTATACATACGCATCTGACATGCGCGAAGACCAAGTACAAGTATACATACGCATCTGACATGCGCGAAAAACAAGTACAAGTATACATACGCATCTGACATGCGCGAAGACCAAGTACAAGTATACATGTATCTGACATGCGCGAAAATCTAGTACGAGTATGCGCACGCATAGAATTTATATTGTTATGTCTAAATACATCGTGAAAAGAAACAGGTGTGATTATATAAAGTTTTTTCATACCATTATTATATCATTAGAACATTTATATGTAATAATAGACATGTACGTGATTTGTTAGGGATGAAATTAATAATAATATTAACAATTTCATACTTTGTAACTCATTTACTAACACTTAGTGTTTGCTAAAGCAATCTTGGCACAAACGATATATATATTGAAAAATAAATAAATAAATAAATAAATAAATTATGATATCAGAGAAAACAAGATTGGATTTTAATTTATGTGCTTACAAATTTAGTAATTCAGATAGTTTGTTTAAAGACTATGTGAATTCTTTCCTTCAAATGAAGCAGGAATCTTCAGGATTTCCTGTTTGGTGCAAAACCAAAGGAGACAAACAAAAATACATTAAAGAGTATCATGCCCATGAAGGCATTCAATTAAATCATAGCAATATCAGGAAGAACCCGGGACTGAGGTATATCTCCAAGATATTCCTTAATTCGCTTTATGGGAAATGGGGACAAAGAACGGACTTGTTGCAATTCGTGATTGTATTATTTATGGGCACAACAATACGAAGTACAAAGCGTATTACCCATTGGAGATAAACATCTTATTCTTACGTATCACAATACAGAGAATAAGAACAAACCATGGAAATCCTCAAACCTTATTCTTGTGGCGTTCATTACGTTATGGGCACGGTTAAAACTGTATGCCCTATTGACATTAGTAGGACCTAAAAATGTTTTGTACTGTGACACGGTCAGCATAATGTTTGTACAACACCGTGATGAGAAATCTCCGCTTACATTAGAGCCCTACTTGGGTGAACTAACCAACGAAGTAAAAGAGGGGTGGGAAATAGACAAATTTATAGGTTTTTTATTATTATTATTTCATTAGAAGAATACATTATTTCGATTACAGATGACTTCTACAAATGTAAACGATTTAACCCAACTGTTAACCTTGGCCGAACGCTTCGGATATGAAGCATCCGAAGTTGTTTACTACAGATGGAAAATGATAGTAGATAAATTTCATAGCAATGGGTGCATGTACGTAGTTTTGAGTAGAAACGAATTTTTTGGAAGCGTTTGGTAGATACTTATCATTCCAAGGGTGTGCGTGTACCCAATGAAAAATATTATCAAATGTTAACAGAGTTATTAAAACAATTTAAAGGAAGACAGGATGTTATTTTGGCAACCTGTGAAACCGCTGCTGATATTTCTGATTTATATCAAACAGGGTTCTTTCGAGTAGGTGAAATAAAAAATCAGGATTCTAAAAAGTTCAAGCAGCATGTAAAACAGCTCACTTATTGTTAAGGACAATGCTAAACTACTACTAGGCAAACTTACCACGACCAAGTTCTCCTAGTTCTGGGGAACCTAAGAACTAAAATGGGTTTTTCAAGAAGTACCTAAGATAATGGATGGTATGGATGCATCAGAATTTGAAATAGTAAGGAGTATATCATAAACATATGTTTACTTTGGGTTAAAAGGGACAGAAATAATCATTAAGTGTATGGAATCGAAGAAGACCAGGAAAAAAATATATAGGAAATCTGTTTGATTTCGGAATGACCCATACAATAAAGGGATGTTGACAAGAACACCTATATAGGAATAACTATTGAGAGCACTACCTTAAACTTAAAACAATGTACATAACATGACGTCCTAAAAAAGGAATTGAACCTGGAGGCCCTCTTCTCCATAGTGGAAAATACCCTCAATAGCAATGAGAAGTTCCTAATTGGAGGTGATGTCACGTTTAAGGTGCATAGTGTACATCTCCGTAAAGGAAGAGGAAAAAAGGCGGATTGTAAGATCCACATTGTTAATACATGTAAGGGAAGGTGTCGAACCCGTGGATCGGGCAAATATGAGGAATATATAACACTTTGGAAAAGTGTACCATCCCATTAAACAAGAACATATAATGTCTTTCTAAGACTATCATCCTCGAAAAAGGCTAGGGCCAATCAAAAATATGAACAAATGTATAAATTAAAAAAAAACAATCCTAAGCGATTGTTGAAGCAGACTAAGGATTTGTGTGATGATGCCAATGTTACTATTGAGCATCGAAATGGATGTACTATTGAGCATCGAAATGGATGTACTATTAATGATGTGAAAAAATTTCAACAATACCTGGTACTCAAGTACCAAATCATTGTATATGAAAAGAAACTTAATAGTCGTGAATTTTATGTGATATATCCAGAAATAAAGGGTGGTAAGCAGATTTACATTTTATATGAAGATAATCACTACCAATTAATAACTAGTGTACGTAAACTTTTGCTAGCCGAAGGCTTTTGCGATTATTATTGTTGCAAAAAGTACAATAAAAAAAATCTCCGATTTTATTATTATTATTAGTATAACGTCTTCATTTATTCAGCAATATGAAGCTTGTATAAAGTCTTCATTTATTCAGGAATATGAAACATCTTTCATTAGTTTATATTGGTTTTTACACGATTTTTTAAAAATTTGTATTGTGTTAATTAGTTTTCAACTCATTCACATAAATATTTGAAGAAATATTTAGTATGATAGCACTGCATTACACTGCACTGCACTACACAGTAACTATTTTTTTCTTAGATATTTACTTGAGTAAGATTTACTTGTAACATTCACAGAAAAAAAAAGCATGGCAAATTGTGCCTTTTTACAGTTTGTACATGTAATATACCTACAGAAGAGTAACATTTTCATCCATACGTCTATTATTTCTTCATATTTTTCAATCACAAACACTATCACTATCACTTTGTTTTTTATTCCAAATTAAGAATTTCTTAAAATCTTTCTGCAAAAATATTTCTATCAGTTGATTAACAAATGTATCATTATGAATGGCATCATCATATATATGAAAAAACTGTTCTAATTTATTAAAAGTATTGTCGTGCATTTTTTTGAAACGTGTACCAAATTTCATCTTGTGTGTCCATATCCATAATAACACTTAGTACTTTGGTTTTCAATATATTTTTATGTAACAGAATGCAGTCATGGTTTATTGCGTCTTTCAATCCACGTGCACACCCACAGCAAAGAAACATACTTCTTCTTTTAGATTCCCACAATTGAAAAGCATTTATTAAGCACTGAATGGTTATGTGAATATTATCGCAGAAACAGACCAATACGTTTTCAGCATTAGACATTTTTCAGTTCGACAGAGTAAACGAATTATATAATAGTTCACAACGTAGTTGCTTTTACGACTTTCTAATTTTAAATAACACGAACGAATAAAATAATCACACTGTAAGTGTTCGAGTAATTTATTACGAGATGATAAATTAATATGAAGTGATCAAACTAAAATAAAAAAAAACACTAGTCACAAATATCTTCATTGACCACCATACGAAGAAGAAGAAGAAATCTTTTCATCGACTACAACCAGTACAAGAATATTCTTATGTAGCTTTCTTAACCGCGGTATTTATACTTTTCACCGTGGTATGTAATGACATGTTTGAATTAACCAATGAAAACAGGTTTGAACAAGTTTAAGGTAGACCTGAAACTCATAGTTTCCACCCCCTATTAGTTTTAGATACTATTCTTTTATTATCCAAATTAGCTTGAATATTTCATCTTTGCATCAGTTTTACAAGCGACAAAGTCACCCAGACCGTTTACTGCGCGTGCTTGAATTTCTATATATTCACATTGAAAGCAATAATTAGAAATCACTATACCTGAACCCCAATAGCTCCTTTGTATTTACTTGTTTTTAATTAGCCTGTTGGATTCCAACGTATCGATAAATAATGCTTTTAAATCCTTTTTTAAAATATACTTTTGGTTATTTTACATTTAAGACATGGTAGATTACTTCCTTTTGTGACAACTTTTAGCAACGAGTAGTGCTATCTTATCTACAGAATACTCCACACTTGAAAAATTTATTACTGTTGTTATCATAAGACAATAATTATTGAACTTTCGCTAAATATGTTTACAGATAAAGTATCACGTACAATAGGGAGGAACAAAATGCTATCGAAAATTCGCCAAATGTTAAGGATTCTTGTAGACAATCCATGTAGTAAGTTGTGAATATATGTTAAAACTGAAGCCTACATTATGTATTTGATCAGTGCTAGAAATTCCTGTGAATTTTCATTAGGCATGCTATATGTTAAAAGCTTACGAAAGAAAAAAAACTAACACCAACTTTGCAATGGCAAAGGAGAATAAACTGTTTTACAAACTTCTTCTTATGTCTGAAGTTTCATGAAACTAAAATTTATTTGTACAAGTAATCACTGATTTATTTCCTATTTATCTGTATTCTTTTTTCATATCTATATAACATATATTCAAAAATCATTTACTTATTTAAACAGGTTTTTATGTCGATGCGTTAGGTTATATATCTCTATTGTATTGAATTAGATTCAATCTCCCAACATGACCCTCTCCTCTTTGCTAAACGGATAGCGTACATGTTATCGGTGGTGATAGACCATAGTCATGTAGAAAATCATCATCATTTTATTTACACTTTTCTTCACGAACATTAACTTTGTGAGATTATATAAAATACCCATTACTGTTCAAAGGGGAGGTTAACTAAACTACCACCTTTTCCTATCAGTTCATTTAACCACTTTTTTTTTAAAAAAAAGAAGGCCAGTAGAAACAATTTTCAGTTCAAGTTCTTGAAAACAACCATCTTTTAGTATGTATTAATCTTACTTATTTGACACACAGTTGTTCATTAATTTTACTTATGTACTGTTCAAAACAGAAAAGATTTGTTCAAAGTTTTTTCAAAGATTTGATAATAAATCTATAAGTAGGTTAGCCATAGTTCACTATTGTTTTCTTATCGAGACCAAACTTTTATTCTTTCATAACAGGTCCGTCCCATGATTCACATTCAATTTTAACACTTTTGAAAATACAATTTCCTTGAACATCCAATAAAATAAAATAAAATTATATGGATTACTATGCTGACAAAGTTTCAATGTTTAGTTTTTTCAGTGCTAGTTGGTTTCTACAGTTAGACTTTTCTTCATTAGGTATTCATTTATCAATATAGGATTATATTGGCTTAATGGTAAAGCATTCATTTTCACTGTTTAGGATTCCTGGTTCGATTACCGTTTGCATCAATTATTTCATTTCTCATAGCGGAGCCATAAGGGCTCAGTGGTAAAGCGTTCATTTTCACTGCTTAGGGTCCCTGGTTTGATTACCGCTTGCATCAATTATTTTATTTCTCATAGCGGGCCCATAAGGGCTCAGTGGTAAAGCGTTCATTTTCACTGCTTAGGGTCCCTGGTTCGATTACCGCTTGCATCAATTATTTCAACATTTTTTTATGACATACATTAAGTTTGGATTTATTTCTTATAAATTGTGCTGAACAAACACTGTGTTCTCCCACTTCTTCTTCATTCCACCAATTTCATAACCTTTTCTAAAGTGATCCGACATAATCGTGGGGGCTCACAGATTTCATTTATTATTCAAAATAATTTCATAATTAAGCGTACACAGATACCATAGTAAGTAAGTAAGTAATTTTTTATTTGTAAGAGACAATTTGCTATTTAATCTTTACATTTATTCAGAGTTCGATTCCGTGCCGCACAAAGAAAATATTCTGATGGCAGCATTAAGTATCTAAACTGAACTAAAGTTCTTTTGTCTTTGGGAATTGCGGTGGGTTAGTGGTAAGGCGCTCACCTTTAGTGCTTGCGCTCGATCCTAAAATACTTCAATTATTTGAACATTTTATGACAAGTATTTGTGTTTCTCAGGGCCGCTTTTTATAAAGTGTCTAAGAGTTTTTTATACAACAAATCTTCATGACCTAAGTGTATGGGACTCCATTTCATTTTTTCTTTCATCCAAATAGATAATGGCATGCCAATTAACATATATGTCATTCTACACTGAAACCCTTTATCTATATTTACCTTAAATAGTTGGATATTATTGTGTTTTTGCACAAAATTTTATATACAATACCGTGGCTCGCAAATCCACAGCTTCAAACCCAAAATAAATACCTAGTTAATTATTCAAGGAATAAAAAAAAACTGATTTCATTGTATGTTCTCTGCCACCAACTACATTTTAGTGTTCACAGAAGAAAAAAAAGTATTCAAATTCTCTATCTTGTCTGCATAAAATTTCTCAACATGCGCCCGTTTTTTCCCACTCTCATCATATACTTTTTTCAAGAGCTTTTATAAAACGAAACAACATAAACTCATTCACTCATCTTAAACGGATTTAATCAAAAAGTAAAATTCAAACTTTTCTTTCAGTATGCTATCATTTAATACCAACAACTAATTAGTAAACAAAAATGTTGTTGTTGATTTAATTCTTATTTATGGACACCAGCAAATATCTCATTAAGCTTGTTTCACCCTACAACTATGTATATTGATTAAAAAATAAATAAATAAATAAATAAATAAATAAATAAATAAATAAAAGGAAAACTCAAGTACAATTTGACATTGAAGGGAAATCAAATTAGTTATGATAGCATAATTAAAATCTTTTCAATTGAAACTGTTAACTAAATAGTGCAACGTACTGAAAAGCATAAAGATTTTTTTCCTGGTTTTTTAAAAATTCTAACAACAATTCTTATTCTGAAAATATCTTTTCTATGCTTCGAAACGTTACTGTTAATAAAAGGTATCTATAAGTTCAATATGACACGGAAAAAAAAAGTTAGACATTTTTATGACCTTTGTTAGGTAGGTTTTAAAAATTCAAAGGAAAGGAAACTCGAAATTTACCCATTCACCCAAAAACATGATTTATTTACATTTTTTCTTTCTTTTTTCTATTTACAACTATTTACAAAAATTTTTCTTTTAGTTTTTTTATTTTTTGAAGTCGTTCCCATTTATTATACGCTGCTATAAACACATCGTCTTCCCCATCTTCTAATAAATACAAATCATCGTTATTTATCCCCGCCCCCACTGGTGCTGCTATTGGATCCACTGACATCACTGCTTCTTCTTTCTCCACCATTGGTATCACTTCTTCTACCACTGGTATTACCTCATCTTCCAATGGTATTACTTCGTATTCCACTTTTGGTTCCAACACTTTTACCACTGGGTTATATCGCCCCCGCTTATTTCTCCTCTGTTCATCTTTTTTTCTTCTTTTTCTGCCTTCGGCCACATCCAATAATTCCTCCATCTTGTTAAACCATTGGATATGGCGGTACGAAGAGGCGGAGGAGGAGAAGGAGGAGGACTCAGCGGCGGAAGTGCTTGGCTGCGGTTCCATCTTTTCTAAAGTAAAATAAAGAAAAGTATTATTAGTACAAATTATTTTCAGCAGAATGCAATCAATTATAATCAACACTAATAAAATTCTATTATTCTAATCACAAACTTAATTACATTGTTTAACTTGAACAACTTATATATATATATAATTTTAAAGGGGTTAACTTCACAAAATATTTGACCGCTATGTAAGAAGTTATGTTTGGTTTTCGATGGGAATTTTTTGGGTCAAAGTTTTAAATCTGTGTGAGATATATGTTTAATTTTCAGTTTTTTGTTCTAAAAAAACCTATAAGAAAAATATCACTCTTAAATCATGTCTAGTGTTCCTGTGTAGTCTAACATAGTGATTAACGCTAATAATCATGCTATTGGTACAAACTGTCCCGGATTTAATTTCCGGTGGTGGTAAAATACTAGTTTCATATACCCATGCTACTGAACAAAACAGCAAACTTAAAATCAATTCACTTTATGTAGGTACACGTCTCATATACCCATACTACTGAACAAAACAGCAAACTTAAAATCAATTCACTTTATGTAGGTACACGTCTCATACACCCATAATACTGAACGGGATAGCAACTTAAAATCAATTCACTTTATGTAGGTACACGTCTCATAAACCCATACTACTGAACGAAACAACAACAAACTCAAAATCAATTTAACTTAGGCAATAGCATACGTCTCGAAGTTTTCAAGTTTATTTTCCAATAATTGTTAGTTAATAGGTTCATGTTTCATATATCAATGTTGCTGAACGCCTTGGTTAACTGAAATTAAGCTACTATTAATAAATCTTACAGTATGGTCATATATTTTAATAAACGCTGCTAACGAACACGAATTCAATTTCCGGTTGTATCCTAAAAGTTTCACGTTAAGGCTGACGCATTTTGTTAAAATGAATCACAATTTAATTTCCAATGGTTCGACATGTTCTAACCCCTTAATGCTTTTGCCTTTGGTGCAAACAAAACCATGTTACCGTATTCACTAAAGTTATCATCATCTTTACTGCAAACATATTTGACATCTCATCTACAAATTTCGCATGTCATAATTTTTTAATGTTATTGCCTTTTGTGCTAAGACGTACAATTTTAATTCCCGTGCAGGTATACCCGCATAAACAAAGTCACCTTAACAGCGGCGTGCGGATTTAATTTCCGCGTAAACCTAACACTGACGTACGAGTTCAAATCCCGGGCAAGCCTACGCGCATAAACAAAGTCATCTTAGCAGCGGCGTGCGGGTTTAATTCCCGCGTAAACCTAACAATGGTGCGTGGGTTCAAATTCTGGGCGGGCCTACGCGTATAAGCAAAGTCACCTTAACAGCGGCGTTCGGGTTCAAAACCCAGGTGCGCTTACGCGCATAAACAAACCACTCTTAAATGCCCTACAGCAACAACGCTGCAAAGGTTTGAAAATTAATTTTCAATAATAAGTATTATATTTAATCTCGGATTTTATTCAATGTTACTCCAATCCAGTTAGCTATAAAATATTCTCCCACATTCAAATGTAATCTGCAATATTTGAATATATCTTTCACGCCATTTCCCTCAAAATATGACGGACTAAACAAATTAAGTTATTTTTTTTCACTGTATATAAATCAAATTTCCACCCGGACAAACTCAAACAAAGTGATTATTAAAAATAAAATATATAATTAAGTTCGCTTCATATAAGCATTGTCTCTAGTTCAAACCTTGAATCGGTCATAAATGAACAAACGAAATGTATATCAGTTTTCTTATGCATCTCTATATCAATTTTAAACTTATAAATATTCTTTCAACAAGAAACAAAAATAAGATTGTGTATGTGTTTTCAATAACCATATTAAAACAGTAAAATTACATTTCTTCTTCTATACTTATTTTTTTTCTTTCTTTCATCGAATAACCCCGTACTAATTATTATTATATAATTTTCTTCAATCATTTGTTTTCATTACTTTAATACAAAATCAACTATAATAGAAAATTGTGGTTCTATGCCATCTGTCGGAGAAATTTTAAATTAACTTTAGTTTACTTTACCGTCGTGTTCCGTGTTGACGTATTTATTATTAGTCCTGAATATATATATATATATATATATATATATATATATATATATATATATATATATATATATATTTATATTTTAAAGGTAAAGTATGATATATATTTCTTTTTTATCCGTAAAATACTACTAATAACATTAAATAAGTACCAAGAACCCTTCTCGCAGTTGTGTTCTGTTAATAAAACATAGTTTGTGAGGGCATAGTTGATTCTTCTTCTTCTATCAGTAACCACCAAACGTTCATTCTATTACAAATCCCTAAGGGGGACCCACCAACACATATGACCCTTCAGTTGAACATAATCATCATCATGTTATTACCTATTCAGAAAAACCCACAATTGTAGGAATTAACTAATGGGGAACATGCCCTCAACCGGTAAAAAACAGCCCCACATAATTCTCTTTTTGCTATAATATAATACTGCTAAAATCTCGGGTCACCTGTAACTAAGGAGGGGAAGGGCTCCCGTTACTTGTAGAAATATACTACAATAGTCGTACGTAATTCTTTTTTGCTATAATACTGCTAAAATCTAGGCAATCTGTCTAAGATGCAAATGCCACTTAGTTAGAGGGATATAGTACAAATAGGAGTACATCATTTCATTTTGCTTCGCGGATACACAACAGGTTTTCAAATCAAAAGACAGTGTTCAATAACCAATGTATTTAGGGGGTTCTTAACATTAAAGCTATTGTATGTGTTATGTGGCTACCAAACCCCCGCAATAACTAACATTCAGTAATATTTACTATTAAAACACGATAATGTTGGGGGAAAGCGCTCCCCCAAGATTAAAACATTTCTTTCTGCAAATACTAATCTTACTTCAAACATTTGCGTTCCTAAAAAGATTATCAGTTGTGTTACCAGAGCGTACTTTTATGCCATCTATTGGCAAATGAGCTTACTTAAACAGTTCAAGTCCCATCTGTACAACGTACATATATATATATATATATATATATATATATATATATATATATATATATATATATATATATATTAGGTATAACTGATTTTAAAGTGATCGGTATAAAAGTTAAAAAATCGTAACAAATGAATCAAACATATTGTAATTAAGCATCCTATAATTAAGCAAATAAAACTCTACAAGTAAATGGTCCGTCTTTAGGCCTTTTATTTGTAGGTTCACACTGCAAGTGTTCTGAGATTTCATAGAAATCGAACCAATAAAATAAAATAACAAGAACAAATAAAATAATCACACTACAAGTGTTCTGAGCTTGCTTAGCAAATAAATCAATAAAATATTTTAATAGTTCGCAGCGTAGCTACTTTTAGGAGTATGCTTTGGCATACAAACCAATAAAAATAAAAAGCAATCGGTAAAAGATAAGGAAGGAGAGTATCTTTTTATTCTCTCACACATATTATTCCGACTAATTTATTAGGAGAATGCAAATAAGAATGAGCTTCTAATAATAATAATAATAATAATAATAATAATAATAATGTCCCTCTTCATGATTACAAAATGGTCGTAGGTTTATTCCCCCGATAATGTTTCTCAGAAGCAAATCGTGTAGTTTTCCAATAATTATTCAAAAAAACTTTCATTATAATTAAGTGAATAATACATGGCAGTTTAGCATTTAAAAAGTTCTCACCTTAAAAATCAAAGTTCGTTCTGTTAAAATCACTGACGAAAAAAAGTTCAACACACAAAAGATCAACACACACACACTATGGAACTGTGTAAAAACAATAATAACAAACTTTATTTCAATACTATATATATATATAAGGATTTCATTATGTCCATCCTCCAAGCATCATGTTTTCACCGGGTTTTCAACCCGATTTCATTAATTATAAATAAATAAAGTCATCATGTCCGCTAACATAGTTTATTCGATGTTACGGCAAAAATCTAAAAATTTCTTATTTACAAGTTCGTCAACCGCTGGAGAAATCTCATTCAGACAGGGTATCAACATTTGGGGCTTTGTAGCAATGTACGGTTCTCATCTAATTAAGGAAAATGCTTACATGTTAAACTTTCATCAGATATTAGATATTCTGCCAAAATCAGATATTGCCACAAAAATACATTTTCTAAAGGGGGAAGAAACATAAAATTTCTATCTGTCTTCTTCATCACTGTCGATAAGTATAGCAGTGACAATCATAGTTAATGGAAAAATATTTCAGTATGTTGCCAGACAGTTTTCTCACGGTCAAGGAGAAAGCGTCTACGGTTATTCCAGTACAAGCGGAAATAAAAGTAGAAAGTGCATTGACACTCTATACATGCGTGTCACAAGTCATAGTTCTAACGGAAGCAAAAGGGACACGCGTGTAAGGTATCGACCCGGAAGTAATGGCATTTACAAAAATAAAACTCTGTTCATTCTAAGCTAGCCTTCTGTGAGAGACGGAAGAACAAATCAGTCGCTCCGTATTTCAAACTTGGCTGTAAACACGAAGTTAACTATAATGAATAAACAAATCAATAAAACGATGAATAAATAATCCATTCAAATCATACACACACACACACACACACACATTTCGTATTTCCCATATGTTTTTTTTTCTCGCCAATTTACATGTGAGAATTGCAATAATTCTCAGTACAATACAGTGTTCACCTCTGGTGCTAAGGGTCCCATGTTCAATCCCCGTACAATACAACGTTCATCTCTGGTGCTAAGGGTACCAGGCTCATTTTCAGTACAATACAACATTCATTTCTGGTGCTAAGGGTCCCATATTCAATCCCCGTACAACACAGCATTCATTTCTTGTGCTAAAAGTCCCATGTTCAATCCCCGTACAATGCAGCATTCATCTCTGGTGCTAAGGGTCCCAGGCTCATTTTCAGTACAATACAGCATTCATTTCTTGTGCTAAAAGTCCCATGTTCAATCCCCGTACAATGCAGCATTCATCTCTGGTGCTAAGGGTCCCAGGTTCATTTTCAGTACAATACAGCATTCACCTCTGGTGCTAAGGGTCCCATGTTCAATCCCCGTACAATGCAACGTTTACCTCTGTTGCTAAGGGTACCAGGCTCATTTTCAGTACGTATCACATAAACTTTTACACATCTTTTATTCTCTCTCCACATATTGTTCGATCATCTTATTTGTTCCGACTAATTTATTAGGAGAATATAAATATTAATTTAATCACTACTACGGAAGTAAGTGATACAGAATGACGTATCAACAGATTTAATTCAAATCGAACCAATTCAAATTTCCATTATTATTTTTAAAAATAGCCAGTATAAAGTCTCTACAGACACGCATACACACTCAAAAAAGAGCACATGACCTTTTCCAGCAATACAGACATGTCAGCACAACTAAAAACAGAAATATAACAACTTTCCAACACACGTAAGCAGGTCATCAACCCATAATGACATACACGCCCCCCTCTGACAACATCCATTAAAGAACCATGTTAGAACATAATTATTACGTAAAGTACCGTTAACATTCTTCCTTTCGGGTGTAGAAGTTCAGGCTCACCTACTGGAGGGAAAAAACCGTCAAATATTGCAGAAAGCACCTCTGAGCATTTTTCTTAAATGAGCATAGTGCGCTTATTTTGCCCGAGTGGAAGCGTCTCACGTAATTAAGCATGAGATACACGCCACTCATCTTTCACTTCCCGTGTAGTTCTGTTTGTACGTTGTGTGTTAAATTGAAGTTGAATTGTGTGTTGCATTCAAGTGGTGTATTGTATTGCCGTCCGCATGTATGAAGAATCTTGACTATGTACTCACCTGCAAACAAAGCGGAAATGGTCCCTCACGCATCCGGTTTGAGTATACGTTGGGTGTGGAACAGTTTCATCACCGTCTCCACAGCTCCCATTGTCATCACATACAATGATTGGTAAGTTACTGGCACGCTTCAAGGATACTGGCAGTGTCTTAGACAGACCTCGCTCTGGCAAACCGCAACCCGTAACCGACGATGCCACACTCATGACATTGTTGCTAAAGTTACGTGCAGTCCAAAGCGATCAATATGAAGGTGGCCCAAGAGAGTAATACTAGCTGAATGTCTGTCCAAAAAATTCTGCGCAAGCATTATTTTAATCTCTTCAAGATACCTACACAGACCCACGACGTGCATTATGTAAATGGTTTACACGCACAGAACACACAGAGTTCGTCAGGAAAATAATGGAACTTTTAAAATTAAACAAAACGAATTAGGCATTGTACCTACTTTAGTTCTTTTTATTCAAAATGCATCCCTTCCGCATCAATACACCGCTACGCACGTTCAACCAATGCTAGCATAGAGTTCTTAATGTTCTTTATCGGAAGCGTCTCAACGACTCTCGTCACGGCAGACTGGACGTGTATGACATTGTCATAAAATGTCCCTTTCATAGCCAATTTTAATTTTTGGAATAGGAAATAGTCACATGGTGATAAATCAGGCAAATACGGAGGATGTGGAAACAGATTTGATTTTAGCCAAAAAGTCACGATCTGCGATGGTTCTGTAACATGGTGCATTGTAATGCAATAAAGACCAACTGTTTGGTGCTCGATACTCGAATCTTACACGAATGATTCGCTTCCACATAAGCTTCAGAACACCTAGATAATATTCGCATTAACAGTTTGACTCTGTGAAATGAATTCCCGAAGTATAATATCTTTGGAATCTTGAAAGCAAATCAAGGTCTCCTCACGTGACTTTTGACAACGCAATTCTTTCACTTTCGTAGAATCTTGGGACTTCCACGTAGGACTTTGATGTTTTGTTTGCGTGTCCAGTAGTTACAATCGACTTCAGAAATGTTCTGTTCCGTTTCGCTGTTTTATTCAGATTTTGCAATGTTAATCGTGAGCAAGTTTCTGATCGTCAGTTAAGGTGTGCGTCGAGCACACTTTCCGTTTCTTCAAATCCTTTCTAAGATTTCATGAATCATGTCTTTCGTTGTATTTAATTCCTCCGCCATTCATCTCTCAGTCGAATTCACATCGTTCTCGATCATTTCACAAACTTGTTCAACCAACAAATCACGATTTTTGTTTGTCGATCTGCCTGGATTTGGGTCGTTTTCCAAAGACTTACGCCCGCCCCGGAATCGCATATACCACTCGGGCACATGGGTACGTGATAAGCACTCATTACCATACACTTGTTTCATCATTTCCAATGTTTGTGTAAATATCTTATCTTGCTTGAAACAAAATTCAATATTCGCTCTTTGCTCCATCGTGTTTTTGTGACGAGGTGACACCAGATACAGTGTCTTGCTTTAACTTGACATTCCGTTAATATGTTCTCATGATTGTAGTCTCGTTTAGTTGAGCAGATATCTAGCTTTCCGATGATACGTTGCTTCAATAGACGAAGATAGTGCTTATATGTAAAGAAAAAAAGTTCCGTTACTTTTCCGACTTACTGTGTAAACAACCCAACCTTGCGGCTAACATAATGTTTTCCAATGAAAACACATTTCATCTTAATGGAACTGTTAACACACATACGCCTAACTACGTGTATTAGGCAAGTAGCAACCCTTATGTAGTAGAAGTTTTCCATAATTAAGTTGACCCTCGTATAAATGGGTGGTGTGCAATTCACGGTAATGTTCTGGTGGGTCCTGTGTTCCTAGAGGGGAGATTAACACGTGAAACCTATCAAAATCTGTTACAAGCAATACTAGAACATTTTTTTATAACTTGCCTCTCGCAAACCGCCAGCACTTTTACTGCCAACACAATCGTGCACCACCGCACTTCATTGTCAATGTTCGACTTTGGTTGGATGTAGCAGTTCGTGGACATTGGATGTGGCATCGAGGTCTGGTGGAATGATCACCGAGATCGCCTAATTTAACACTGCTTGATTTTTCTGTGGGGTCACTTAAAATCCGTTGTTTACAGGAATCGTCCGCAGACAATTGCCACTCTACAACACAATATTCACGAGGCCTGCGCTGCTGTTACCACTGAGACCCTGGGACGGATTACGGCCAGTTTGTGATATTGTAAGGCAATTTGTGCACAACAAGGTGGGACATCACTTCGAACATGTTCTACGCTGAGCACAGTGGCATCATTGTTTTACTTGTTTCAGGATCTTCCAACAGGTAGCTGACTTGAAGTGAATGGGTTAGTTTAGGAGCGTTATCCTTTCTGTGAGTGTTGCAGTCCTTTCTCCTTATATCATTCATTTGTTAAAGGAACAAGGATGGTATGCCATTGTCGCTCATCAGACGAATGCTGGGATAATACATCTCAAATAACAGGTTTCTACATTTTTAAGTACATTTCAATGACCTAAGTAGTATTGTTCACGAGAGCAGCACATTATCGTGTCTCCTCTCGTTTAAAAAACTCATATACAACACTAGATAATCATTTAACGAAATGAGATAAGGCAACGAATTTACGAGCAGAGACGAGACCTGCAAATGAGTAATGATGCTCACCAGCCGAGAATCTTTATTTATTTGTTCAAGGAAATGACAAAGGAGAGATCGAACCTCTAATCTAAGGTGACGTTGATCCTTTAGGTGAGTTTATCACTGGAAAAAGAAGGAAAAGGAAGCGGCCCTGATCTGAGAGAAGGCACAATCCCGGCATGCATCCAAGGGGCACTGAGGAAAACCAGGAGAAACTTTAGTCAGTATGGCCTGTCGGAGCAGGTTTCGTGCCAAGTTCGAGCTATCTAAATACCACGTGGCCGGCAGGCACGCTACTCCTGCACCAGCGGCTAGGTACAAAATAATTAATCTGTCTCGTTTCAACTCGTCTGGAAACTGACGCTTGTGATCCTAGACGAGACTACAATTGAATAATGAGACAAGATCTAAATGCCGGAATAAGTAGAATTGAATTGCATCACCTAAATTTGTCTTAGTACCAGGCAGAATACGTTTGTAAAGCCCCGTTTATAGCTTAAAAATTGTTTGTGTTTTTAAATACTCACATGGACGTAGTACCCGTCTAACTTGTATTACAATAACTCATGTTTATTGACTTTGTCTGCTTTTTGAGTTTTGACACTTTGACCCTTTCTAATTTTATTCAATTTCCTCTGGTTTTATCTCGTTGACATCACTAAGCAATTAATACCAGTTTGATGTGATTAAATTCAATTTAATATATTTTTCGTGTCTGCCACCTCTCCTTCTGATGGTGACGCCACTGCCTTCAACTGACATTGCGTGTGATCCTTCTTCATATCCTTCATTGTGGTCGTCCCTTCTATTCTCCTTGGTCCAGGATACTTCAAACCATACGCACTTACCTTCCTTGTCCAACAAAGACGTGGCCACGTTGCATTTTTCTTTACCATTGGGCGCTATATTAGTGTAGAGCCCAAACAGTTGGTCCAATTCCCAAAATTCCAACATTTTAGATTGAAAACACATACTTTCCAACAACATTGCTTTCTTATAATTTTTTCGTATCTTCAATAGTTACCGAGATGGACTATATAAACGGACTTATGGGATACCCATATCAATCTATCTATCTATCTAGACAGTGAAAGAGAGAGAGAGAGAGAAAAAGAGAGAGAGAGAGAGAGAGAGAGAGAGAGAAATGTGTGTGTGTGTGTTACTCTATTTTTAATATGCTAGTAATAAGTAACATTAAATTCAGAACTTCCATTCAGAAAGCAAGTAATTTCTATAATTTCGATCATATGTAGTAGCCAAACCGCATATTTTGGATTTTAAATACAAAAATTAAACATATTCTTCACCTCTATCCGTCAATATTGAGAAATTTGTAATATTGTATCCGTCAATATTGAGGCTCATTCTGAATTTTCGTTACATTTCACAAACTATTTTTACAGTAAAATAATCGAAATTAAAATGCTATTTGTGTGATCACATACAGAAGAAATATTACAAAAGTTTACATTTATTACTGAAAATTAATGTTGTAATCTATTTCAAACATTTCTAATGATGTTGAAATTTCATTTCTTATCGATAGTATGAAATGTTGTAAATAGTTGTAAATTTTCATAATTAGTCTCCAAGTGGATCTCTAAATAACCAAAGGTAGGTTTGTGAAGTTTAACAGAAAGTCCAAAATAAGCCTCTTGAAAACAGCTTGCATT
The DNA here is from genome assembly GCF_964235325.1 of Thermobia domestica. Taxonomy (NCBI): domain Eukaryota; kingdom Metazoa; phylum Arthropoda; class Insecta; order Zygentoma; family Lepismatidae; genus Thermobia; species Thermobia domestica. The sequence goes on from NC_137455.1 coordinate 279,032,862, forward strand.
TGTAAAAGGATACATAATGATTGCTTTTGGTTGTTCCAATGGTCTATCCAAGTAACATGATAAAAATTTAGCGTAGCGTAACAACAAAAGGTGCTTCTCTTGTATCTAATATAAATAAATAAATAAAAATAAAATTAAAAAGAAAGGTTCGTACTTACGGGGCGCCGAATTCTACTTCGTCCCGGCCGCCGAAATCTCTAGCTATGGCTCTGCCATTAATATAAATTGCGGAGAATATGTTTACTCTTTATTATATCTTTTAGCGTTTATATGTTTTTCAAAAGTTTTGCGTAGGCCCGTGCCTACCCGCTAAAGCCGCCACTAACTAGCGTATTTTTATGATGCTTATGCGCCGTTAGATTCACCACGAGATGTATTTAAAATAACCGAGGGAATCGTTAAGAACAACAATACTAAACAATAATTTTTAAAAGCATGTGGGACTCAACAATTCACCCTAAAGAAATAGTCACTGCAACGGAAGATGATTCAAATGTCTAATTGAATTGGCTAAACTAACCGAAATCCTCGGTGATTATTGTGAACCTTAAAAATGGAAATATTTTATCAAAATCTTTGTGTTTATTTCACGCACGTGGATTTCTTAGGTTTCTTTTCTGTATTCGCTTGTTAAATTGCAGACAGACCAAAAAAGAATAGCGTTATGTCTACATGTGAATTATGCTGTTTGTCTCCATTATATAACTTCCGTGTCATGTAAAACTGTGTATGCAACAAATTGTAACAAATTAAAAGAACTTCCTAATTACGTATGCTGATGAACGTATTTCTCTCAAATTGACATTTTTCTGTACACGTTGATATTTTGGATTTCAAACATCACAGATAGTACTTTTCCATGTTTCAGTACTCCTCTTCCTTGGTATATAAATTGAGGATGTCCTAATTTCATTCACTTCTGTCTCTATTATAGTCAGCCGTAACTAGGAGACCAACACAACTTTAACCTATCAGAGATAATATTAGTGAACAAGATATTGCCGAAGAAATTACGATAGCTGATTCTAATATAACTTTTCACGTTGAATTCAAATATGTAGTCTGCTTTTCTCCATCACCCACCATTTTCCCGTGAGACTCACGTGACCTTGACAATAGGTTATTTTCAGAAATGTGTTATTTTGTGCAAATAACTCCATGTAACTTCCACGATAATTACAATATAAGCACGGTTTATGCTTCGTTGAATTCACAATGAAACATACTTAACAACGATGTATACACCGTGTCGCCATTTTTATATGAGGAAAATTCTAGAGGGATTTTGTTGGAAATTTCCTCCAAAAAGTAGTTCATAAGAGTCTCATGTCCTACTCATATAGTGATATAGAAACGGAAATTGCACCAAGACATAAATTTATGTCTACTCAATAAATCATGTTAATTTCATGTGAATCGCGTTATTCTATCTAGAGATATAGATAATTATTTCTTTTTACAAGTTTAAATGCAAGGCGTTCATCAAAGACAGAAACCTAACGTTGAAGTATTGTTGTCGGCACATACACAGACACGCAGGTACAAGCACACATAATATACGCATGATTTCTGTGGGAAATTAGTTGATTTTTACGATTTTGACCTGCCAAAAACGAATTAAATAATTTGGAAGGAATAACGAAAAATTACTGAATTCCATTATTATTTTCAAGACAAGACAGTTAGAATTGCGAATCACTGAGTTGGATTGCGTTCTGTACTGCTTTGTGATTTATGAAATGTAGGTTCGTGTGTGTATGTGTGTGATACAATACAAGATACAAGATGCCAAGGTAGTGTGTAAATCACCTGGACAATTTCTGTTATGCCTGTGGGGAACTGACATTTAAATAGCAACGTCGATGTTTCACTCCATTTGTGAGAAAGTGTTATCAGTTATATTTTGGTTGCAGCGTAGAAGACCAAAATATGAATTGGGCTTTTCACTACATTTGTTGTACTTGCGTAAAGCATCTGACTGGGTGAGCAAATGATGAACGGAACATGAATTTGGGTGTACCCATGATCTGAGGGAACCAATCTTCAGACTGCTACTTTTGTACGACATAGATGAAAGGAATAACCAGTAAATTTAAGCACACAGTACAGTACCCTAATTTGCCATAAGCAATTACGCCAAGTCCGCGCAATGCAGAATTACCAGTACCGCAACCTCAAACTTATCTTACTGTAGATGAAGATTACGTACTTGAAACAACTACTGAAGTACAACATAAACAGAAGATGATCCTACATATCGCACACCTGGTGGAAGACTGTTGTAAGTCAAAAATACACATTTATGGGAATATGATTTTTCAAGTTTGTTATTCTATTAAAATAGCTTCCTGGAATACTGGTATTTCTGCTATCTAGGAATTAATTTGTTTAGTTACGTTTATGCGGAAATACCACCAAGCAGGGCTCGCTTCTCTCTCAATTCTCTTTCGAGCGAAGATAACTCAAATGTTTCATTTTTTGAGTTGTAACAATCTTCTACCGGGAGTTCGATATGAAGAAAGCACACATAAAATCGAGCCCCATCTCATAACTTAGAGCATTGGCGTCTCTGGCATGTAAAATTTGGGGGGGGACATCAAAGAAAATGATCTAACTGCTAGTGAGTATCTAAATAAATTAAACTAAAATAAAATATTGAATATTTCGTATTTCAAAATATTGGGGGGGGGACGCGTCCCCCCGTCTCCGCCGCCAGAGACGCCCATGACTTAGAGTGAACTAAATGATATCGTTTGGGATTTAAAACTTTGCAAAATATAGACAGAACTTCTACCTTCTCCATCTAAAGGCTGAAATCTGTTCTATCGTGACATTAAAGTTTTTTTTTTTTTTTTTTTTTTTTAAACCGTAATGTAGTTTCAGAACTACTATTCTAAAGAAAATGATTTAGTTTATTGTAACAATGTTTGTACTGTCATGGATACACTCGGACATGAACATGTAAGTACAGGGTGGAGATTGCTTACTGACTTTTCAAAAACTAGTTTGAATGCAGTTCTCTTGCACAATGGCAACGAATTTTCTTCAGTGCCTTTGGTTTATGCAACTAACATGAAGGAAAACTATAAAAACATCAAAATATTGTTAGTAAGAATTCAGTATGAAAAATAAAAGTGGGCCATTTGCTGTGATTTAAAAGTCGTTTCTATGTTAATTGGTTGGCAGCTTGGTTATACGAAATATTATTGTTTCATGTGCGAATGGGACAGCAGGAACAAAGCGGAACATTACATCAAGAAGGAATGGCCAAAGCGTGTATTAACTCTAGAAAGAAGAAAGTTATTTATTCCTCACTGGAGAGCTATGGTAAGATAATTCTACCTCCTCTTCGTATAAAGTTAGGCTTTTCAAAAATTTTGTTAAGGCAGTGGACAAAAGTAATGCAGGATTTTGTTAACTGAAGGAAAAAATTCCTTGGGTTAGTGATGCTAAAATCAAGGAAAGGATTTTTGTAGGCCTCCAAATAAGATATATGATTTCTGACAAAAAGTTGAGGATCTCTTAACTCTGGTTTAAAAAATAGCTTGACGTTCATTCAAAAGTTTAACAGGGATTTTTTTTAAAGGAAATCATAAAGCCCCAAACTACTGTAAAATTGTGAGTGATTTTTTGCAGTTATTCAAAGATATGGGTTGCAACATGTCTTTTAAAATACATTTCATAGACTCTCATCTGGATTTATTTCCTGTTAACACTGTTAACACTTAACATTTCTTTGGTAAAGTATATACGTGGCAAGTTTAGTTTAGTTTAGCAATAAATACAACTATTTATATCTCTAGGTAGAATAACTCGATTCACATGAAATTAACATGATTTATTGAAGAGACATAAATCTATGGTTTGGTGCAATTCTCGTTTCTGTACCACTATGAGCAGTGACATGAGACAAAAAATTCTTATAAACTACTTTTTGGAGAAAATTTCCAATAAATCCGTCTAGAATTTCTCTTATATAAAAATGGCTACACAATGTATGCATCATTGTGAGGTGTGTTTTATTGTAAATCCAATGAGGTATAAACCGTGTTTATATTGTAACCATCGTGGAAGCTACGTGGGATTATCTCCGTAAATAACAAATTTCTGAAAATAACCCATTTTCAAGGTCACGTGGGTGTCGGTTGGGTGGTGGAGAAAAACTGATTGCATATTTGAATTCTACGTGAAAAGTTCTATTGGAGTCAGATATTTTCTCCTGTGTGCCAGAAATGTTTTGGTCGATTAGTAAAATAGCTGAGTCCGCAACGCTAATCCTGAACTCAACCTATCCCATGAGAAATAACGTTCGCAATTACCACCTATCCTCATTTTAAATCACACTAGATAAGTACTGAATCCAGTGGACTTCTCGTCGAGTCTCATTCGTCGATCTAAAAGGGCGAGCCGGTTTCCATCTTCATTTACATCATCACCAGTAGGCTAGTGAGAGAGAAATATGTTCCTTGCATACACAAATTCACTATACTACTTTAAGCACTCTACATTTCCTAAATATTCAATGAAAGATTATTGAATCCAGATATAAAACATACTTCTGTGTCAAGCAATTCATTTCTGAGAAAGGACTAAAATTACAAATACGAGATTGGTGAAGTACGTGTGACTTATTGCACTGAATATTGTAGTATTTAAGCTTTTCCTTCTTCCCTATAACAGTGTAATTAAGGCATGTCGTCATTATCAAGTGTAATGCGCAATTACCGAGGACAATCTGCTATTGTTACTGAGAGAAGGTAAAATTGTAATTCTTCTTATTGAAAGTAACCCAGTGAATTGGTTAAAAATATTTTTTCCAGTTTCTTCGGTAGCTACCCAGAAGTAGATTAAAACTACAAAGTATGGTTTAACCGCTTAATCCTCGGTTACTAGTAATAAAGGAGATTTCTTCGAAAAGGGTAGTTTCAACAGAAATTCTGCTACTAGCACTTGAGATTTCATTTAACACTCACTCAGCAAATGAACAATTTTATCAGTGTAACAACCTTCAAAATGCTCAAAATGTTGCAACCTAGCACTACAGAAATGCCCTTCCCACATCTTTGTTTTAAACTCTTACACTGTACTTAATTGAAGAGCTTAGAGATTATCCTTTCTTACTGGTGTTTTGGCTGTGGTGCGAGACTTTCATGCACGTAATTCCGTGTTCGGTTCCTGGTGGAAGAGTATTGAACGCGCTACAATAGTTCAGATTTAACGTTAAACTGTAGGTCCACGTTTCATATAGCTCCGGTTATATAAAGGGATGCTATACTTCAACAAATAGACAAGAACTGGAGTCGTGTCTTTTTGTTTTAAAAATATTGAATATATGTTACATACTACGTGTATATGTTGCATATTTTAACTCTCCGTAGTGAAACATATTTTTATTGCAAATAAAATATTACTTTCACACGCAAGGCCCAACTTTTTCTTCTAGCTACAACATGGCGGATATACCATCTGTCGAAAAGACTCGGGTGTTTCGAAGAGACCCTCCGCTCCAATTAGTGCGTGTTATTGTAGGAACTTTACTGTATAAAGAGTAATTCACAAATGACTAATGCCATGGCTTAAGGATTTCTAAGTTCAGCACCGCAAAAATAAAACAATGAATACTTATCCTATTATTATTCAAGTTGGTGAGGATCGTGACCTCCTTCCTTCAGAGCTTCGTTTATAAAAATTAACCTTCCATATTTTTATCAACCTTTCTAAGAAACTTATATCGGACCCTTCTAATCCTCATTCATGAGTACAAAGCGCATCTCTTATGCAAGTGACCTACTCTGCTAATTTTTATGTCTAAATGTAGTTAGTACTTGGTGCCAAGTACTTCTCAATTCATAAATTTGTTTTTATATTTTGTTCCAAATATTTTGTTTCCGAATATCCTAAAATCTTTGGGCTGGAAGGGCCAGCGACTACCTTTAGCATCCATACAGCTATACACGTTTTCTTTAATATTGTACTTTTATTTTATAATTTACTAGCAGCGTTCACCCCGCTTCGCTGCGGTCACCCCGGAACGCAATAAACTTTGTTACTTAGATAATTTTTACTTTTTCGCTTTCAAGTGATATGATAAAAACCATAGAAGATTGCAGTAAATGTTAACATTATATCGCCTGTCATTTATGTTAACCCGCCCCGCTTCGCTGCGGTCACCCCGGAACGCAATAAACTTTGTTACTTAGATAATTTTTACTTTTTCGCTTTCAAGTGATATGATAAAAACCATAGTAGATTCCAGTAAATGTTAACATTATATCGCCTGTCATTTATGTTAACCCGCCGAGTGACACGGTCATGCGGGTTGCATATAAATACGTTTATTTTTATACCTATGATGAACTAACAAAGGATTTGTACGTTATGGACACTTGAATAGTCAATTATCTCAAGACACTGGTAATTAAATATTAAAGTGATATGATAAAAACCATGTAGGGTCCAAATCCTAATAACCCCCCAAAAATGAAAGAAATTGGTTCAGCCGTATTAGCGTGATGAGCTAACAAAGGATTTGTGCGTTCTCTTTTATATAATAGATTGTAGAGATATCTTTCGTTTATCACATCCTATAAAATGATCTCAAACATACTGTTAGCAAGATTGGGCCCAAATGCAGATATTTATCAAGAGCAAATTTAGGCGATACCGATTGGGCGGACTTATATCAATTAGACCAATTGTTCTCACTTGGACCTCGCGATAAAGGAGCTCCTAGCTATAGTGTAATATACTCTCGGCTTGTCAAGTGCAAACAAAACATTGCAAGTTATCTTTGAACCTAAGTCCAATTAAAATTGTTCTCGATTGGTCCCCGCCTCCTTAGGCTGGTTCTGAATCAACTATCGACTAGATAGACCTATCTATAATTCGCCGAACACTTTAAGAGCAATTGGAATACAACACCCCAGTACATCAATTATTGATTGATTTCAGAAAGGCCTACGACTCAGTTCGAAGGAAAATATTGTACAGTTAGCCACAAAAGTTCTTTGAACCCTAACTGTTATAACTCCATTAGATCGAGTCCAGCACTTTTGCTAGTATCACAAACTGCTGGACAATTGCAACCCAACTTACACGTAAGTTTTCAAGCAGTTGGTTAGCCTGTGGATCACTTATACAATTGATGCACAAGAAAAAATCTTCAATTTAAGACTATCTCTTTTGTTTGGAGCGTGTTTTGTCAATGAGCACCATACAGCAAGAACATTACAATTTGTTCTAAGTATAATGTACTTATTTTAGTACGTGCTGCATTAGAGAAGAAAGAAAAGAAACTGAGCATTCGTGAATTAAACAATGATTGAAGTAAACTAAAAAAAATATCAAATCCAGAACAATTGAAGAAAATAACTTTGGAAATCTTTGTCTCCATGTATGGTTCTATTCTAATTCCCCGTCATTTTCATTATTCCAACATCTTTTTCCTTCTCCATAGGAAAATTCTTGCTTATCTCACTGAGTATGGATTGAAATTGAAATCGGAGCTTGTTAAAAAGTTCGGACTTGTCGGGATTCAATCTTGAACCTTCTGCTTTTAAATCCAATGCATTAACCATTTTCAACGACTTTTTATTAGCTAATAGAACTGTATATAATTACTAACAATAATATGAATATTCAAAGATAAACCAGTTGAGAATGTACCAAGAGCATTTCCAGAACGAACTTAAAAAGAATTAATTTTTCTTATTAACTTTGGCAGGTTTTATATCAATTGTTCTCTATACTTTATTGTTATATTCATTAAACAATTATTGTAATACGAGATCTATCCATTTAAAATACCTTGAGTACTGAATATTTTTCCACGTTTTGTTTAAGAGTCCCCTTAAAACGTTCCACGATATGTTGTTTTACGAAGATACATGCTCAAAATGGAGGGCTCAAAATTGAAAAATTCGCAAAATAACATCTTTCTATGAATTACGGTTCCCGAAATATGCCTCCTTAAATCTCCCAAAATCGGAACTTTTTTTGACAAATATCTCGGGAATGGTGAGTGTGACGCGAAAAATTCCATCATTTCTTTCAGATAGTTTCTGATGTTCTATCGAGTGGAGGGCTCAAAATTAAAAAAAAAAAATACATATAGTAACACTTTTAATGTTCATTGATGACATAGTGCATACTTATTATGTGAAAGACGTTACAGTATAACCCGACAAAAAGTAAAAGAAATACAAATTGTTACTAAATGTAGCGTATATACATGCTGGACACTTTGACCTTATAACAATTTTACGACTAAACTGCAGATTACACATATAAGATATTCTCAATAAAACGGGTCAAACAACAAGTTTACGCAACTAAGCTTATTTTGTCATAATTAGCTTTCAGATAGTCGACATAAAAGAGAGGATTTCTTTTAGTTTGCGGCAGTGTTGGGCAAATTTCAATTGAATTAACAATTAACAATTAATCTGTAAATTTAATTGTTAATTGCAATTAACAATTGAAATAAGTAATGGTTAATTGTTAATCGCAGTTGGCCATTAAAAAAGGAGAATCAATTGCAATTGATCAATTGATTGAAAGTAATTGCAGTGGAAAGTAATTGCAATTGAATTCTGTAATTCAATTGCAATTGAAATTAATTGGCAATTGATTCAATTGCAATTGATTTCCACAGCAATTACTTTCAATTGATTGATCAATTGCAATTGATTTTCACTGATTAATTTTCAACACTGTAGTTCAGAGAGGGCGTGGGGCAACGAAAACTTTAGCCACGACCAATTGACTTACCACCCGTCGTGACCCACGACCCACCGTGACCCACTCTGACCCACCACCCACCATAAACCACTTACCCACTGTGACCCACAGACCCACCAAAACCCATTGTCATCAACTCTGATCCATGATTCACGCCCTCTTCTCTACTGACTAAAGAGTTTAAACTTGTAATAAAACAAGCCTATAAAATTATCACTCATCGGAGTTTGAATTTCTAAGATCAATAGCTCAAGCACCGCACTAATACAATAACGGCGGATCTGACCTTTCTAATATAAATAAAATAGAGTTTGTTCGTGTGTCTGTCTGTCTATCTTTGTGAGGCCTGTGGACGAGACGAGTGGACCGAAACTTTTCAAAATTTGGTCACGGGTAGCTTGGTCTAGGCCCCAGACCAAGACGAAGAGTTTTTTTTTTAATTCCTTACTAGGGGGTCTTCAGGGAACGTTTACCGGGACCGACCTGGGGACCAGACAAGTCGACCGAGAGTTACCAAATTTTGGTCAAAGATACCTTGGTCCTGGTCCCACACCAAGGCAAAGCTTTTTCGAAAAAATTCGAACCAGGGGGTCTCAGGGGGGCGTTTACCGGGACATGTAAAAGTAGTAGAAAATGACCGATATCAGTGTCGATTTCATAGTTTTCGCGGTCGCTGCGATCAATGGTGAAACTCTGATTGCATTAACTTTCAAATTCACCGTATTCTGCTACGGGCCGTGGGTTAACGGGGGGGGGGGGGATACCGAAACTTACAAGTAATCCAAAATGTCCGATATTAGTGTCAAATCCATAGTTTTCGCGGTTGCTTATATCAATGGTGACACTACAATTAGCGATGACTTTCAAATTAATCCACCGTTGTGTGCGGGCCTTGGGTCACCAGAAGGGGGAATTCCGAGACATGTAAAAAAATAATCGAAAATGACCGATATTAATGTCAAATTCATAGTTTTCGGGGTAGCTGACCTCATTGGTGAAACTCAAGACCGCGTTTACTTTCACATTTAGCCCTCATCAGATAAGAAACGGGGGCATTATAAAGGGGATCACGAGACATGTAAAAATAATCCACAATGACCGATGTCAAATCCGTAGTTTTCGCGGTGGCTGCGATCAATGGTGATACTTTCATTAGCGATGATTTTCAAATTTAGCCACCATTGTATGCTGGCCGGGAGTCACCGGGGGTGGGGAATTGCGAGACATATAAAAATAATGGAAAGTGACCGATATTAGTGTCAAATGCATAGTTTTCGCTGTTGCTGAGATGAATGGTGATACTTCCACAGGCGTTGACTTCAAAATACAGCCCCCATCGGCTGCGGGCCAGAGGCATTGTTTTTTTCAAAATTGGAACCAGAGGATCATAGGGACTTTTACCGGCATATGTAAAAAGTAGTAGAAAATGGCAGATGTTAGTGTCACATTCATAGTTTTCGCGGTATTAGTTGGGGGTTGGTGGGGGCCAGAGGAGATTTTTTTCACAATACGAACCAAGGGGGTCTGAGGGGGCGTTCACCGGGACATGTAAAAGTAGTAAAATTTGTGTCGAATCCATATTTATCGGGGTTGCTCAGACGTATAGTGACACCCCCGATAGTGTTTACGTTCAAATTCAGCCCCCATCGGCCTTCCCAATGAAAACACATGTACTTTGTTGGATATATATTCACACGTTGTTCAGTTTGTTTACATCGATATTTTATCTGATCCGTGCGAAGAACGGGCATAACAGCTAGTACGAAATGGTAAAGTGTTTGTTATGGACCAAATTACAATGAATTCAATTATATAGATAATAATTATAATTATAACTAATAATTATTTCCTTGTTGAATTATAGAGCTCCTCCGTGGCTAAGCAGTTAGCGTACGCGCCTTTGGCGTGGGAGACCCGGGTTCGATTCCCGGCGGGAGCTCATGTGGTTCGGATTCCACGTTAATCAGTAGGTCCATGTCTCATATAGCCTCGCTGCTGACCGGGACGTCAACTTGTTGAATTATACATACTTTTCAGTGGAAAATGAACAAAATTTAAAAGTCCCAAATCAACGTAAAGTAGACCAACGTAAAATAAAAATGTATAAAATTTTCCATATAATTAAGCTTACAAACTTAAAATTTCCATGTAATTAAGCATTTCCATTTTTGCGTCGTTTTGTGCGCCTATTTCCTCGTTTTCTGCGTCACCGGAAATGGGTCAATGTTATCCTACAAATGTGGCGGAACAAGTTAATGCTGTTCCGTCAGGAACGATTTCGAGGCCGTTTCCTTCACATCGTCTTGTGCGTGTTTTTTTTTTTTTTTTTTTTAGCGTTTTGTAAGCCTATTTCCACGTTTTGTGAATCAATGGTAGTGGGTCAAAATGGGCATTCAATGTGGGAAAAAAACTGATCCACTCTCCCACCAGTATCGAATTTCAAGGTCGCTTTTTTCGCATTGTTTAGTGCATATTTATACCGTTTCTGCGCATACTTTCACGTTTTGTAGGCCAACGAAAGTGGGTCAAAGGCGACCTACAAATATGGCAGAGAAAGACATATCCATTCCACTTTCAAGGTCCATTTTGACCCTCTTCCACTGATGCACAAAGCGACACAAATCATGTATAAAATATGTAAAGGAAACGACCTCATTTGATGGTGACGGAACAGCATTAAGTTATTCCGCTATATTCGTAGGCCATTTTGACCCATTTTTGTTGTCGCACAAAGTGGAAATAGAAGCACTAAAGTGGAAATAGGAGCACAAAACGGTACAAAACAGGCACTATACGATGCGAAAGAAACGACCCCCCAAATTCGAGAGTGGCGGAACAATGGCTCTATTTTCTCACATTGATGGACCATTTTGACGCATTGCTGGTGATGCTCAAAACGTAGAATTAGGAGAACAGAACGGTACAAAATTCACACTAAACGATGCGAAAGAACCAACCCCGAAATTCGATAGTGGCGGAATAGTGAGCCATTTAACTCCCACTTTAAAGGCCCGTTTAACTCACTTCCGGTGACGCACAAGACGAGGAAGTAGGCACAAAAATAATCACTAAACGATGCGAAAGAAACGACCTAGAAATTCGATAGTGTCGGGACAATGGGTCATTTTGGTCACACTTTGGAGGTCCATTTTCGCACATTCTGGTGACGCGCAAAACGTGAAAATAATGGCACGAAACATTCACTAGTCGACGCGAAAGGAAGGACCACGAAATTCGGTAGGTATAGTGGCGGAGCAGTGGGTCATTTTCGTCCTACCTTCGAGGCCCATTTTGACCGTCTTCCAGTGACGCACAAAACGTCGAAATACGCGCACAAAAGGGTATGCAATGTGAAATTAACGACCTCGAAATTCAATAGTAGCGGAACTCTTGGTCATTTTCGTCCCATCTTAGAAGCCCATTTTGACCCACTTCCGGTGACGCACAAAACGTGGATATAAGGGCACGAAACGGCACGAAAATCCACTAGTCGATGCAAAACGAAGGATATCGAAATTCAGTAGTGGCGGAACTCTTGGTCATTTTCATCCCACCTTCGAGGCCCATTTTGACCATCTTCCAGTGACGCACAAAACGTCGAAATAGGCGCACAAAAGGGTACGCGATGTGAAATTAACGACCTCGAAATTCGACAGTGGCGGAGCAGTGGGTCATTTTCGTCCCACCTTCGAGGCCCATTTTGACCATCTTCCAGTGACGCACAAAACGTCGAAATAGGCGCACAAAAGGGTACGCCATGTGAAATTAACGACCTCGAAATTCGATAGTGGCGGAACAGTGGGTCATTTTCGTCCCACCTTCGAGGCCCATTTTGACCATCTTCCAGTGACGCACAAAACGTCGAAGTAGACGTACAAAAGGGTACGCGATGTGAAATTAACGACCTTGAGATTTAATAGTGGCGGAACTCTTGATCGTTTTCGTCTCACCTTGGGCACTCATTTTAACCTACTTCCCACGACGTACAAAACGGAAGTAGACGCACAAAACGGCACAAAACGATGTGAAGGAAACGATCTCGAAATTCATTTGTGGCGGAAGAGCAATAACTTGTTCCGCCATATTTGTAGGCCCATTTTGACCCACTTCCGGTGATGCACAAAATGTGGGAATAGACGCATAAAGCGACACAAAACACGCACAAAAGATGCAAAACAAAGTACCTTGAAATTCGTTGGTGACGGAACAAGTTAATGACGCCGTGAGCACCAATATAAGTATATACCGTAGTTCTTACCAGTTGGCGCGGTGGGTCAGTGGTAGAGCGTTCGCCTCCGGTGCTTGAGGTCCCTGGTTCGATCCCAGCTCGCGCAGTTTGTACTTTGTGGTGGACAAACACTGTGCTCGTGGATTTTCTCGGGGTTCTCCCGTTTCCTCCCACTTTCTTCATTTCATTCATTTCCTATCATCACCGTCTCCTTTAGCCTAACCGGCATAAGCGTGGGACGTAAAACTAAAGATTTCATATCATTTTTTGTAGTTCTTACCATCAAGGCTGAGAACTGCACGGTCCAATTTTTTTAGCCAAAGTAGAAGCCCAACCGGAATAGTGATGTCAACCGACTCGGCTTGGTTCAACTGAGCGTACAGCTTGAGCTGGCTTGGTTGGGATTACCCATCGACTGGGCTCAATTGAGCCAATGGCTTGAACCGGCTCGGTAAAGACGAGTCATCGACTCGGCTCGATTGGAGCCAATGGCTCGAACCAGCTCCGTTGAAACGAGTACATAGGCTGGGTTCGAGTCAGCTTAACTGAGCCGATGGCTCGAACCGGCTCGGTTGGGGTAAGCAATCAGCTCGGTTCGGCTCGGCTCGTGTGAGCCATGGGCTCGAGCTGGCTCGGTTGGATGAGCTGTTGGCTCGGCTCACTTCTCGGTTCGGCTCGATAAATGAATAAGCTGTGAGCGAACCGCTGTAGCTGTTGACAACCCTAAACCCGGGTCGAGCAGTTTTGAACATATTTGGCTGGAGTCTCATAACTTTTAATAATTTTTGGCTCGAGCCCGAATACTTGCTCCTCCTGAACTCAAACCAAGAACCTCGTGACCGATGTCCTTGCCTCCTGTAGATTTCTTGACGACCGAGATCGACAGTCAACTAATTTTTAGTATTCCGATACAAACCGCCTATATTCCATGTTTATACAGGTACACGGTGTTATAATGATAATTAATTATAGTAGTAGTAGTAGTATCATTGATAATTATATTGTCTATGTAGGATACTTGAAGATAGTAGTACTTGGAACTACGCAAAGGATTTAGCTCGAATTGGCTCGACTCGACTGGAAACTCGATCGAAATTCGAGTCGAGTTGGGGGAAATTTTTCGAGCCGAGATCTCAAGTCGAGCTCAAAGATGTCTGCTTCGAGTTGAGTCGAGTTTTAAAGAAAACTCGCTCGAACTCGCTGGTGCCCATTCCTATTGTATGCATGACAGGCATATAGAGTTCTTTCGAGGGGATAGAACCATAAACATAATATATTTTAAAAAATACTTAGTTTCCCGGCTTTCTCCCAAGGGGGGGGGGGAAGGATGGTAGGTATCCAGCATTTCTTGTAAGTACCTTATTTGAAATATGTAAAACAGTAACAAGTGGGCAACACAATACACACACATTTTCTTATCTTCAGTTTTAGTTGCTGATTTCAATTGCAATTAACAATTACAATTAACAATTACAAGTTTCAATTGTCAATTGCAATTAACAATTAAATGTTTCAATTGCACCCTTTGCAATTGACAATTAACAATTAAAAGTTTCAATTGCCTGGTGACTAATTAACAATTAACAACTGACGAAAATTCAATTGCAAATTTTATGATTGAATTCAATTGCAATTGAAATTAATTGTCAATTACAAATTGAAATCAATTGCAATTGAAATCAATTGCAATTGATTTTCAGAGCAATTACTTTCAATTGATTGATCAATTGTAATTGATTTCAATTGATTTTGCCCAACACTGGTTTGCGGGGAGAATGCATAAGTAATTGTTTGGTCTATATGCCAGACAACATAATTTTGCTTCGTTTCAGAATACAAAGAATATTCTAGACGCAAAAGGATGTTGATAGTGATTTCCCAAATAGCCTGTCTCATAATAGTAAGTTGAAAACGCTGCAAATTGATACCAGATGTGTTTGCTGGTCACACAGGAGGTTAACCTATGACTTAACGAATCAGCAGCACCGTATAAGGAGCAGAGTGTCTCAATAGTAAAACCACATTTATTGCGCTCAACTTTCGTATCTATAATGTCATTCACTACAATATACCAAAAAAAGATTTATTTTCAGCTGTTATAATATTTTGAAATATCAGTTTTCAATTAGATTTTGGTTCCAATTTGCATGTTTGTAACTGTTGTATGTGTTGCCTGTACTATTGGTAGTGCATTGACATCGATAAAAGTAAGCATATAGAACAAGAGATATTTAGGAACAACTTGAAGGTACAGTAGGACGTCGATAATCCGAACGTCAAAAATCCGAACGCGGTCCCTAGAAGCTTTTTACATTTTGTATTAGCGTTACCGATAAACAAACAATAGGGTTGTCCGTCGGCGTTTGTGTGAAGTCAGTGTTTTTACAAGTGCTCATTCATGTGTAATTGTTTATCATATATATTATTATTTTTATTTTCGCTTAGGCCTATACAAGTTAAGTTTTAAGTGTGAGTTACAAGAACAGTGTAATTTAGTGTAGCAGGTTCTTCAGAAACATTAAATGTAAGTAGCTTTACGTACGGTATTGTAATTACTATATGTACAGCATAACCACTGTATCGATAAAAGAGCACACCGTACAGTATATTTAAATCTAAAAATCATTTTCTTGGTCATTTTCGAAAATCCGAACTACCTGTGGTCCCAATTAGTTCGGATTTTCGACTTCCTACTGTATTGTATTGAGCGCTAATACCAGCGTTGGATTCATTAGAGCTAACAAATATCGCAGCAAGTGCCGAGTAAGGGATAGTGCATCAGGAAGAGCAGTTAAGGTACTGTGTATAAACAAACTTGCAGCTTTGAACGCACATTTTAACACTACTCGTTGATAGTGGCAAACAAATGTCGTTATATCAATCACGAAACACTCAATTGTTTCACAAAATCAACTACTATGTAATCTTATGCCTGCTAGGGAAGGCAAGGGAGAAACGTTAGCTATAAACCTCAATCTGCTCAAAATATAAATATTGCGAGATGTGTTCGAGACAACATTACATACATTTATACAGAAGATTTAAATGTCTTATTTTATTAATGACAAGATCATAATTGTATCGCGCTGTATCAGGAGCAGTGTTTCTTTCAGAAACAATGTTCCCGGGGGTTGCACACTTAGTATTCGAGGGGGAACACTCCAGATACTATTCTATTTATTATTATATTATAGACGTATTATTTTGGTCTGCTCCGTGGGGGCACTCTCAGAGCTCCGGGTGGCCAGTGCCCCCCAAAAAGCAGGTCTGGATGAAACACTAATTAGGAGTATTGCAAATGTTACACCAAATATTTTGACTCGAGTTTCAATTATAATATCCTGTATATTATTAAATTCAGAGTTGTATAGAACAGACCTTTCGATTTATTTTTGTCGAGGATCGCTCCAGAAACTTGTTGATAATCAACAACACTTTGTATCACTTGGAATGACGATATGATCATTAATATTTAATTATGTTACAGTTTCTTTATGAAAAGAACTTGATCCATTAAACAAATTGAGCATTAAAATCAAAATGATCCAAAACTCTCCATAAATACAAATGCTCAATATTATCAAACGCATTTTCAAATCTAAATTAACAACATATGATAGATAGTTTTACCCTTAATGGCGCCATATTGCAAATTAGCATGCAAAGTTTTCATGTAGAAGTCAAACAAGGATTGATACCTTCAAGTGTTTAAGAGAGAAATATGTCGGAAATGTTTAACAATAGTTAGCTCGACATTTCATAAAAATAGTTCTTGCAGAGGTTAGGTCTGCGTATTTGTTCGGAATAAAAAAACATCCGTTTGACATCAGTAAGCGTCTGACACATCATCCGCTCAGACATTTCAGAGCGTAGCATATTCATGTACTATGTACTCTTATATTTTCAATTCTGCGCAAATGCAATTCCATTCATAATGACAATATTAATTATATTTTAGCTTTGAACGCCCTTGTCAAACGTGACAGCTTCCTCCTTATATGCACCCATTGGTTGCATATGCAATTATATGTCATTATGCTGTTGCAAAGACGCGTCCTTATTTCTAGCCAATGACAATGACACATCAAGGACAAGTTAAATAATCAGATGGTGTTTTATACAAATCAATACCTTTTTTTCCTACGTCATCTTTTCATCCACGTATTGTGTAAAGAAGAAGCGCTCTGGACTGCAGAATCTTTCAAACTTTATAATATTATTAGTGTGTAACGAAAGAAGTTCAAAGATTAGACATATACCAATTAATTGATGGATTTACCCGAAACATGGGTGGTAAATCCTGGGTGTAAATCCTCAAGTGGAGTTTTAGAGAAAATAAAAAAAAAAAAAATATTTTTTGTTTGTAAATTTAAAAATTGGTGCTGCAGGGTAACTGTTCACGGAAGTATCTAACCATTAAGATGACAACAAACAATATGGTTAATGAAATGTAGCCAAAAATTGTGATTAATCTTCGGACTTTAATTTTTGCTTAGGCACAATATTGCTCAAATATAAGACACATATACAAGGAGTGATCAGAAAGTAAGGTTACAAAGCGTGCAATGAAACGTGTATATATTATTTCTTACAACCAACCAACCAACCAACACACACACACACACACACACACACACACACACACACATATATATATATATATATATATATATATATATATATATATATATATATATATATATATATATAAAAGAGAACGTACAAATCCTTTGTTAGCTCATCACGCTAATACGGCTGAACCAATTTCTTTCATTTTTGGGGGGTTATTAAGATTTGGACCCTAGATGGTTTTTATCATATCACTTTAATTTTCAATTACCAGTGTCTTGAGATAATTGACCATTCAAGTGTCCATAACGTACAAATCCTTTGTTAGCTCATCATAGCTAAATCTAACCGTATTTATATGCAACCCACATGACCGTGTCACTCGGCGGGTTAACATAAATGACAGGCGATATAATGTTAACATTTACTCCATTCTTCTATGGTTTTTATCATATCACTTGAAAGCGAAAAAGTAAAAATTATCTAAGTAACAAAGTTTATTGCGTTCCGGGGTGACCCCAGCGAAGCGGGGTGAACGCTGCTAGTATATATATATATATATATATATATATATATATATATATATATATATATAAGTACATAATGCACAAATTTATTTCTTACACACTTCGAAACAATAGTTTATTATATGAGAAAGATGAATTATGAGTCAAACACAGATATAGATGTAAGTTTTATTTAGATTGTGCTCTCGTTGATGTGACCTCCG
This sequence comes from Thermobia domestica, assembly GCF_964235325.1. Classification (NCBI taxonomy): domain Eukaryota; kingdom Metazoa; phylum Arthropoda; class Insecta; order Zygentoma; family Lepismatidae; genus Thermobia; species Thermobia domestica. The sequence goes on from NC_137455.1 coordinate 279,051,128, forward strand.
TGGGCGCTCATAACAGCCTTGTATAGAGTTGGCATTCGAGACATCAAGTTGTTGAGGGTTTCACAGTTTATATTTCTCCAGGCATCTTCCAGACATTCCCAAAGCCTTTTTTTACATTGGTTGGAGCCATAGTGCTCAATTTTCTGTACAACTCATTCCATAGCTTTCTATAGGACCCAAATCCGGGGATTGTGGAGGCCATGTCATGATTTTCAGGATCTTTTGCTGCTCCTTAGCCTTTACATAATTGAAACACAAATTCGACGTGTGCTTTGAGTATTGTCTTCTTCAAAGACAAACCCTTTGCCAATATTGCGAATACCAGATGGCGACGCATGACATACTAAAATACTGTGATACACTTTTTGATCCATTGTTGAATCAAATCGTCACACTACCGCCCCGTGTTTTACTGAATAATTCACACAATTATCATTTACACGTTTGTCAACCATTCGTCGGACACACTAAAGTCTTCTGGTTCCAAATAACTCAAACTTTGATTCGTCCGTCAAAACGTCTTATTCCATTAATCCAATATTCGCAATGTATGCTTTTTTTGTCCATTTAAGACGTTTTTCTTTATTTACACGCCGTAATAAAGGTTTTCGACAAGTGATGCGGCCGTTTAGACCAACACTACGTACTCGCTTCTTGACTGTGCCCACTGATATCGGTGTTTGTCTGCTTTTATTCAACTCTTCCATGATTAGAGTGGCTGGAAGTCATCTATTGCGTTTGCTTGTCGCTACAATGTGCTATCTTCCCACTTTGTTGTACATTTTGGTTTTCCTGTACCTTTTCTTGTCGACGTTGCTCCTGTTATTCTCAATCGAGTCAACGTCTATGTTACATTGATTTCGGAATCTTCAGTCTTCTTGCTATTTTCTTGTGTCTGTAACCTTCTTCGGATAATACTTGAATTTTGGCACGCAGCTCAGCTGAATATTCCTTTCTTGTTTTCATACTTCGGCTCATATTCTCATTCATACTGCAATGAAAGCAAAATAATTTGGAAATAATATTATACATATCAAATTGAGATCAGTATGCAATAATTAAACTATTTTTTCCAGTGCAGATCTATTATTACCTACAGTTACAATAATATTATACATCAATTATTGTTGTCATAATTATTCTTATACCATAACATACTTTAAAGTACAGCAACCGCTAAACCCGAGATACACTCTTCAGTCAATGCGTGATTGATACGTGAATGTATACCTTTTCAGCGAAATACGAAATTGTAACTTTGTCGCCTTCTGGATCATCATATTCGGCAGGTCGAGAACTTCCCAACTCGATATTTCTCTCAATTTTGAATATAAACGCTTCTTACCAAAGACTTTCACACTATATATATCTATAATATTTTGCAACATAGCCTCCATATCGGTTGAGGCACTTGTCGCATCGTGGGATGAGTTTGAAGATTTCCTCCTGGTAAAAATCATGTCTTAGCGTGTTCAGCCACGTTGTTACACCACCTCGTCTGAAGCAAAACGATGGTCTCCTAGGTGCTCCTCCGGTGCTTGGGGTCCCTGGTTCGATCCCAGCTCGCGCCGTGTGGACTTTGTGGTGGACAAACACCGTGTGCGTGGTTTTTTCTCGGTGTTCTTCCGTTTCCTCCCACTTTCTTCATTCCACCATTTTCATTCATTTCTCATTATCATCGTTTCCTTTAGCCTAACCGGCATAACCGTGGGACGTAAAACTTAAAGATTTCATTTAATTTTTTCCTAGGTGCTTCTTCAAATACGGTGAACGTTGCTTGGAGCGCGGTCCACGCTGTAGAGAGGGTAGTTGATGACGTCCAAACGAAACTGTTTTAACAGCGTGGCGCTTGGTCAGTCACTGTGCTCCTCGATGATGACGTTTTCTCTACCAGTCTCAAACTTTCGACACCATTGTGCAACAAGCTGACGATACATTACAGTCTCCCCTTAGACTTTTATCAGCTGCCGGCGAATTTCAGCCGCGGTTACATGTTTCGCCCATAGAAATCGAACTTCGCGAGAGCAATTTTCCAAACGAGTCGCGATTTGTGTTTACACACAACTAGCGCTGTAGGTGGAGTGTGGCTGAAACTCTGCACATTGCCAACTTCATGTGTTAAAATTGCAGGAAACGTCTCATTCTTCTATAACAGAGACAAAACTTCAGAAATATCGGCCTTGTTCTGATAGTTCCCTAGTAAATCGATAGACAAAATGGGCATGAATAAAATGACATGCTTAAGGATAAATTCTCGTCCGTAGTTTTCCAGAAAAAAAAATAACGGCGTTAAAATATGTCGTTCTTTGCCAATCTGATATAGTTGATAGTGTTTATTCTGGTGATTATTAATAGATTATTTGCTTATTTACGTACTGTTTACAAACATATACATCGTTAAGTAGCACATTGTACCTATATCGTTGGTTGATTTCTCCTAACTATGGTACACATATCACTTGTAATAAACTGGTTAAACAGTATGGATGATTATTATTATAAAATTATTTTATTATTTGCTGAACAAGTATAAATCAGTGATGTAAGCCTAGCAACTGTTTGTGCTGCAAATCATGATGAATTCAACTAATATATATATATGCAGGATTTGTTCGGAAAGTAGTAGGACTGAACTGGTCTGATTTTTAAAAAATATTATTCACAATTTTGACACATCTATTTAATACTTTTCAAAATACACCCATTCTGCATCAACACAACGTTTCCAGCGACTTTGCTAATCACTGAAGGCTCCCTGGAACGCCGAAACTGGAATGCTCTTCACCTCCCTCTTTATGGCCTCTTGAATGGTCTGGACCAGCAGTGGTTTGGTCCTTTCATGATCCTTTTCAGTCGGGGGAAGAGGAAGAAGTCTGCAGAAGCAACATCTGTTCTGTAGGGTCCACAGTAGTCGAAAACTGAGAAAAAGCGATCAAAAATCGTTTATTCCGAAACAATGGAAGTTGATGGACGTCTGTCTACCAATCTATACGTAATTATGCATTCTGAATCGATTACAACTACTGTGAAAGTGATTAGATGAACCCCTGCTGCAATACGCTCAGTTATATATACAGAGTGGTCCAAAAGTGTGGAAATCCATCGCATAAATGTCAAATACTGCAAAATATAACCAAAGGAACATCGTAAAGGAGTAATAAATATGGGGAGAAATTGCGGAGGACACAGAACAATGAAAGCCGCCATCTTGAAATCCACTATCGTGAATCATACATACAGTTTATAAATTGAAAAGATAACATGTTGACATCTTATGTGAATTGGACATCGCTGGCCAGTACGAAGTTATGACAGTTGTTAATATGCATCCGAGAATCGATTACAGGTTCAATGTGCTCTCCCTCTAATTGTATGTGCATCTAATAAAAAGACGGTTTAACAAATGTGTGTTTGGCCTTAGGACACAAAATTAAAGTTCGCGGTTTTACATTCGCACCATCTTCGAAGAAACACTAGGAATTAACGAGACGTCCTTCGAAGAAACGAGATGTGTAATATACAGCAGCACCACATGATTGATAGTTTATCACTGCACTACGTATGAGACTCACTACAACATTGATTCAGGGACGAAGAACAATCCAAATTACGTACAAGACAATATGCCCTCTCCCTTTGTAAGACTGAGGTAGCAAATCTTGATTGCGATCACTACAACATTACTCATCATGCATTTGCACTTAGATAGGGCTGAGTCCTCCAGGAGCACTTGGGTGCAGCTATTTCCAATGCTCAACCTTTGTACTACTCATGGGCAACTCAATAAACCCTATTTTACAGATAAGCAAGGATAAGCTTAGACTGCAGAGCTAGTAACATCAGCGTATATGTAGCTTGTAGGCAACACTAACAAATCTATCGTATTAATGATATGACAATACATAACAAATAAAACTCTTCACTAAACACAAGTATTTGAGTCCAATGTACTATCCAACTGCTTTCATTGACCTCAGGAACGATATAAATGATTAAAACATATCATATTGTTTGGTTAATATTTTACTGATTTTTCGGCACTTTTATTTGTTCATGTTTACATGCATTTTATAGACAGCGAAAATATACGTACACATGTCCTGAAACTCCGGATTCTGAAGCAGGAGATATTCTTATAATCAAATATCAATACCGATTTCATAGGAGATGAAGTAAACAAAATACATTTTTGACCGATTTTTGTCGGTTTCCGACCACTGTGGAGTGGCTGGGGCAGCTCTGTGATGTCATGTTTGGTCAGGAAGTCCATGACTGCAAAGGCGGTGTGGCTCAGCGCAATGACGTGATATGGGCCACTAGATTTCCGTGTTTTTCACTAAAGTTTTCGTTATTTTCTGTCGTTGAAGGGCATCCTAACCGTGGTTCACCTTCAACTTGCTCTATCCTTCAGGAAACAATTTGTGCCACTCAAAAACACTTGATCGACCCATGGCATCACTTTCATAAGCAGTCTTGATCATGTTATGGATCTCACTTTCAGTTTACCCAGTTTAAAGCACAACTTCACCGCGTAACGCTGCTCTAACAAACGATTTATTGTGGAGATGACAAGGCATCTTGAAAGGCGTTCACTTTAAATTCGATCTACACTCCGTGAAGGCTTGAAGACGACTGGCAACTGGTGTGCTGGTAGCTAAGAGCCCCTATCACCCAATCAGCGCAGTAACATCTCCTCCTTCACCACGTTTAGGCGGTAAAAATGTCATATTACTTTCCGAACCAACCCTATATATATTTTTTCTTTGATTATTTTCTAGTGCAGCGTTTACAAATCATTATTCTGCACAGCATATGGTAGGATATAGACCGACACAATCCCGAATTTAAGTTGTCCATATCCGAGGCGCGTACACTAACCATATAGCTATAAGGGGCTCCCCTAGTTATTGGATATAAAAAGGTCTGAAACATGAGGTTTCCTCACGAAAAAAAAAAAACATCATTCAGCAAATAAACTCTGGGTGTGCGAAGGCTGTCTAGGTTTTCGAGACAATTCGAGACAATAACTGCGTTAAAAATAGATTGTAAAACCTGGGCCACGTTTCTCAAACATTTACTGAGTTCGATAGTTCGACTTTCTAATCAGGCTATTTCGTTAATACAGAACGTTGATTGATCAGGTTATACCCGATCGATTTGGCAATGCTACTGTTACACTTGTAGTTGCGCCAGATCCATAAAACTGGCACAGTGTATCATCAGCAATGTCATTTGCTGTCGTACAAGATTATGGTGCGTAAATGAGAATCAGCGCCACATTTCTGAACAGAAGACAAACTGCTTTAAACTGTACGAAAGTCACTTGGCGGGTGAAAGTTTCAAATCAATAGTACTTAAACACAAGCATTAGTAATCTAATTACCGAAGACACGAAACCATATGTGACAAGCAACTCATCACTCGTCAATATTAAGTTTCAGCAAGCACGTAGCCAGGATTTCGTAAAGGGAGGGGTCCGTGACATGAAATACTGTGGTCGTCACACTAGGGTCTTCATCATTCTAAACTATTTTACTGAAACATATATTGGTTCGTTTAACCGGGATTTCGTAACGTAGGGGAGGGGGGGAGAGCGTGACATGAAATACTGAAGGCCCAGAAGCTCGATCAATCTAAACTTCTTTACTATCGACATATATTGGTTTGCTTGGACAATAAAATGAGGATATGTTGCTAAGTATTTTAATAACGAACTTAAAGAAATCTCGAGTAAAATAATAATAATAAAAAAACGTATTGAAAAAGATTAAATAATATTTACGTCCTTCGTCTGTTTATTCAAATATAACAATTTTCCTTTCATTATGACCTCCACTATTATAAAAAGTACACATTCACTATTATAAAAAGTACATACTCAACAATGTCTTCTAAAATATTTTACAATATCTGAGTTCCTTTCTCTGTTGAGCCAAATGTTAACAGAACTTTCTTTCCACACATTTTTTTGTTTTTATTGTTCCGTCAACTACTGTCTGTTCCAAATGACAGGTTAAAGGAGCAGCAGTAAAAAAATAATTCTTGGAGGAACATTGCACTTGTATATTATCAGGAATAACATGAACGCCAAACACCGCTCAACCATTATAACCGTACTATTTTTATTCTAAATTATACATTAATATAAAAATTACACTAGACAATTGTTTTGTAGTGGTAATTGGTGACAATATGAACAAACACATGTTGAAGTTTCGAAAAATATTCAACAATATAAACCATTTGATAATGCTGATGGATCTCCATAGGAATATTTTTAGAACAGAACTTCAGAAGAATTATAACGAGGGGATCAAGATGGCGTCCGTCTTGTTAAGTATTGATAGTTATTTTTAAAGAAAGTGAAACTACAATGACATCCGCTCATTGCCGATATTACCCAGCTAGTGGGAAAAGAGAAGGATGACGGCGAGAGAAGAGCACCGGACAATAATAACAATTACTGATGAGTTATTATAGAATAAGTTCCTTCATCGTCATGACCCTACATACTCCAATGTGTGATACTTTGAGCAGAATTCAATTTTAAATTATAGAAAGCACTAAATAACGTGAGATGAAGTATAGGGAAGATTATTTTCATATGCACTCCACTGACAGATTTTATAATATTTACATATGTTGTACAAACTGCATTTATGTACAGTCCCGAGTGAGAGCAAATAGCATATATTATACAAGCTGTTGTAAAATACCGTTTACAGTGTTTGAGGAGTGAGTCTGTATATAAAAACAAGCTAGAAAGTTTATGTGCAAAAATGCTACAGAGTATGTCTTTTTCGAGTTATAAGACGCCGAAATATCGGAATAATGAACTTTGATTCGGTATAACTAACTCAAATACCAACAACACTAGAGAAAGTGGTGTGATGAAGTTTACTGGATGCGATACTTTGTTTTGAAAAATGACAAAATCAAGAGTTGTGGGAAGGCTAAAAAATAATTCCCCAAAGGAAGAAGGTGATTCCCGAATATTCTGGAAATAAAAGTAAGTCGAAATGAGCGTAAATCAAGCGACGACATAAACAAATAAACAGCGGAAAATCGATATTGTACACAGATGTAGTATGCCGGAGCAGCTTAAACCACTGTTAATAACTTACAGGAAATTAAAGTGAGAGCAAGGCCAAGGGCGACGATTTCTCTGTAAATTTGGGGGGCCCATTCAGATGCAGAAGGTATATATATGAAGATTTTAAAAAAATGCACTCAAATTACGCCAAATATTCTACACTCATAAATACAATAGGGGGCCCACATGAGCTTTAGGGGGCCAGGACCCCCTCGACCCCCCAGGATCTGCGCCCTTGAGCAAGGCATACTACAGTTGGGAAATGTGTTATGAATACGCAGTATTGCAAAGGAACGCACATTAATTCGGAACGCTGTCTCTGTAGAGAAAAGGAAGATTCCTATGTATGAGGTATCAGCCGGACATTAGCCTGCTAAGACAGGGGAAATACCGTTTAAACACAGTGTCATATTTCGGAGTATGTGTCACAAATCAATAATAATAATAATAATAATAATAATAATAATAATAATAATAATAATAATAATAATAATAATAATAATAATAATAATAATAATAATAATACAGTGACAAGGATGATACAACGACGAAGGAGAAGAAAATTACCGTTTACAATGTTTGGGAGATGATATCTCATGACAAAAGGAGATGAAAATATTCTGTTTTGAGCTTTGTCAAAAATCAGCCCTGTTATCGAGCGAGGGCGTGGGAAAATCGGTTCTTTCCTACGTCGAGAAGGAATCAACATAGAAAAGGAAGATCAAACAACGAAAGTCGTACTCAAAGAAGACAAAGCCGAGAATAGTTATGTGCAGTGCAGCTTGCGTAGTGTACTCTCCAAAAGAAGTGGGAAATACCAGAGATGTCAAGGAGAAAAAAACGCTAGGAAAACACACACAGCAGCAGATAAACATTACGAGTGACGGTCGTAATTCGCAATATCGGAGGAACTCCCCACGCAACGCACCACAGCTGTACACATGAGTGTGAAAAATGTGTTAACTGGCAAGTATTCCACAACTATGGTCGTTGAAGCAGGATAGGACGGGTGGTCAAAAAGTTCCCGGAATGTTGCTGTTTTGTCATTTGTGATGTGCTTAGATTGCCTAATTATAAATTTAACAAGTGTGAATAGGTCGTAACAGGTAGTGTACGAGTCGTGTAGCTGAACGGAGGAATGCATCAGTTGACCCAATATAGCAGTTTGATCAAAGCTCAGACATCAAGTTCATGCGCAAATTGAGGAAATCTAATTCAGAGACTTTAATAGCTTTAACAATAGTTTATCGTAACATTACTTTAAGGAACAATTGGCCTCAAAGGTGCCCGTTTTGCTACCGTAGAAGAGAGCAAATCCAAAGCCATTAATGGAGCAAGTTTGTGTGTTTCGAAGGTGCCTACTTTCAAGGTAATTAAATAAACGTGTACTTACATTGTGGTAAAAAAAAAAAAAAAAAAAAAAAAAAACTACAACAAAATTCTGGAAAGTTTTTCACCGTCCTTTCTGTTTCAACTAAGAACGATATGACTACAAATACATTAGGAGTGCCGGACATGGGAAAAAACATCAAAAACAAATATCATGAGTTAAGACATTCGCCATCAAAGAAAAGCCCAATTTACGATCCAAAAAGAAACACTATTACCTGTGTGCAAGAGCATGGTCAGAGACATATGGAATGAGTATTCAAATGAGTCCACGTTGAATGGAAGATTTTGTGTGAAGAATAAAACAAAAGCCTAGTTCTCCTGCCGAGGTCCGGATCATGTTCGCTAAATACGTAAATGTAGTGCTAATAGAGTAAGTTGTAATCTGTGTAGGATTAACACACACTGGCTAAACACTCGTTACCTCCCACAATAATGTTATTTCACATTTGTTTCTACTTATTTGAAGTTGCCATCCCTAGCCTGTCTGCCGCCCTAGGCTCAGCTTACTCAGCCTAGGCGTTAATCCGGGCTGCCTGTGTAAGGAGGCGTTTCCGCATATCGGAAAAACATGATGCAGACTGTCGACATGTAATATGTACAGATTTCCTTAATATGTAGTGGACGTTTGCTAATAGGAATAAACACTATACATTCCCTGGTGAAAGCGGCTCGGAAGTACTGGTACGTATGGTGTACTAGATATATATACACAGACGTAGTTCAAACTGTCCACCATTCATATCAATACAGATATGACAGCGGCAAAGCAGCGAGTGTGCGACCAAATACATCAGGCAAGTCTCTGATGGCCTCTGATTGCGTCAGTCACATGAGCATTAAAGTCCTTCGTATTTTTCACCGAGCTTTCATACATTGTTTCATTTTTCACTGCAGAAAAAAATACAACAGTGTGAGGTTGGGAGATTGGGTTGGCCACGGTTCATGTTCACCCCTGCCATTGTTCCAGTGGCCAAACATATAGATAGGTAAGCCCCTAGCTCCGTGGTCAAAATGTGCTTGGTGCTGTCATGTTCAAACCGCATATTTCGTCGAAAAGCCAGGAGTACGTCCTACAAGAATTCCGGTAGTACATCACGCAGATGCACACAATAATTGGGACCACAATTGAAGAGGCAACATGTAAGGTCTTATCAAATGGTCACCTACTATGGCACACGTTTATGACGAACCCATGTTATTGTTGTTGCACAAAGACGACGTGAGGAATGTCTACGTCCCAAACGTGGCTGTTGTGACAGTTCAACATGCCGTCCCTGGTGAACATTACCTCATCGGTCCACAAAATTAATGTTTGTAGCATATGTTATTGGAGAAATGCAACACACTTACCACATCAACACAATGGGTAATAATCGAGGGGCCGCGGTGGCTCAGTGGTAGAGCGTTCACCTCTGGTGCTTGGGGTCCCGGGTTCGATCCCAGCCCCCGCCAAGTGAACTTTGTGGTGGACAAACACCGTGTGCGTGGGTTTTCTCGGGGTTCTCCCGTTTCCTCCCACTATCTTCATTCCACCATTTCATTCATTTCTCATTATCACCGTCTCCTTTAGCCTAACCGGCATAACCGTGGGACGTAAAACTCAAAAATTTCATTTTCATTTACAATGGGTAATAAGAACGAGACGGAAAGTATCTTTTTAAATTTGAGTCGAGACTAGAAACATGACAATTCTCTTCTCGTTTTCGAGACGATACGAAAAATAATCACGAGTTTCATGGCCAATGCAATTCCATCCAAGTCTTAGATCTCAAACAATGTTTTAATGTTACATGGTTCATTGCATAAAAAACTATAAATTGATGCAGCGATTGTACGAAATCAATAAGAAACATTTATCAACGTTTAAAGATACACAAGTCATTACACAATAGTAGCTATATTCAAGTAATAAATATGGTTTAAATGTAACGTTACAACTTCTGTGGACCTCTTCTGAAGCGGAAGGATTCTAATAACTTCTAGATGAAATTAAGAAAAAAGAAAGAGAACAGTAATTTTGTTAAATGTCCAAAAAAAAGAGGAGATTCTTTTGGAATCGATACGAGATGTAAAAGAATTCTTGGAGAATAGAGATTTTCTGAGACGATAAACCGTTATTTCTGGTCTCTTCTCGCCTCGTGGGCAACAATAATTAGAATATAATAACGATTTTATCACTTTCAGAGACCATATTCCGTAACGGATTGCGTCAAAGTAACACAAAACAGAATATAATAACGATTTTATCACTTTCAGAGACCATATTCCGTAACGGATTGCGTCGAAGTAACACAAAACCTTTTAGTTCGCGATAATAGTCATAACAGTTATAATTGATTTTTGAATGTTTTATATTCATTACGCTATTTCCTTCCGCAAAGTCTGGTACGAAATAAGGCCCCAGTTAAAAGCCATACGCAGAGGACATAATAGGTGGAAGGAAGAAGAATGAAGTACAGTTAATGCTAAATATACAAAATGCGAACTCAACACAGAATTGCTTTGAATAAACTGACAAGTAACACTTCCCAAGTGTAACACTTCGATTTTGATAAACATTGACAGCTAGACACTACAGGTGAAATAAACGAAAACGGGTTTTTATTTTTTTGCGGAAAAATGGTTTTAGGGGGCAAAAGCCCCCAGCCAAAATTTTGAAAGTTGACGCCCGAAAGGCAAAAACAAATGAACCGAAGTCAACGACATTGTACACACAAATTGCATACGTAAAATGAGGGAATACGTGTTTCCTCGAAAAGCGGTTAGGTGTGGTACGGACCCCTCCAAAACTTTGACCACTAAATAACAAAAGTGCTAATAACAGTATGTCAGATGTGTGTAAATGATATGAAGAATTGCAACAAAACTTTGTGTAGGGACAATACTTAAGAAATAAACGAATACGGGATTTTTATTTTCTGCGAAAAAAAAACGGTTTTAGTGTTCAAAAGCCCCCCACTCAAAATTTGGGAATTTGACGCCCGAAAGGCAAAAACAAGTGGACAGAAGTGGACGAAATTGTGCACAGATATTATAGACGTAAAATGAGGAAATACGGGCTTTGTATTTTCCTGGGAAAACGGTTAGGTGGGGCACGGACCCTTCCAAACCTTTGATCACTAAATAACAAAAGTGCTAATAACAGTATGTCAGATGTGTGTAAAGGACATGAAGAATTGCAACGAAACTTTGTGTAGGGACAATACGTAAAAAATAAACTAATACACACAACTTGTATTAGTGTGCCGGTCCACTTGTTTTTTCGTTTTTTTTATTTTCTGCCGAAAAACGGTTTTAGAGGAAAAAATCCTCAATGCAAAATTTTCTAGTTTGACGATCGAAAGGCAAAAACAAGTAGACTGGCCTGAACGAAATTGTACACACCTATTGTAGACGCAAAATGAGGGAATACAAGTTTCGTATTGTCCTGGGAAAAACGGTTGGGTGGGGCACGGATCACGAAATATCAAAAGTGCTAATAAGAGTATGTCAGTTGTAAAGGACATGAAGAATTACAACGAAACTTTGTGTAGGAACAATACGCAAGAAATAAACGAACACACTTTTTTTCTGCGGAAAAACGGTTTTAGGGGTCAAAAGCCCTCCATCCAAAATTTTAAAAGTAGAGGCCAGGAAGGCCAGAAAAAGTGAACCGAAGTGAATGACTTGTGCACAGATACTGTACACATAAATTGAGAGAATATGGGTTTCCTATTTTCCTGAAAAAAAGGAAAACGTTTGGGTGGGACACAAACCCCTCAAAAATTTGAATATGAAATACCATTACTGCTAATAACAGTATGTCAGAAGTGCTTAAAGGACATGAAGAATTGGAACGACACATTGTGTAGGGATAATACTCAAAAAAATAAACGAATACGAGTTTTTATTTCCTGTGGAAAAATGGTTTTATGATACAAAAGCCCCCACCCAAAATTTTGAAATTTATGGCCCAAAAGGCAAGAAGTGCACCGAATTGAATGAAATTGTGCACAGATATTGTAGACAAAAATGAGGTAATTGGGGTTTGTATTTTCCTGGAAAAAAGCGGTTGAGTGGGGTATGGACCTTCTAAACCGTTGATTACAAAATATCAAAAGTGCAGATAAGAATACGTCAGAAGTTCCTAAAGAATATGGAGAATTGCAACGAAACTTCGTATAGTGACAATTTGCAAAACAATAAATGAAACATGTTTTAATTTGTGCTGATAAAACAGTGTTGGGGCCTATGCCCTTTCCAAAAAAAGTAAATATTACAGTAATAGCGCAGGAAAGTGTGGACCGAAGCTAATGAAATTGTGTGTAGATATTGCATAGACCCTTTGTAAAATAAGACCTTTCGTGTTTCTCAAGTGTCGTTATCCGTTTTGCCTCAAATTTGACACGTCAACTGGAAACAGCAAATTAATCGACACGTGGTTTTGTTTGTGTGGAGAAACATTGTAAGGGTTAAAGGTGCCTCCTGAATACTATATAATACGCTATACTGTTTGAGTTTGTTGTTGATCTGATAAATTTGAAGAAATCAGATGGAGACACTTGTGAAACACGAAAGGGTTATTTTATATATCCAATATCTACATATAATTATATTCGCTTCGGTCCACTCCTTCCGCCACTAAACGCCTCGATCCACTCAACAGTTTTTTTTTCTTTTCAGGAAAATACGAAACCCGTATTCCCTCATTTTACGTCTATAATATCTGTGCACAATTTCATTCACTTCAGTCCATTTCTTGCCTTTCGGGCGTCAACTTTCAAAATTTTGGGTGGGGTTTTTGCCCCCTAAAATCGCTTTTCCGCAGAAATTAAAAAAAACGTATTCGTTTATTTTTTGAGTATTGTCCATACACAAAGTTTCGTTGCAGTTTTTCATGTCCTTTACACACATCTGACATACTGTTACTGGCACTTTTGATATTTCGTGATCAAAGTTTTGGAGGGTTCCGTGCCCACCCAACCGTTTTTTTTTTTAGGAAAAGACGAAACCCGTATTCCCTCATTTTATGTGTACAATATCTGTGCACAATTTCGTTCACTTTGGTTCACTTCTCCTTGCCTTTCCTGAGTCAACTTTCAAAATGTGCTCCCTAAAACCGTTTTTCCGCAGTAAATAAAAAACACGTAGTATATTCGTTTATTTTATTGGTAGTATCTACCTGCCGAATTTTATCAAAATCGGAATGTTACACTTGGGAAGTATTACTTGTGAGATAAACTTAATACATTATTGTTATCCAATAAAAAAATTCGGGAGACGCACCTGTCTTTTGAGGGTATCTTACGCCGCCTGACTTCCTTCTAGTTACGCCTATGATGAAGGGAAATGATACATAGAGAAATAGGGTTGATACCACCAGTATACAATAATTCAGTAAAAGCAGCTACATTATTTAGATACAAAACATTCATTGAACATTTTTTTTTATCCACATAAAGCTTAAGATATGCAGATAATCTTTCCGGAAAGAAGTGAACAGACGAGATATTTTAGAAAATGGCTGAGCAAGTGACAAATTGTTGACATAATCTGCTAATATTGCTCCCCTTAATTACATTTCTGTCTCTTCCTGAAGAGCTGTAATGGCTCATAAATTGCACCTGGGCGTTTTTATGAGTATAACATTTTATGACTTCCTAACGTTACTCCTGTTGTTGTAGTTGTTTGCGTTACTTAGTTTGGTGCTTAGTGTAACAACACCCTTGGGAAATAAAAGAACAAGTCTAATATTTTCTTTAATTGTAACAATATTCCACTTGAGCTGTAGCTATTATATTTGGATAAAAGTGGAAGTCGTTGCAAGTAGGGAAAAGAATGGCAATCAAATTCAATGTTGCAAGATAAAGACTCAAAACTCTTCGTTTGCAATGATAAGGTTTATGGACAATCTGAACAGAAGGTGGTAGCAACATTAAAGTGACTACATTTCTGAAAAGATAAACAGGGAGATCAACGTTGTATTGGAGGGTTTCTTGCCTCATACCATTTTGAGATTTCCAAAATCGTGAGAACATGATCTCCCAAGCTGAATATTGTCAAAACGAGTATTCTTGGACAGAGCAACTTAGAAGCCTACAATGGACATATCTCTACGCGAAAATTTCTGATAAAATTTCTACCTACAATTTAGTATACGACTAGTCATCGAATGTATTCTATTCGTTGTGAACAGAAGATTTGATCAAGTTCAAGTGCATACGCTGAAACAATTTGATACCCTCTGTCAAAAACTATACAGGACATATTCTGCACTGAATCAAATAACTCTAATAGATTATTTTCAAGTAAATTGACAATAAAATTATATTTACAAGTTAGATTTTATTCCATATAAAGTCTGCAGTTGTTCCCGAGCAATGTAGAAATACGCAGGAAATAACCAGAGCAAATAAGCACATAGAAGTAGATAACATGGATAGAGCACATGCTCTACAATACAGAGTACAGAGTGGCTATATAGTATATTGGCAGATAATGAATATAGGCAATCAAGGTTTAGACCAGCACGACCGACAAAACACGCTACATGTTCGTAATAATTCATTACACATGACACATACTTCAATTCATAACGAACTCATCGCATATTAATTCACAACACATTCATATATATTAATATTATATTCGTCGCTTTATTATATTCTGATTCAGTAATACAACATGGACGACGACGAATTGGTTTGTGTGGCATACATCAACCTAACTGCCTAACTAACTAACTAACTCTATGGCATATGGAACCAGAAGGTTCAATGCTGCGTTCACAAAAGCTTTTTGCTGAATTCTATCCTTAGCCAACTGGATCCAGTTTCTACTTTGTATTCCTATTTCTGCGAGATCCATATTAATATTGTCCTCACATCTGCGCCTGGGTCTTCCTAATGGTTGTTTTCACTCAGAGAAAGCGACAATGTTTCGCAACCGTACATAACATCGGGCATGATTATCGTTTTATATATTTTAAGCTTCAAGGTCCTCGCCAGAATTCGCGGCGACAAGAGATTTTGAACTGAATAATAACACGGATTCCCTGCTTTTATTCGACATTTAATTGCTTCGTGAATATGGTTTTGGTCTGTTAACATTGATCCTAGATGTTTAAAAGTATCCACTTTATAAAAAGTATTTTTTGATATTTTAACGCATCCATCATTTGCCATATTACGATCCAGACAAACTTCCATGTATTTAGTTTTCCATTTACTTCTAAACCCATGTTCCTGCAAGCGTTTAATAAGACATCTCCATTTCTTTCTATTGTTCTCCTATCATCCCCTATTAAAGTTACATCAGCATACGCCATAACCTGGTGAATACCATTCAACTCTAGGCCCTGGTTGCTATCTTGGGTTTTCCTTATAGCGTATTCCAGAACAAAGTTGAATAATAATGGCGACAATGCATCTCATTGTTTCAGCCATTCTCGACGTGAAAGCTCATGGACAAAAATTTTCCTACCTAGACTTTAATACCTAGAGATTCATTTAAATACATCGTAATTAATCTAATTACCTTTTTCGGTATTCCAAATTCTGTAAGAATATTGTACACTACATGGCCTAACCGAGTCTTAAACATTTCTGAAATCAATAAATAATTGATTAACAGGTGTTTACTAAATATCCGGACTACTGATGAAACCCAATGTATTTAGTTCCTTGGCAACATACAAGAAATGAAAAAAAAAAAAAACACACACACACACACAAAGTAAACAATGAACAAAGTATGATACAAAATTGCACTCACTTTTGTTCGACTACTCCATGTCTGCGGATATAGTACATTGTTTTCTTCGTACTGTTGAAAAGTTTCTGTACAACATTTTTGTACAGTTTTCTCAAGCATAATTTAACACGATCTGCAAGCTTCCTTATGTTCTGTGCTTTCCAACAGTTTCATAGACACGTCCTTTTAAAATGGAGCAAAGTCTTCAATAAATCGTGCTTCTGGCAGATTTTCAGGGTTGTCTTGTTTCTGAACACAATTGACGTTCTGGGCGTTTAGATAATTAACGACAACTTTGGCATAATGCAAGCTGGCTTTTTCTGAACAAAAGACGTAATTATGGTTATAGTTTCGTCGAATGTAAGAAGCAAGTCAATTTTGAACACATTACTTAAGATAAGTATCGGCATTAATGATATCATTTGAGTCTCTGATGAAGGGGGCACTCATTCTGTTTGGGCCAAATCCAATCCATGCCACAATCTTCTTTTCAAACTTCTGTTTGGTTGAAAATTTAACTGTAGTAGGCGTAAAGGATACGTTGAATGAATAAAAATTTCTGTTGCCATGGATACAGAAGTTGGACAGAGTAAAATACAATTCGTCATCTAAGATCCATAAATATTTCGAAAATTTTGGGCAAGCCGACCGCACAACTTTCTCGCTTCACTTTTTTCTCTTTCATTGCGATCAGGAATGGACTTCCTCTTGAGACATGCAACGTTCAGTTTTTTCAAATGTTTTGCAAGTTGTCGCAGACGAACAGTGGAAACATTTAGCACCTTAGCGTTGCAAACTTCCGTCCGTATGGTCAAATTTTCGTGGTAAAATCTGGACCTTTCTTAGAGTCATTAGTTTTGGTGTTCTACGAGACCCCGACTTGCGTGAGATAGGCAAATCTTTCTCAAAATGCCTTAAAATATCATAAACAGTGCTCTTGGATACTCCTTCTTTGTGAAAATTGTTCACTGCATGACTTCTTCCAGCTTTTTTGTTCTCTGAATAGAACTTGTACACCCATTCTCGAAGTATATATTCTTCTGACAACATTTTTCACATTCGTTTGCAATAAGAAGAAAAGACTAAAATGAGTATCAGAAACGAGAAAACATATACTACAAAACCACACTATTAGTTCACGGCACAGTCTCACTTTGCATACTTTGGCATATGTTGAAATTTGACCGGGCTTTTAGTCAACACCAATTATCAGGGTATTATATTCCCGCTTCTTTTCAAAGTACGTTGTCGAATAGTAAACATTAGTTTTGGTAACATGGCTTTGATTTTTTTTTCCTCGTTGATTTCGTTATACCATTTCTTAAGACTTAAGAATTGGATTTCTGGGCTTTCGGTATCTATGGCCATGTTAGCTCGTCACTATGAGGAATGACGTCCCTCAGCGATCACACTATTGGGGAACGGGAAAGAAGGAAGCGGTCTGGGACCTATATGTTAGGTACCATCCCGGTATTTGCCTGATGGGAATGAAGAAAACCCATAAAACCCTCAGTCAGAATGGCTGACCTGAAAAAGATTTTACGC
The DNA here is from genome assembly GCF_964235325.1 of Thermobia domestica. NCBI lineage: Eukaryota > Metazoa > Arthropoda > Insecta > Zygentoma > Lepismatidae > Thermobia > Thermobia domestica. The sequence continues at coordinate 279,068,889 of NC_137455.1, forward strand.
TTTTTCGACCTAGTGTCCTTACCGAGAATCGAACATGAGGTCGCTCTCACCAAAGACGAGAGCATTAGCGACTACACTACGCGGTGCCACTTTATACCATTACTAATGTTGCGAGTACCTGTACCATCTTTGATCTTTATACCGTTGATTTCTATGGGAAATTATGTTTCTGTTTACTTTGATATATTAACCTTTAAACGTCCATTGACGCTACTGCTGCGTCAGGACTTTAAACCTCAATATCTCAGCTCCTAATTAAGGTAGAAAGGAAGAAAGATGGTACCAATGTATTTATGAAGGATTCAGCTTTCCTCCGGTGTGCCTTATATGTATTCGAGGAGCACCACGGCGGGAGGAGGAGGGTAAAGGTCGTGTTTTTAGTTTCTTCAACAGGATTTTTTTGGGGGGGGGGGCATTTCCCTCTCCTCCATAGGGGAAACTCATAAAAAATGGGTATGTGAAGCAATGAAGTAGGCCACAATATGGTAGTATCCTGTATTTGTACTTCTTGCTTATATGCGGGAGTAGAGAATGGACAAATTTGGCCAATTTTTGGAGTTTTTTTTGACGTAAATTACATTTATTTTTACGACAAACATCAATAGTTCAGGTCCTAATTAAGCTAGAAAGATGATTTTATAATTGCACGAATGTTACTTTGTTGGGATCTGTGGTCTATAAGTTTTCCAACGGTGTACGAATCATGACTCTGTGGTAATTAGGGGTGGTCATCAGAGCCACACCATGAGAGTCTACGATTTTGTTAAAATCCCTGGCGGGCGTCTAAAGGTTAAATAGCAGGAAAATAATTTTGAAAGTAAAGGACATGAAATAAATTGGAATGAGTTTTTTTTAAACTTATATCATTAAAATTGCAATTTATTTGAACGAGAAAAGAAGAATAGTTTTCCTATATAATCAATGGGCTATAAAACAAATATGGCGCAGTTATTCAGCACCAATAAACTTTATTTTCTCGACATTTATCATATTATCTATGGTGTTATCGAACACGGTCTGGAGCAATAAGCATGCGTTATTTCACTTAAGTAATGTTAAAATTAGTCATAAATAGTTGTTTTATTTGATATTGTATTAGTTAGTGGTCTCTGTCGCATTTTCTGATGATTATCTCCTTTCATGTTAACATTCTTCTCCTCAATTACGAAATTGTAAACAAAATGACATAAAGAAAACAAAATGTATGAATGAACCGGAAAATAACAAATTTAAATTTCGTTTTTACTTAATATTACTGTAACTATGTAATTCACCTGGAAAATTTCTAACGTTGAACTTTCGACGTGAAAGACATTGAACAAAAGAACCTGTCATGCTTTCAGAAAGACGTTTTGTTGCGTTTATTTCTTTTCCTTTTTTCTTAAAGATAAACCGAAAAATTGTCTTTATTCTTTTGTGGAGATAGCTTCGCTCTATGTTTTCTCCAGTCGGGCAGAGAAAATTGACTGTCCCGGGAATTAAATTGCAAGCAGTGTTGCTATCTCATTGTTTCAACCTATGATTCAAGTGGGAAGCACCTCATTCTTTGTTTTGGGGCACGAAGCAATGTTATCTTGTTTTAAATTGACAGAAGAATTGGAAAGAGATTTTGTTCTTGGAAACATGTTTATTAATGGAGAAACAAACTCGTCTTTCGGTACGGAAAACCCGACTCTCCTTCCTAGTGAGAGGTTGTGAGGTTCTGTAATCCCACGTTAAGCTGAAAGTTCACGTACTATATAATCTCGGTGCTGAAAAGATGTAGAAAACTGTCAACAAACAATAAAGCATTAAAACTGTTGAAGGAAGAAAATATTACATGACACAGGGTTGCATAAGGAAATCGTTTCAACTTTCCACCTACACGCTCTATGGGAGTTCTTCCTACGCGAAATTACACAAAATCTTTCACTCCACTCCAGGATCTTTTGTAATGTAGTAAGGAAAGTGAAAATCAGAAGACTAATATTTGTTAGAATATCTCAAAATTACAAGTAACACTTTCTATACTTTATTTAGCATGAATGCTTTCCATCAAGTAACGATGATTATAGACAATAGAAATTTTAATATTTATTTTAGAATATTGGGATCCAATTTTATTAAATTGTCATGCAGATAAAGAAGGTGCTGATATGAGAACTTTGTAAACTATGCAAGATCATATCCAGGAAATATGAAGTCTAAATTCTCCTCTCGAAAAATGATTGTTATAACGTTTAAGCCACATTTTTAATCTTCGTAATAATGATTTCTTTAAGAAAATTCCTTCAAACTTTCTTTTAGGTATAGACCTGATAGTCGAAATTCTAAGATTATGAGCATCTGAGCATCTCATACATGGCCAAGGGAATAGCAAACACAGATTCACTCTCTAAGGAACAAGGGGAACAGTAGCATTAAAACCATATATAATTATTTGTCTTAAATTGAGTATATGATTTTTCTGTAGTAAAACTTTTTCATTATTATTTTATTTACTTATTTTGAGTTTTGACTTTCTCTGATCTTGCCTGAGTTACCATATCTGATCTTTTTCCTTTTTCAATTTTTTTCTACTCATTTCAAATAAGGAAGTGACATTTAAAGAACCCAATACCGAAAATGCGATTATTCCATAAAATTTACGACCGAAAAGGTAACGAACTAAACATATTACCACCTTTCCATTTACGAAGTATACCTATGTACAGCTTGACGAATTTTCTAGGATCAAACAGAAGGTAACGTTTAAAGTCTCTCAATCTACCACTAGCTGCTAAATAATAATAACAATAATAATAATAATAATAATAATAATAATAATAATAATAATAATAATAATAATAATAATAATAATAATAATAATAATAATAATAATAATAATACAGGGTGACTTTTTAAAACTCACGTATTTCATTTGGGTCTAGGATTTCTAACTGAAGTCCGTTTTCCATGAAGTATGTGGCAAATGATCAAGGAAGGATGGGAGATTTATGGAACTACGTTTGCTGGTTTAAATTTATTTAGGGTAATATCGACAATACCTCAAGAAAAACAGCAAGTATTAGCTAGTGTACCTTACAATTGGAATGAGGTGCAGTGCAGTGTGGAGATTTGAATTTTCTTCGTTAGATGGCAATGGCAACCTCGGCAAGGTCAATAAGAAACAGGAATCTGGGCCGTTGTATTGGGGTGGTGTACAGTTTTGTGATACTGTGTGAGTATGATCAGGACACAGTGAGAATAGTGTACTCTTTGGTGCAACATGCGTTTATCGTTAAAAGGTTTTAGAGAACGGAATCTGTTGTTGCTACGCAAAGGACATTTACAAAGAAATTTGCCTCCGGTTCTGTCCCAGACAGGAACCTAATATAGTTGCTAGTGAATAAACTGGAAGAAATAGGATCACTTCTGAGTGAGACAGGAAAGCGTCTTACCCTGCAGGCGGGTGTTGTGGAAGATGTCAGTTATCGACTCCTTAGGTCGTTCAAGAATCTCTCTGTCGGTTGTCATAAGAAACCGGCTGAAGCTATTGAACATGTGAGAAGGTGTTACCACTAACGCTTAATTTGTATTCTGCAATTTCGCTTCAAAAGTCCAAAACCGCATTCCAATTGTAAGGTACACTGGCGAATATTTACTGTTTTTCTTGAAGCGTGTTCGATATTACCCCGAATGAATTTAAACCAGTAATCATAGTCCCATAAATCTCCGATCCTTCCTTGCTCATTTGCCACAAAGCACACGAAAATGGAACTTCAGTTAGAAATTCTAGACCCAAATGAAATCCGTGAGTTTTAAAATGTCACACTGTATAATTTACGTGTTGTGAGTTACACTTAAAGCGAGACTCATATTTCTCTAACGACATTCAGTAGATTTGATTCTTCTTACCAAAGCTTTGCTTTGTCTATTATTTTCTGCATAATAGATAACAACTTATAAATATTTCTAAAAATTGGATTTAAAAAATGGGGTATCCAAATGAAATCGACCAATTTCCAGATCAAGGGCTGCTAACAAAATTTATTTATTTTTTTACTTTTTTAACCTAAGACTGTACCACATTCAGGGAGTTGTAAACGGGTAATCATTTGTTTTTTAGCCACACAGGTTTGTTTGTAGCGGACACTTTGTATAGGATACACCTGTGTTCTGTGGATATTGAGACGTACTTTAGAACGTCGGAAGAAAGCTCTGAATATTGGTGTTGGAAACCTAAAAATGAACGTTTTGGAATGTACACTCATGTCCAAAATGATTGTTGCATATCTATAACTATCCTCTTGTAAAAATATAATTTGATAATGACTTTGCAGGGTACTTTTAATATTGATACTATGTGTATAATCGGGAAATGTGTGTTTGTGGTGAATCTCATAGGAAAAGAATTATAAATACGAAAATTATAATGAGTAAAAGAAAATGATGCTAAATGGACAGAAAGTTTTATTTTCATTTTATTATTCTCATTTACTGCTCTTTTGACATGAAATTTTCCATATACATGTCTTTGCCGATTATACACACATTACATTATAAGAAATACCGGGCGAATTCGTTATCAAATTATATTCCTACAACAACATATTTATAGACATGCGACAATAATTTTGGACAATAGTGTCTCAGGCATACAATTTTTCTATGTTTCATCAGAAGAAGTGCAGTCAAACGGCAAGAAATTCGAGATTTGCTACTTATAAAAGAAATGTCAATACCAGACCATATCATAGATTTGTACCTCTGACGCAAACATAAATCAGATGTTATGAATTGTCACAACCAAATGAATTTACTGATTGCAGTACTTCAGTACTTCCAGAAAATAGCATGTTGTCATTTGCACCTAATGATACCGTAGTCTGTATTTACGACGATAAATGGCGGATTGAGTGAATTGAAGACATCGGTTAGGACGATCTTCTTGTTCACTTTTGCCATCTCCATGGCCCAAGGACCTCTTTTAAACTAGCTACGAATGACAAGGTGTAGGTGCCAATCTCCGGAAACTTACACCCACAGAGTTCACAGTTCCTACAGGTCATACTCTCAATATCAATGCCAAACCCTGTACACAAATTAGTCAACTGTTTACCTCACTATGTCAACAGCAGCGCTATAGGCAGAAAAGAAATAACAGACGCATTTCGTTTGTGTACAAGATATGATTCATAAATTGTGCACATTTTACCAGTTTAAAATTACTGTCGTGTTATTTTGACCTTTGCTTCAAAGTTTATATCCATGCCTTATGGCGCTTCCTGATATTAAGTCCCAGTAAAGGAAAAACTTGTAACTCAGAAACCACTCAAGTCTCAGTGACGCAATTTTATCCACTTGTTACTACAAAACTACATTCCAAAACGGCCATTTTTAGGTTTTCAACATCAATGTTCAGAGCTTTTCCCCCCAACATTCTAAAGTACATCTCAATGTTCACAGAACACAGAATGTTGTCCATTCCATTATATTTCATATGGTTCTAGTTTGAATTCATTATCTTTAAAACCTAGAAAGTTACAGCGTTTAACGGAATCCTCTGCAAAGTTCAAAATACGCTCACGCGCCTGTACAAAATGACCGCTACGACAAAATCTGCGCTGCTAAAAAACAAATGAATACCCGTTTTCAACTCCCAGAGTATTGTACAAACTTAGGTGGAAAATTAATCAAAAACTAAATTTTGTCAGCAGCCATCATTGGTCGATTTCATTTGGATTGACCCAAATATAATAATCAAAAAACTGCAACTCCTTTAACTTCAGTTCATTAAACAATCTGCTTCCTCTCCAACATTACGTCATTTACCGTCAATCAGTCCCATTCATTCATTGAATAAATCTTCCACATTGTATGTATAGTAAATGCCACTTTGGTGTTTATATTGGAATCTTCATCGTTTAGTAACTATCTACATAGTAGAATTTTTATTACTTATGTTTGTATTGAATTAGAAAAGTTGACAATTTTGTTGATTTTCGTTATTTTTTAGTGATTAAAATGTGTTTAGACTCTCTTGTATGTACAGCAATTTAACAGGAGATAGAAGGAACAAAAAGTAAATTTTACGGAAATGTTATATTTGTATCTGCTTAATCTCATAAGGCAAATATTGGGATGGAAACCACTGTCAAATAATTTAGTTGATTTCCGCCAGATGCCAAAAACGTTTATCTAGTAATTACGAGGCTCTGTACCATTGGTTGTAATTAAGGGGACAGCTGGAATTTGACCATAAAATGTCGCTTGTGTCTATCTGTGATAGAATTCCTCATTATTACTTCTTGGCATATTTCATTATATGCTTAGTTTTGTGATTCATTTTTATAGTAATTAACTGGAAATAAAGAAAGTAATATGTAAAAATTTAAAAAAAAATATATGAACACGAAAATGTAATTATGAATACGTATTTATGAAAGGGAAACAATTATATCTAAACTATTATATTCAATTGAGCATAGCAAATTTCTACTAATCGATTTGATCGCCATTTGTGTATATATGTGAGTGTGTGTCTGTTCGTCTGTCTCTTGCAAAACCTTTCCTATTTCATTAAAATTTCTTATATACCTTTCTCCAACCTTCTGAAATAAGCCTGTACTTTGGGAATTCAATCCATGAAAAATAAGAAGGTAATAGTCATATAATGATGCAAATTTGAACATATGCAGACAAAACAATTTTGTAAAATAGACTACTTAGATTATTCGATTTAAGTAAAACGTAATGTATAGTTTCCTTATATAATTCCTATAATCAACCACAGCTTGACGTTAAATATTACCAAGAAATAAGAGTAAATCTTCCCCTCTCACACATGCTTACCGCACGAAGTTAAAAAATTATGTTCCACGATATACTTTTTAAAATAATATAACATGGCGTATAATTTCTTTGAGACTTGCAAATCATCCCCTCTGGATAGAGCTAAAATCAGTGAAGAATAAAGAGGTGGACTACTTCCCCCCAATCACCAAAAATTAAAAAGAAAATTCAGGATAGCTTCCCTACATATTATTTGACTTCGATAGAATTTTATGATATTTTCTTTGAGCTTTTTCAATAGTTGTTTTAGTGCTTGGAAATGAAATCATTTAGGAATGAACGATCAATTTATCTCCATAATATATGGTTAATGCTCTCCCTGATTTTTAAAAATGTAACAATATAACATTCGTAAAAATATATTAGAATATTATATTTTTTTCAGAATCTTCCCCACTACTTGGATTTAAATCTAATCGAGAACGAGAGAATGTAGTTTTCTCTCCACCCTCATCCCGTGTAAAAAAAAAAAAAAAAAAAAGTGTTCCGCCATTATTTACATAAACATCTATTCAATTTTGAAAACGTGGTGTGAATGTTAGTTGAGACTCACACAATTTTTATTTCTTGAGTTTAAATCTACCCCCTCACCTCTATTCGCGGTTTGATTTTTTTAAATAAAAATGTTTTACAATAGCTTATGTAACAAAATCATTTGATTTTTTTGTGGAATATAGAGTAAATTTTTCTGAAGATTCCCAATCGCCTTTACTGCTTAGAGTTGAAAATAGTCAATAATGATGGAGTGAATCCCTTCGATTCTTAAATAAAGTACTTCCATTTAACAATTCATAAAATTATTCCTATTAATAATACAAAAACATCTCAGTCTGTGAGTAACGCTAATTCTTAATATTAACAATCACCGCTCTGTTACCTTCGCTGTCTGTCTACCTGCCTGCACTTATTTGAAAATAGATAGTGATAAAGGTGAAGTTGAACGCGCTTTGCTATTTAATATTAAAACAAGGGTTGTATTAGATGCAAGTAAGATTGCGATTACTTATGTAAAATCCACAAGTATTTGAGGCCTATTCCGGAAGAAGGACACATAGACTGTTTTCGTGAATGGAGAAAAAGAGCCTTAAAAAGTTTATTAGAATATATAACAATAACATAATCTTGCAAATACCTGTTACAGGTTTTCTTAATATAAATGATCTTTTTGCCTAATAAATAGGTTGTATTAAATGAAAACAATATTTTATTTTAAATATTTATTAACATATTTGTATAAAATGTTATGTGCCCTTTTTTCGAAAATCCTTGTTGGTTGAAGAAATAGCACACTATTAATGCATCACAATAATGTCTTTATCCTAAATAAAGCAAATATAAGCTATTACCCATGGCAATAGATGTATTATGGATTTAGTCCTGTTCATACTCATTCAATATATATTCAATCCAGTTGCGGTCTTCAGCTGACAAGAATTTCATTAAAGACCACACATCTTTCTATTTCTGTTCGCTCACTCCAGCAAAAGGAACAGGGTTAGGGTATATCACTCAATTCTTCGATATTAGTTTTTGAAAAATAAGATGTTGGCATGTTGACATGTACGTAATAGAACACAGCAGAACGCCTGATACAGTGTACTTTATCATTACATATTACATAATGGTATAGTTTGAAGTTTTTGATGATGGGTTGGGACGAAAGAAAGGATCAAGAGCTGAGTCCCAATCCTTAATCAAATCTTTATCCATTGTCAGTTCAAAAGTGATGGATTTTGTTGACGGGTAACGATGGCTTCTAACCATGGCTTAGCAGATCCGATTCGCTCCAAGATTTGTTTCGAACAAACCCGAAGTTGCGGTCGCACTGGCTAAACGAGTATCCACGCACATGATATAAAAAATTATTTCCACTTTATGAATTTTAGCGAACCAAGAACAATATTTTGTTATTGTAGTGTTTTTGTTTTCTTCACCTGTAGCATCATACAACAATACTACTGTTCTTAGTTATGAAACTTGCTGAGGTTCTTTTTTAACCAGTCAAATAAAAAAGAAGCTACAGCTGCTAGGGTCTGAAGTCAGCTGTGCGCCAAAACAGTAGTGCAAAGGCTTACACAAACAATATCGCCAGTCTGCCAAAAATAAAGATGTCGAGATGAAATTTTCACACCACCTACAGTATAACATGGCGGTTCGTTTTCAATGATTTCCGGAAAAAGGGCACATAGGCCTATATGCCCTTCTTCCGCAATAGGCCTCTTTTATTCCACTTAAAGCAAAATGTAATTTATTAAGTAAGCGACATGAACACAGTACAGAAACTATAAACAGTTGTTACCATTAGCCTTAGGAAAATGCAACATTTAACAAGCTTTACTGCCTACTCCTATGCATTAATTAGCATTAATGAGGCATGTTTTTCAAAAATACGTCAAATCCTCCCGACTTGATAGATATATATGCAATGCCTGTTCGTGATTCAATGAAGATTCATAGAGAGACACAAAATGTCCAATTTTAGACAGAAGGATAGACGTGGTTCATGGAAGTCCCCCTTTCTTTCAACTATACGGACAACTTGACACTTGGAAACAAATGTTCATTTCCTGAGATGTAGGCTATAAAAACAGAGATTTTACTGAACTATGTGGTGGACAAACACCGTGTGCATGGGTTTCCTCGGGTTCTCCCGTTTCCTCCCAATCTCTTCATTTCACCATTTCATTCATTCCTCATCATTACCGTTTCCTTTAGCCTTGCCGGCATAATCATGGAATGTAAAACTAAACAAACAAACAAACAAACAAACAAACAAACAAATAATAATAATAATAATAATAATAATAATAATAATAATAATAATAATAATAATAATAATAATAATAATTCTCGAAGACGGCAGCAAGAAGATCCTCATTCTATCGACATAGCTTAACAAGCATTTAAAGACAACTTACGTAAGAGTAAGAGGTTTGACATGTGTAACTTAATGCTTTATTATTTAGCTGCTTATATCTCGTTAAATACAGGATACATAAATCTTAAAATACATAAATGAATAAGCCATCCATTTACACAAATTTTATCCAAACAAAGTCATAACATACGTAATGCGTTGTGTGATGTGTTACCTGATGATTTGACAGGATTATATTTTGGAATGTGAGTTGGTGAAGTGTCTCTTCCGCTGCTAGTTAAGACTTTAGTTACCTGACTGTTAGAATCAACCTTTTTTACGTGCTGCTATATTTCTTTTCAAAATTCAAATAGTATTTTTCCTATATCCTTGATGTATGTTAAACGTGAAAACTAATGATACAGAGGTTGATTCAATTATATTGAACCAATTCAATGTGCAACCTTACAGCGCGTGCATAACTCATTGCTGAGATAGCCAGAGGCAAGCAACAGTATCTCATTAGTCATGCAGTAGAGCAGTGTGGTCAAGCATAGTTTGATGCCGCCAAAAATGAACAGATTCTGGAAGTTCATTGTGGCCCTTTTAGACGCTAAGTTCACGGCGTCGCGCATCGTAGAAATGTGGCAACTGCGTAAATTATGTGTAGGGAGGAGGCGATGGAGGCTACAATTAATTAACGATATCGAAACATAAAAATCATCTGACGTTGAAGATGTTAGGCGAGGATCGTCGAGCATGGAAAATTCTCAGTTGCGGAAAGTTCATTAGGTTTGATTTCGGGTTTAGCTCCCCTTCAGCAGCGAGACTATATGAGACATGGATTTATAGCTTAACGTAGGATCCGAACTACATGAACTCTCGCCGAGAATCGAATCCCGGTCTCGCACCCCAAAGGCGCGTACCCTAACCGTTTTATCTACGAGGGAGCTCAGTTGTGGCAAGTGATCTACCAACAATGGCAGAATATCTATGGTGATGATGATTTTAATACTAGAATGTCGACTTTTATTATATAATTTTACAAGCAATGGCAATACCTTGACTTCTTGGTACATTTGATATTCGGTAAAGCACTTTCACATGTGATCTTTCTGTTTAAATCTTTCTGCGATACTGGCTATAACATCTGGATCTTTCGTATTTTTTCTTGTATACAATTGCGCTATCTTGTTGATAAATTCACTTCCTTTACCACTATGTAAAACGAATGGTTTACCCTCTGGAAAAATTATTTTAAAACCATTCACTATGCCATTTATACCATTAGCACATTTTTTAACTTTACTAACAGAGCTCAATTATCCCAATTAAATACAGGGTGGTCCATAAGTTTTAGTACAGTGGATTATTTTGGAAACAAACGTGATTAAAGCTAATCTGACTAGCAGAGGGCGGACTTGCGAAAAGGAGCTACCGATTGGTGCATGCCTGCTGATCTTGGATCCAGGTTATTATTTTGAAATAGGAAGGTCGGCATGTGACACTTCAGTTAACGCAGAAATGCGTTATTATGTTCCGTTCCATAGTTAACGGTTTTCTGTTTCTGTGCAAGGAACATGGCACTAACGCTGCAAGAAAGATGTGACGCCCTAAATTTGACATATTTTCTTTTCGTTGCAGGTAGAGTGAGATGACACTGACAAAGCAGAAAACAATTGAGATCGTTCTAATGTCTGGGGAAAGAAGCAGTCGTGTGATTGCCCAGGACTTCAATGCGTACCACCCCGAATGACCTGCAATAAGCCAGAACACCGTTAGCTAACTCATTAGGAAATTCAGTGTAACCGGTAATGTTACCGACAAACCACGGTCAGGTCCCCCACGAACCGACAGATGAGGAAACATCCACAATGGTGGTGGCTGCGAGTGTGAAAAGTCCGAAGCGCAGCACAAGACAACTATCAGCGATAACAGGCGTACCACGTGCTTCCGTGATGAGGATTCTCCATACGAACAAGTGGCACCCTTCAAGATGCAGCTTGTCTCCAATCTTTCAAGGATGACCCAGACCGCCGCATGGAATTCGCCAATTGGGCTTTGTCACAATATGACCTAGATCCGCATTTCCCAGCCAGCGTTCTCTTCACAGACGAGGGAAACTTTTATTTGGATGGGGAAGTGAATCGCTAATACATGCAATATTGGTCGGATGCAAACCCAGATGCGATCAATCCCTGCAAAAGGGTTACTCCTGCCCATATCATGGTGTGGTGTGGCATATGAAACACATCGATCATAGGACCCTTATTCATTCCTGGTACCCTAAATGGTGTTCGATATTTGGACATGTTACAGGAGTTCGTGCTTCTGTTGCTTCTCCGCCCTGATGCCACCTTGCCGTTATATTTTCAGCAAGATGATGCCCAACCGCACTATGCGCTGCCTGTGCGGGAATGCTTGGATCTGCATTTTCCTGGACGTTGGATCGGTCGCGAGGCCCTGTGGAGTCGCCAGCCCGGTCGCCGGATCTCACTTCCTTGGATTTTTTTTTTTGGTGACAATTAAAACACCTAGTGTATTACAAGAAGATTCGGGATGTTGCATACCTACAGGCACTATTCAGGACGCCTGTGATAGCATGGTCCCCGCTGTGTTGTTACGGGTTCAGGAGTACTGGATTAAGAGACTCCGGTTGTGTGTTGCAATGGACGGGCAACATGTGGAGCACATCCTGTAGGTGGGACTGTGGGGCGTCATAAATTTGGAACGGAACATGTAAAGTATTTCTGCTTGAGGGACTGCATTCCCCTGCAAAAACAGTGTTAATTGATGTGTCACATGGCTATCTTCCCATTTGAAATAAATAATCTGGATCCAAGATGGCGACCATCAAGATGGCCGCCATTCACCACGCATGCATCAATCGGTAGCTCTTTTACCCAAGTCCGCCCTCCGCTAGTCAGTTTGCTTTAATCTTGTTTGTTTCCAAAATAATCCACTGTACTAAGACTTATGGACCATCCTTATGGACTAGTATGTACACTCATGTCCAAAATGATTGTCGCATATCTATAACTGTCTTCTTGTATGAATTTGATTTGATAATGATTTTGCAGGGTATTTTTAATACTGGTACTATGTGTATAAACGGGAAATGTATATTTGTGGTAAATTTCATAGGAAAAGAATTATAAATACGAACATTAGAATGAGTAAAACAAAATGTTGCTAAATGGACAAGAAAGTTTTATTTTCGTTTTATTGTTCTTATTTACTGTTCTTTTGACATGAAATTTGCCACATACATGCCACATACATGTCTTTGCCAATTATACACATACTAACATTGTAAGAAATACCTGGCTAATTCGTTATCAAATTATATTAACACAACAACATATTTATAGACATGCGACAATAATTTTGGACATTAATGTACATCAATTACTGTAAGTACGTACGTAACAATAATTGGTCTTGTATTTTTAAATCTTTGTAGGTAGTTTAAGCAACATTTTCAGTGTTCATCATTATCTTTCATAAGGTAAAAATCTCTAATAAAAAAGACAACATACTGGTCGGTGTAGCTTACACAAAGGCTGATTGTTTAACCAGAATTTTATTTTTGCTAAGGATATAGATTTTCCAGTTAATAACCATGTTTTTTTTTTCGTAGTGAAAAATGAAGCTTGAAGTTCTGAGTTGTAATAAATCCGTGTAACGTGGGATCCTGTCACCACGGAATGGCGCGTCATCAGGTGGCGGATCGAGGAGAAGGTCTCTAGATATAGAGGTTAGCTGCGAATATACTGATAACCAGTCGCGGACAGACGACTAGGAGTGGTCCTCCGGTTTGGGTACAAAACCTCGCCGCGACAACCTCGCGGACCAAAACCTTGCCTGGCCAAAACCTCGCCTCCCAAAACCTCGCCGGGCCGAAACCTCGCCGCACGAAACGTCGTGCTACAAAATCTCGCCTGGCCAAAACCTCGCAGCCCAAAACGTCGCGGGCCAAAATCTCGCCTGACCAAAACCTCGTTGTAATGATCTCGCGACACAGAATCTCACCTGATCTAAATTAAGCGAGACGTAGTGTCGCCTGGAAAGAAATGTCGTCAGGATAAAACCTCTTCACGACGATTTCTTCAATGTAGAATGTTCTATATATTACTATATGTATATATTTAGTAATAACACATAATTACATTAAAACAATGACAAGAAAAATTCTAACGCATGCTTTGGAAATCTATATATATAAAAATTAAATGACTATGTTTGTTACATTATAGCTCTTGAGCCATGCTACCGATCTCAATCAAATTTTCAACATAGATGAGGTTCGAGCCTAGGATGTCTTTTATAGTTTCACTTTGTCGGCACAACAAAAGGAAGTGGTATATATATATATATATATATATATATATATATATATATAGATAGATATAGATATAGATAGATATACAGAGCCGTAGCTAGAGATTTCGGCGCCCGGGGCGAAGTAGAATTCGGCGCCCCTACTCTCACCACACCGAAAATGGAGTCAAAGATTGACCAACGCTACGCCATCAAGTTTTGTGTCAAACTAAAAGAGACGTTCACCGAGACCCAGGAACTGCTCAAGGAAGCCTTTGAGGAAGATGTGATGTCCCGTACTCGGATCTTTGAGTGGCACAACGCCTTCAGGGAAAGCCGGGAGGACGCCGATGACGAATCACGCTCTGTGAGGCCGTCGACGTCGAAAACCGATGAAAACGTCGACCGAGTTCGCGAATACCTGAACCTGGACCGTCGGACAACCCTCCGGGAGATCAGCGAAGAACTTAATTTGACATATTATGCAGTGCAAAAAATTGTGACTGAAGAATTGAACATGCGGAAGGTGTGCGTCAAACTGGTCCCCAAGGTGTTGGCTGAGGAGGAAAAAGAACTGCGAGTGAAAATGAGTCGTGAAGTGCTGGATTGTGTGGAAGCCGACGAAGAGTTAATAGACAGTGTGATCAGTGGTGATGAAACATGGTGCTACGAGTACGACCCCTCGGTGAACTTGATGGCGTAGCGTTGGTCAATCTTTGACTCCATTTTCGGCGCTCAAAAAACGTGACCGACGACCAAAACGACGTTCGCGCGGACAGCGATGCTTTCTCAACCGCTGCTCGCAGCGCACTGGGCTAAGTTTCGCTTGAAAGAGGAAGGTCCCGCGCACATTTCCCCCACCCCTCACATTTTTCGAACGCCAGGGAACCGCGCGGCGGGAAAAGTTCCGGTACTTTTCAATCACACCCTGTATTTTCAAACCGATTATAGGGAACGAACTCTGCATAAGGAAAGTAATGACAACGGTGTTAGACTTGTGAACTTTGCAACATCCAAAAACCTAATCGCAAAGAGTACAAAATTCTCACATCGCGATGTTCATAAATACACTTGAACATCACCAGACGGAAAAACACATAATCAAATTGATCACGTTTTAGTAGATAGAAGAAGGCAATCTAGCATAATTGCTGTCCGGTCGTTTAGAGGCTGATTGTGACACTGAACACTACCCGGTAGCAGCGATAATACGAGAAAAATTATCGTTGAATAAAGTTAATATTCAATGTCCCAAAACGGAGAGATTTAATTTAAAGAAATTAGAAGAGAGCCGGGTAAGAGAGGAATACCAGATTGAATTTGGAATAGATTCTCAGCTTTAGAAGATTCGGTGTGCACTAGTGTTGAGGATACTTGGATTGAAATTAGAGATAGCATTAAAAGTTCAGCAAAAGAAAAATTGACACACGCGGAAATACGTAGGAATAAATCATGGTTCGACCAGTAATGCATTAAACTAGTAGAGAAGAGAAAACACGGAAACTTACGCTGGCTATAAAATCCGAATGAAATAACTACACAAAATTTCTCAGATATCACGCGGCAAACTTCCAAAACTTTTAGAACAAAGAAGCGCGATTTTTTGAAAGCTAAAATTAAGGAACTTGAAGATAATAGTAAAAATAAAAATATTCGGGATATGTATAGGGAGATCAGCGAATTTAAGAAAGGCTATCAACCTCGTGCTTATATATTAAAGAAAGCTGACGGAGCATCTTAAATAGATGGAAAGATTTCTTTGACGATTTGCTGAACACGCAACCTAAAACTAATGTATCTGGAGAAAAGGAGATATACACCGCAGAATAGTATATTCCAGAACCCAACCAAGTAGAAGTAGAAAACGCTATAAAGAAATTAAAGAAACACAATTCTCCGGGTGTAGATGAAATTCCGGCTGAGTTAATTTTAGCTGGAGGCGAAAAATTGTGGAACAAGATACACGAACTCATTCTCCTTATCTCGAACAAGGAAGAATTGCCAGACGAGTGAAAAGAATCAATCACTGTTCCAATTCACAAGAAAGGCGACAAAACTGACTGTAATAATAATCGAGGCATTTCTCTTCTGTCAACATCCTATAAAATTCTTTTAAATATTCTATTAGCAAGATTGACCCCATACGCAGATGAAATTATTGGAGATTATCAGTGCGGATTTAGACGAAATCGATCAACTATCGACCAAATATTTACCATTCGCCAAATACTCGAAAAAAAGTGAGAATACAATACCCCGATACATCAACTATTTTTTGATTTTAGAAAGGCGTACGACTTGGTTAGGAGACAAACATTATACAACGTTCTTACAGAACTTGAAATAGCGAGAAAAGTAATTAGATTAATTAAGATATGTTTAAATGAATCCCAACGTAAAGTCCAGGTACGAAAATTTTTGTCCACGAGCTTTCACGTCGAAAATGGTTTCAAACAAGGAGATGCGTTGTCGCCATTATTATTTAACTTTGTGCTGGAATAGGCTATAAGAAAAATCAAAGATAGCAACCAGGGCCTAGAGTTGAACGGTATTCACCAGGTTATGGCATACGCTGATGATGTAAATTTAATAGGGATGATAGGAGAACAATAGAAAGAAATGCAGAGATCTTATTAAACGCTCGCAGGGACATGGATTTAAAAGTAAATGCAGAGAAAACTAAAAATATGGAAGTTCGTCGGGACCGTAATACGGCAAATTATGGATGCGTTAAAATATTAAATAATATTTTTGATAAAGTGGATACTTTCAAACATCTAGGATCAGTATTAACAGACGAAAATCATATTCACGAAGAAATTAAATGTCGACTAAAAGCAGGGAATTCGTGTTACTATTCGGTTGAAAATCTCATGCCGTCGCGAATGTGGTCGAAGAATTTGAAGCTTAAAGTATATAAAACTATAATCATGCCTGTTGTTCTGTATGGTTGCGAAACATGGTCGCTTACTCTGAGGGAAGAACATAGAATGAAAGTATTTGAGAACAAGATCTTGAGACGATATGCTGACCCAAGAGGAACGGGAGTGGAGAATGGCGGAAACTTCATCACGAGGAACTACATAATTTATATGGTTTACCCAACATTGTTAGCGTCGTCAAGTCTAGGAAGCTTAGGTGGGCAGGTCATGTAGCTAGAATGGAAGACAGTAGAAACGCTTTCAAAGTCTTAACTGGAAGACCAATCGGAAAACGACAATTAGGTAGAACTAGGCGCAGATGGGAGGACAATATTAAGATGGATCTCGCAGAGATAGGGATACGAAGTAGAAATTGGCTCCAATTGGCTAAGGATAGAAGTCAGTGGAGAGCTTTTGTGAACGCGGCATTGAATCTCCGGGTTCCATAGACCATAGAGTTAGTTTGTTAGTTAGTTGTAATAAATATTTCTCTACTTTTTGTTCATGGCTTGTACATTGAACTTTCAGGAATGACACATTTTGTTTTTAATCACACTTCCTCATCTTCAACGCTTGAAGGGAACAATTACGATTTAAAATATATTTAAGTCTTTGGGATTACCAATTAATTCTTGAGGTATGTTTAATGTTGCTAGATAATTACAAAGCAATTCTCAATCTACAGAATTTGCGTGTTTTCTCGGTCGAGTCAAATCACAAATTAAATCTGTAATGATAGATCCTTCCAGTATTTGGTCATTGATGTGCATTTACCTTTTATTCTTCCATGTGGTTGGACCAACTTGCATTAGTCGTTGAAATAGTATCAGTGGTAGAGCGTTCACCTTTGGTGCTTGGGGTCCCGGGTTCAAACCCTGCTCCCGCCAAGTGAACTTTGTGGTGGACAAACACCGTGTGCGTGGGTTTTCTCCGGGTTCTCCCGTTTACTCCCACTTTCTTCATTCCACCATTTCATTCATCTCTCATCATAACCGTCTCCTTTAGCCTAACCGGCATAACCGTGGGACGTAAAACTCAAAGATTTCATTTCATTTCATTTCATTTAGTTGAAATAGTAATTGTGCTATTTTAAGATATATTTGCAGTAATATTTCTCGTTTAAAACAATCATCCTTCAAAACATCTTGGTCAGATTTCATAGAAGTAATTAACATATGTATTGTTTTTCTTCTTTACATACAGCATAAAAGTATCTCCGTAGTATCAACATGCACGGCAGTGCATGGCAGCCAAGTTCCGCGAAGCAAATGAACTGGCCTGCACTGCCGTAAGCATATTATACACGAACAAGAGTTTTGGGTAAAATCGCTGATTTCGAGGGTTTGTAAAAACGATTCTATTAAGGGTAGAAACATGAAATTTAGAATGTAAGGAGATATCCCACAGATGTATTCATATGCCAAATCTCACATTCCTACCTTCAACCATATTCGAGTACTGGACCCCCAAATTATGCAGTTTTCAGGCTCACTGACTCACTGACTCACTCATCAAATTGATTAGGTACTTCCCAATTAGATAGAAAAATGAAACTTTGCATAAAGGTACCCTACAATAACTTGAGTATGGAAAAAGTCCAAAATCTGAGGAATGTTCTATGGGAAATTTTTTGTGGGCAAAAAACTGTCCTTAGCCAGGAAAAAAATCGTTTCACTCACTCACTCATCAAATTGATTAGGTACTTCCCAATCAGATAGAAACGTGAAACTTTGCATAAAGGTACCCTACAATAACTTGAGTATGGAAAAAGTCCGAAATCTGAGGAATGTGCTATGGGAAATTTTTTATAGGCAAAAAACTGTCCTTAGCCAGGAAAAAATCGTTTCACTCACTCACTCATCAAATTGATTAGGTACTTCCCAATGAGATAGGAACCTGAAACTTTGCATAAAGGTACCCTATAATGACCTGAGTATGGAAAAAGTCCGAAATCTGAGGAATGTGCTTTGGGAATTTTTTTATAGGCAAGAAAATGTCCTTAGCCAGGAAAAAAAATCGTTTCACTCACTTACTCATCAAATTGATTAGGTACTTCCCAATTAGATAGAAACGTGAAACTTTGCATAAAGGTACCCTACAGTAACTTGAGTATGGAAAAAGTCCGAAATCTGAGGAATGTGCTATGGGAAATATTTTATATGCAAAAAACTGTCCTTAGCCAGGAAAAAAAATCGTTTCACTCACTCACTCATCAAATTGATTAGGTACTTCCCAATGAGATAGGAACCTGAAACTTTGCATAAAGGTACCCTACAATAACTTGAGTATGGAAAAACTCCGAAATCTGAGGAATGTGCTATGGGAAATTTTTTATAGGCAAAAAAATGTCCTTAGCCAGGAAAAAAATCGTTTCACTCACTCACTAATCAAATTGATTAGGTTCTTCCCAATGAGATAGGAACCTGAAACTTTGCATAAAGGTACCCTATAACGAAATGAGTATGGAAAAACTCCGAAATCTGAGGAATGTACTATGAGAAATTTTTTATAGGCAAAAAACTGTCCTTAGCCAGGAAAAAAATCGTTTCACTCATTCACTCATCAAATTGATTAGGTACTTCCCAATCTGATAGGAACGTGAAACTTTCCATAAAGGTACCCTACAATAACTTGAGTATGGAAAATGTCCGAAATCTGAGGAATGTGCTATGGTAATTTTTTTATATGCAAAAAACTGCTCTTAGCCAGGAAAAAAAATCGTTACACTCACTCACTCATCATATTGATTAGGTACTTCCCAATTAGATAGAAACGTGAAACTTTGCAAAAAGGTACCCTACAATAACTTGAGTATGGAAAAAGTCCGAAATATGAGGAATGTGCTATGGGAAAGTTTTTATAGGTAAAAACTGTCCTTAGCCAGTTAAAGATCATTTTACTCACTCACTCATCAAATTGATTAGGTACTTCCCAATGAGATAGGAACCTGAAACTTTGCATAAAGGTACCCTATAACGAAATGAGTATGGAAAAAGTCCGAAATCTGAGGAATGTGCTATGGGAAATTTTTTATAGGCAAAAAAATGTCCTTAGCCAGGAAAAAAATCGTTTCACTCACTCACTCATCAAATTGATTAGGTTCTTCCCAATGAGATAGGAACCTGAAACTTTGCATAAAGGTACCCTATAACGAAATGAGTATGGAAAAACTCCGAAATCTGAGGAATGTGCTATGGGAAATCTTTTATGGGCAAGAAACTGTCCTTAGCCAGGAAAAAAATCGTTTCACTCACTCACTCATCAAATTGATTAGGTACTTCTCAATGAGATAGAAACCTGAAACTTTGCATAAAGGTACCCTATAACGACCTGACTATGGAAAAATTCCGAAATCTGAGGAATGTGCTATGGGAAATTTTTATAGGCAAAAAACTGTCCTTAGCCAGGAAAAAAATCGTTTCACTCACACACTCATCAAATTGATTAGGTACTTCCCAATGAGATAGAAACTTGAAACTTTGCATAAAGGTACCCTACAATAACTTGAGTATGGAAAAAGTCCGAAATATGAGGAATGTGCTATGGGAAAGTTTTTATAGGCAAAAACTGTCCTTAGCCAGGTAAAGATCATTTTACTCACTCACTCATCAAATAGATTAGATACTTCCCAATGAGATAGAAACCTGAAACTTTGCATAAGGATACCTTATAACGACGTGAGTATGGAAAAAGTCCGAAATCTGAGGAATGTGCTATGGGAAATTTTTTATATGCAAAAAACTGTCCTTAGCCAGGAAAAAAATCGTTTCACTCACTCACTCATCAAATTGATTAGGTACTTCCCAATGGGATAGAGACGTGAAACTCTGCACAAAGGTACCTTATAATGACTTGAGTATGAAAAAAGTCCGACATTTGAGGAATGTTCTACGGGAAAGTTTTTATAGGCAAAAAACTGTCCTTAGCTAAGTAAGAAATAGTTTCACTCACTCACTTATCAAGTTAACTAGGTACTTCCCAATGGGATAGAAGCCTGAAACTTTGCATAGAGTTACCCTATAATGACTTGAGCATAGAAAAATTCCGAAAAGTGTGACATGTGTTATAAGAAATTTTTTACTGGCGAAAAACTGTTTTTAGCCAAGTAGAAATCGTTTAATTCTCTCAATCATCAAATTGATTAGGTAATTCCCAATGAGGTATAGACGTGAAACTTTGCATAGAAGCACCCTATAATGACTAGAGTACAGAAAAAGTCCAAAATGTGATTAATGTGCTAGGGGACTTTTTTTATGGGCTAGAAACTGTCCTTAGCCAAACATAAATATGTTCGTCTTCTCACTCATCAAACTGATTAGGTACTTTCCAATGAGATAGAGACGTGAAACTCTGCATAAAAGTACTGTACCTTATAATGGCTTAAGTGTGAAAAATTCCGAAATATGAGGAATGTGCTATTGGAAATTTTTCGTGGGCGAAAAACTGTCCTTACCAAAGCACGGTTCATTCAGTCACTCATCACATTGATTTGTTAGTTTCCAATGATAATGACGTGAAGCTGTGCATAAAGGTACCTTATAATAACTTGAGTGTGAAAAAAAGTCTTAAATGTGAGGAATGTGCAATGGGAATTTTTTATGGGTGAAAAACTATTTTTAGCCAAGCAGATATCGGTTCATTCATTCACTCGTCACATTGATTAAGTACTTGTTTATGAAATATTGACGTAAAAGTCTGTATATTGGTACCTGATAATGACTTGAGTATGGAAAAGGTTTGAAATTTAAGTAATGTACTAAAGGAAATTTTTATGGGTGAAAACTGTCCGTAGCCAGGCAGAAATCGGTTCACTCAATGATTGACTCGTTCATAGCATTAATTAGGTACTTCCCAATGAGATAGAAGGATGAATCTCTGCATAAAGGTACCTTATAATGATTTGAGTATGGAAAATGTCCGAAATTTAAGGAAGTGCTATGGAAAAATTTTATGGGTGAAAACTGTCCTTAGTCAAGCAGAAATCGGTTCACTCACTCGCTCATTACATTGATTTTGTATTTCCAATTAGATAAGTCGTAAAACTCTGCATAAAGGTATCTTATAATGACCTGAGTATGGAAAAAGTCCGAAATGTGATGAATGTGTTATGGGAAATTTTTTACAGACGAAAAATTATCCGTAGCCATTAGGTACTTCCCAATGAGATGAAGATGTAAATGTCTACACGAAGGTAGCTTATAATGGCTTGAATACGAAATTTAAGGAATGTGCTATGAAATTTTCTATGGGCGAAAAATTGTCCTTACTCAAACAGAGATCGGTTCATTTACTCACTCATCATTGATTAGGTGCTTCCAAATGAGATAGAGAATTGAAACTCTGCATAATGGTACCTACCTTACGTAATGACTTGTGTAAGAAAAAGGTTCCAAATTTAAGGAATGTACTATGGGAGTTTTTGTGGGCGAAAAACTGTCCATAGCCATTAGGTACTTCTTAATGAGATAAAGATGCGAAACTCTCCATAAAGGTACATTATAACGGCTTGAAAATGAAATTTGAGGAATTGGCTACGGAATTTTTTTCAGTAGCAAAAAAACTGTCCTTACAATCAGAAATCGGGAACGATTCCGTTATTGAACACATCATGTGATTAGTGATAATGTTGTCAATCGTCTGAGTGGTCGAGTTGGTGCCCTCCTCGCTGGTGCATTGGCTATACTTAACATACGTTATCCATATGTTACATACGCACTGCCCTCTTTCCCACTTAGATATTACACAATGTCGTTGCAGGATGTCTGACATCTAACAGTCTTCCGTACATTACGCACGTCAGCTATAAGTTACATACGGCCACTTGTATGTGAGATCCTGACCGCCTTCATACAGTCTTTTCGTTCGTGTGGAAAGTATGTTTATTCGGAACACTTATACGGAAAGTACATTCAAATATACTTTTTCAGTTATACGTTTAGTGTACGTTAAGTCCAACAACTACAGGATTTAGACATTAACAAACGTTTTACGTACACCACATACAGTTTTTCTCAGTGTGCGACTAAAATAAGTGAAAGCTAGTAATAAGTAGTTAAGCAAGTTAATGAGGCACGTTCTGTGAATCAGTTAACTTTTAAAACCGTGGACTAAGACACGTACATACTGCCGTAAATTTTGTGGTTGGAAACCCAGACAAGGAAAGCCAATATTTTGTCTTTTTTCGGTGAATATTTTTCTTTTGTTGCAGTCATTGGTATTAAATAGATATTGAAATTAATTTGATAAGTAAGATAATGTAGAGGTGAGAATTTTTAAAATTAATGAAGTTTTCGAAGAATGAGAAATCCAATTGTTCGAATTTATGTGAAACTAGCAGCAATGTGTAACCGATTTCGTAAATATATTGGTACCAGAGTTATATTATAGTTACCACAGTCGTTATGTAAAAATGTTCTAGATGCTTCGTGTCTCTATCTGTGAACAGTGTGCGAATCTCTTACGTTTCAGCCTTTTGATCAACAGTGAATTTCCTGCCTTTGCTCTTCATATTTCCTGAATTTGCCCTCCTGGGGATTCGCCCCCACACCCCCTCCTTTGCTCGGCCTACTTCCTCACACCTCTTAAGCTTACAATTCCCGAATTTCAAGTTTCTTTTCCTATTTCAACTTTCTAAAAGATAAGATTTTCTATTCCAGGAAAACGCCTATTTAAATAACATAGTGATTTCTTCATCTTCCTTTAAACTTCTTAAAAATTAAAAATATTCAATTTTAGCAATTTTCCTGTTGGTTAGTCCCGGGAGGATACAATCATGACAAATTTCATTATTCTAACCCTGCCGATAGTGCCTAAACATTTTGGGGTTTAGAAGACGTCCAATATAAATAACATGGAAAAGGTTTTTCTGTTCCCTATAAAACCACTCTAAATTTGGATATTTTCATTTTTACTAACTTACTTAGGTAATACTAACGAAAACGTTGAAGCATACCGAATTTCACGTTTGTATTCCAATTTCAAGTACCTAAAATATGAGATTATTTGTCCAAAAGAAGGCCTATTTAAATAGAATGGGGAATTTCTTTATCTCCCCTTTAGACTCCCTAAAAATTAAAAATATTCACTTTTGGCAATATTTCTGTCGGTTAGTTCCGAAAAACTACAATCACGTCAAATTTAATCATTGTAGCCCTACAGGAAGTGCCGTATGATTTTGGGGTGTAAAAGGTGTCCCATATCAATACGTACCATGGGAAAGAATTTTTAGTTCCCCAGAAAACCACTCTAAAGTTGGAATTGTTTATTTTTACTGATTTACTTAGGTGATACTAATGAAAACGTACAAGTATACCGAATTTCAATTTTTTATTCCAAGTTCCTAAAACATGAGATTATATGTAAAAAAAAAAAAATACATTTAAATAACATGGGAAAATTCTTCATTCCCCTTCATCATTTCAACTTTCCACGTCAACCGGAAGCACCCCTTTAATTTATGCCAGTTCATGTAGCTTTATATACAGTTAGGATATGTTGGTGGCAAATATTATTAAGTTTACAAGCTATTTGAAAGGTGTATATCATTGGAAGGAAAACCCGAGGCAGTATGAAACTGCGCAACATGCGCGTCATGTAATGAACTCCATAATTTCGCAATGTGAAAAGGTAGAGAACAACTAGGTATATTGAAAAACCAGCTATGTCTAGTGAGGATTCAGCATCAAGGGTTTTGGGCCCTGTTGATAGTCTTCGTATTTAGGCAATGAAAAATGAGATGTTAGCGATCGTGATTTTGTAGTTCGGGTAAATGAATTGGTCTCATTTGGACATAACGCTCTTACAGATATTTGATAGAATAAATCCTCCCCGCTGTTTATGTGGCTAGCATGTGCGCCTTTCTTGTACAGGTCTTGGATTCGATTCCCGGTGGGAGAGCCCTTGGGAAATAATGTTGTATGTGACACATTATGACTCCTTTAAAAATGTACAATTTTAAATTTAAATCCAGCAATATGCCACAATTGAGAATTCCAATATACGATATTAACATGGTGAACTACAAAAAGAAGTGAAATACGAACAAAAACACCAGAGGTGCAAAAAGTGCAGCCAAGTTCGTCAGCCTCAAAAAGTATTGAGATGAGGATGGATGAGCCAAGTTCCTTGGCCACTGCATCTAAAAGGAACACTGGAACTTGGCGCGAGGTGTCAAGGAAAATTTAATTTAATTTAATTTAATTTAATTTAATTTAACAATCACCAGATACAGCTCAGAGGTCATTTTACACTGGATATTCAACAACAATAATAACAATGGAAAGGATTTGGGAAGGTATCGGCCAGGGCCTGTTTAGTAGGTACCATCCCGGCATTTGCCTGGTAGGACTGAGGGAAACCCTGGAAAACCTCAGTCAGGATGGTCGGCAGCGGGATTCGAACCCACGACCTCCCGAATATGAAGCCAACGCTCTACCACTTGAGCTACTTCACTCGGTAAAATGATGTTAAGGAACCTTAGAGATAGTGGTGGTGGGCGTTCTGGGTTTGGGACCACTATCAACCTTAGGAATATCAACTTTGCTAATGAGCTAAGGCACATATACAGAATACTGCAGTAAGATTGGTGGTTCGAAACCCAGACAAGGAAAATTTATATTCCTCCACGAAGTGTCAAAGTAAATGATGTTAACGAGCCTTAGGGGTGGTGTTTGTGAGCGTGGTGGATTTGGGGGTCACCACTAGCCTTAGGACTGCAATGTCCCAGCCGTGAATCTAGGAACAGACATCTTAATGTATTCGAATATGTTAGACACCTCGCGCCAAGTTCCAGTGTCCCTTTCAGATGCAGTGGCCAAGGAACTTGGCTCATCCATCCTCATCTCAATACTTTTTGAGGCTGACGAACTTGGCTGCACTTTTTGCACCTCTGGTGTTTTTGTTCGTATTATATTATATTGGTTCCGGTTTTCTTCATCACTCGTATTTTTTCTGTATAATATAGACTGCATTTCTTGATCGAGATTTTACTGACGTCTTTGTCACACTGGTTGACGCATGTATTCGTGTAAGTACTTCCTTAGGCACTTAAACTATTTCTTTTTGCTATGTTCCATGGTGATTATTGTTTAAATAGTAGGCTGGGTGACACTCATTATGCAATAGATGGAAGTAATGTCGGTAAGAGTTTTCGTTATTGTACAGCCAAATGCTCTTTCTTCTTATACAATAGTTTTGTTCTGTCCACAAAGTAGCGGAGTATGTTCTTCTGACGCCTCAATATTGCTTCCTGAGTATTTGTCAGTGGAATATTGCCTTTTAGGATTTATAGTGAAGCATTTGCATTGGCAATAGCTTTTCATAAATTTGGTTTAGCTTTATGCAGGGCATGTAGAAGATCAGATGTTTTTCACTATAGAGTACATCTGATAGACTAAATAATAATTTGACTGCACACTAAATTTAAAAGTTTTGTCTGTATGTAGTTAGAATGATTTAAGTTTTGGGGAAAATATTCTTCGAAATCACATTTCATCGGGTATATCTTGTTTGAAATCAGTCAACAAGTAGATGTGTGTGTCTCATAGATATTTAAAAACACCAAATACGAATAATTAAGTTTATTGTGCAATTTTATTTACTTTGATTAAACACATTTGGTATACGGAAATCACACAAATGATTCTATGTTTTTATCTTTTGGTGAAAAAGTTAAAGAAACATTGTGTGTACCGAACAAAATTTTACACAAATTATTTATTTGAAAATGTTCATTACAGTATATGTTACGAACTTTTCTATTCGCCATATTAGAGAGATTGGAGAACATTGACTTCGCAAAACAAGTTTTGGCACAACCACTATGTTCAGCGAGAATAAATGTAAACAGATGTTTGCACTGTATATCCAAGATGAATATTAATATGTTATTTCCTGTTACATATACATTCAACTAGTTTCACGGTTAACCGTCATATTTATTCCGTTTGATGAAGAAATTAAACGGTTTCATTTCTTCTGAAAAAGTTAAACGGTTAATCGTTTAACTTTTACAGTTTGAAAACAAAACAAACTGATTTAAATTTTCGTTTAAAAATTTAAGACAATTTTAGTTTGATTTTCACTTAAAATTTTCAACATTTTTTTGTTTCATAAACTTCTAGTTTGCAAGTCCTTTTGTATTTCAAAATTAGTCTTAATATCTTTTGTTGATAAAAGTTTAGTTTAAAAATTCTTGTTTGCTAAACATTTTTACTTTCAAATATCTTGTGCTAAGCATTTTAGCTTAACAAAATATTGTTTGAGAAAAGATTTTGTTTGAAAACTGTATGACTACAAAAGAGAAAACTTTGGTTTCAAAAATTGTGTGTACCAAAACATTTTAGTTATAAACTTTTGTGTGCTAAAATTTTTAGTTAGCATTTTTCCTAATTTTTGTTCATAATATTTTACTTGTAAACAAAATTAAAATTTTATTTAAAAATTAGACGAAACTTTTTTGTTGGGAAATGAAATGAAATTCTTTAAAATTTTACACAGAAAGATGTTTGAAAATTTTTACACAAAAAAGTTGTTTAAAAAATACATGAAGAAATTGTTTGAAAACGTTATATTAAAAATTTATACCAAAATTTATTTTAAATATTTTTACAATAACATTTTATTTAAAAAATTAACAAAAATTAGTATAATGTGTACACGAAAGAAATAGTTTAAAACATTTACACAAAGAATTAGATTTGAAATGTGTGCTAAAAATTTAAAATGTAAGAATAGAACTGTTACTGTAAATAATTCCTTCTGCAAACAAAATTCAACTTAGCTCATATAGTTAGTGATAAATTATGTACTGTGGATTTTCAATTACATCTAAGGATTTATATCTTTATTTGTTGCTATTGCTTAAAAAACATATACAGAATTTCAATTTCTACTTGTTAAGACAAACAGCAATTTTTTAGTTGTTACAGTTTTAGTATATATATATATATATATATATATATATGTGTGTGTGTGTGTGTGTGTGTACAGAAAACATTCTATTATTCATAAAGTACTAACAAGGAGACTTATGGAAGTATCACTCACCGATTTGAATGAAACTTTGCATACTTGTGGAACATCGAAAAATAATCGATACGTATTTTTTTATTTCGGCAATGGTGCGGATTTAAGGGTGGAAACCACCCTTTGAACGGTAGGGATGGTATCCAAGCATAAACAGAAAATAATTATTTAATGTAAAAAAAAAAAACACTTCCAGGAGGGTTTTAGAACAAATGATGCAGAATTTGACGTCAGAATTACAAAATTCAAAATGGCGAATCCAATATGGTTATTATAACTACAAAAATCTTCTGGTTTGAAATGCTCCGCAGTTAATCAATAACAACCATAATTTGCAGGGGTTACTGCGAGAAGGTTACAGACCGATTTGAAATCCCTTTCTGTACGTAGTCCTACTTCAACGGAATGCTTGATTAAAGTGTGTCTCTGCACCTCCCACCTCTCCAGTGTTAAGGAAACATGAAAGATGTACAGGAGCTGGCAGAGAAATCTGACGTATTTTGGAATCATACGAAGAACAAGGCTGTATTTTTAATTTTTTAAACTTAGACAAAAATGAAGTGTCACTTTATAAATCATAGCAAATAAACTTAATGAAAAAGTCTACGTTTTAAACTTACGTCATTCAAATGAGATATTGCAAACGGAGACGATTAATTAACCTTACAATGTGCTTTCAACAAGAGCAGCGACTACCCATACATGAAATACACCGATGGTTGTTCTAAGATAAATATTTCCCATGCACGTTATCTCTCAACGAAGCAACCGCACCACGGGCCTATCACCATGCAATTTATTTTATATGGGGATACCGCAAAGAGAAAGTTCTTATAAACAAATGACACCACAGAAAAACACGGTGCAAAATACCAAAGTATCTTTTTCCTCAAAGTAAGGGGTATACTTCGGTTCTCTTGTTTTAATAAAAACAAGCATATGTACATTCAGCCAGTAAGTTCTTTTAATCTAAATTCAAGCAGAATCGTTTAACCTTTGGTTAGATCTAATCGTAAGTCTTTTACAAAGTCATTAAATTCATATTGAGTAAGTAGTTAAGGCTTGCGATTTATATCACACTCGAAATTAGGCTCTTCTTTACTTGAGTCTACTGAATGAATATTATTTGACATAGTTGTGTTAGTGGTAATATTTTGTAGTGACACTGAAGGTTGAGGACCTGGACCATGAGGAATCGGTTGGATGGCAGATGGAAAGTTTGAATATGAAATACTATATATATTTAATGTAACCACTAACGTAGTGCTGCAAAACACGTAGCAGTCGTCATGAAGGTTCTTTTATTCTCTTTACACAATTGAAATGCCAAAGCGAAAACATGTTTAATTTCTTTTGGCCATTTAGTCATATCTTCTATTCATACATGGCATACTTTGGAACTGCAATATTTATCTCAATTACTCAGCTGTATGTCGAATTGTGCGAAATACTTCTTTTTAATTAAGTATGTGATGTTTCTTTAATGTTTATGACCACAAACATAACAGTAATTATATTAGAAGAATTTACATAAGCACGAGTTTCTATACTGTTCATCTAACCAGAATACGAACTCACAATGAGTCTTCTTCACATTTTGGAAACAGAATTACTCTTATGTTATTAGTTATTCATTTAGTTTAATCACACTCAAATCACAGAAGTATATTTTCCTACAACAGAACAGAACCTATGAGGCCACGGTTGTTTAGTTATAGAGTGCTCATCTCTGCACGTGGTGTCCCGGTTCGATTCCAGCTCCCTCCAAGTGGGTTATGTGGTAGAGATACACCGTGTGCGTAGTTCTCTTGAGATTCTTCTGTTTTCTCCCATTGTTTGACATTTCATATTATCATCACTGTCTCCCTTTGCTCTGGTGTATAATTGCAGGATGTTAATTCAATAAAAGAAAGAGAGAAAACAACGTTAAGTTATTGATTTTTATACGCACACAGAACGTGGTAAACCATATTTAATTGTAAAGTTGAAATTGAGAAATAACGGTTTGTCCTGCATACTTTGTGTTGTTATTCTCGAGATCAGCACACAAAAATACGTAAGTAAGGGCTGATTATTTTAGAATTATTTATTTACGGCTTGTGCAATTAAAGTTAGTGAATGTATCGGTATTTATCAAGTAAATTGCATCCGGAAAGACATTTTCGTAACTTATTTCTGAAAACGAGCAAAAGATTCCAAAAATAATAATGTTTTTTCCTACAACAGTTACGTATATAGCAGCAATTCTGAAATAGCCAGCACGGTGGCTCAGTGGTAGAGCGTTCACCTCTGGTGCTTGAAGTCCTGGGTTCGATCCCAGCCCCCGCCAAGGGAGCTTTGTGGTGGACAAACATCGTGTGCTTGGGTTTCCTCGGGGTTCTCCAGTTTCCTCCCACTTTCTTCATTTCAGCATTTCATTTATTACTCACCGTCTCCTTTAGCCTAACCGGCATACCGTGGGACGAAAAACTCAAAGATTTCATTTCAATCCTGGTTCCTGGTTCAATCTCCGGCTAACTAAGTTTGTGGCGGACAACATTGTGTCCGTGGGTTTTCTCGAGAACTCCCGTTTCCTCCCACATTATCATTCCACCAATTCTTCCATCATCATTCACTTGCCCTAATCATTCGTCTCTCTTAGTCTAACGGCCATAATCGCTGGAGGTTAAACTGAAAATTTTCATTTTATTTTCCAATGGCCAGCAATATCTCTTAATCTCAATTTTTTGAAGAAAATAATATATTTGTCCTTATGCCTCATGTGCGGTTTTCATTCTCTATAATTAACAATTACAAATTTACTCAAAATAATACGTGGAGTATAAGCTTCGAAGAAATAGAACATAAATCTATCAACATCTCATCGAAAAAGTTTCCTATTAATAGAAGAATGCTTAATTTACGAAACTTTATTTTGTTGTTTACATCTGGTATTGGGTAAGAATATATATATGTATTTAAAATAAATACATAATCTAAAACTCTATAGATATTTAAAATATCTGGAAATATTTTCTCATTTATGTTATATATAGTTCGTTTTTGTAAATACTTTATACGATATAACTTGAAATAAGGGTTGCGATAAAAATCTCAAATATTGGAAGTTACATATCAGTCCTTTATGCACAAAAGGTGTATTGTGTGCATTATTAACATGTTACTTAAGGCTTCGTCTTCATTACGTTATTCAGTAGCCTTTGTGTTTGAAATCAATGCGTTCTGACAACTTTAACAGCAAAAATATTTTGCAAATAAAGCAACGTAGTAGAAAAAGGAATGAATTTTCACGAACGTCTTTGTCAAGCAAAATATAGACTTTAATTATACAACCATTCGTGTGTGTAGCAATTGTATCTATTCGTTTCCTCTCACATCGTATAAAAGATATTACGATCCAAACATTTTTCGCACCATAATAAAGTAGAATTCCTCCTAACCGTCACCCTTCAATGGTTTCCTGTTATATTTTCTGCCTATTTGATCTTACCCTAGTTGACTATTGTTCTGATAATTAGCAATCGAAATGAATTCATTAAAGCCAATGGTATTCAGGACGCAGAAGGAAATTTTCTAACGAATGCGTGCTTTTATTATTTTTGTTATCAGTTTTCCATAGCGTTTTAGCACAAAGCAACGGAAATACCTTCTTTTTTGTTATTTCGCGTGTTTCTGTGATTTTTGTTATTTAGATATTTCTTACTTATATTAGAGGCTTTGCTAAATCATTACCCAGTTTTATCCGCTCTGCACCATATCAGATTATCGAATTTTAATAACTGATTACTATATTTGTCAGAGTCGTTGATGTATTAGTATATAGAAATATGCATGCAGTTTTTTGTTTAGCGTGTACAACCTATTCCAAAAAGAATGAACGCATTGATTCTGGCTATTCTGAGGCAAATAGAATTTCGAAGTCCAACTTCGGCTATCTTCGGAAACACTAAACCAAAGATGCCAGATTCAAACTCTCAAGCCTATCGTCGCAATTGAGAAAAACAATGTGCAGACATGTTTTACTTATATTAAGTGTAATAAGATATGTTAAACTGTTATTAAGTGTAGAAAAAAGTAACATTCATTGAAATACGTAATTGTACCACGTGTTTCGAAACTATGTATACACGTTAACAAATGCTGGTTTTGTCATTTACGTTCCATGAACTTATCCAATGAAAGGAAAGCCAGTGAACATAGGTCTCGCAAAAAACAAATGAAATCTTTCAGTTTTATGCCTCACGGTTATGCCGTGTAGGCTAAAGAGACGGTGATGATGAGAAATGGATGAAATTGTGGAATGAGTAAAGTGAGATGAAACGGGAAAACCTCGAGAAAACCCATGCACACAGTGTTTGTCCACCGATCGACCCAAGGACCCTACACACCAGAGGTGCACGCTCTACCACTGAGCCATTGATGATCCTAATAAGTCTTGCATCCATAGCAGAATAAAAAAGGACGAAGGAGAAAAGAACGAAAGCATATGGAATTGATATGTGCTATTGTCTTGTAAATTCAGTTATATTGCTTCAGGAGGTTGCCAGAGGTGTTCATGTTGGCTTAGTGGTAAAGCACGGGACTCCGTATAAGGTCGCGATTTCGATTCCCTACAAAAAACGTGCCTCAAGAATTACATTACTTGACGAGGTAGTTAAGATTGTTATTTAACGAACTTAAAAAGTTCGTTACTGAATTCTCTATGTCTGTGTGTCTGTCTGTCATTCCGTCTGTCTGTTATTTGCGACTTTTTCAGTTTTGAACCCTGTATTTGATAGAGAAGCAGAAACTATCTGAGAAAGTGATTAAATTTTTCGCGTCCCTCTTACCATTCCCGAGATATTGGCCAAAAAATGGCGGATTTCCAGAGATTTAAGGAGCCATATCTCAGGAACCGTATGTCATAGAGAGATCATAGTAGTAGAAAATGGATCGATCTGGGCCAGACCTGGAACAACATTAATCAACTCAGGAGCCCCTGGGAAATTGACCACCGTGCACCGTGAACCCATGGTCTTTTACGACCTCCATTTTAGGGGTGAATTTATTCCCTTTTATGACCACTTTTTAGGGGGTGTATTCGTTCTCTTTTACGAGCACATTTTAGGGGGTGTACTCGTTCCCTTTTATGAGCATATTTTCCAACCCCTACGAACACAGAGAAGAGAAGATAACACATAGCACTATTTTAACACAATTGTATTTATTGAACAGACGTATAGATTTTAATAGGTATGCATATTTTTTATAGTATATTTGTATGTTTGACGGTATCCTTGTTTTAAGGACAATTTTAAGATAATTGACTAGCTATTTTAATGAAGAATGAAATAATTATGTTTGTCCAGACAAGACACAAGTCATAAAATTATGTGTACATTATAGGATAAACAATGACCTCCTATCGTCGAAACAAATGTATTATTAATATTAAAAGGAATATAAGATGTGTGTTATAACCCTTAGTTCTATGACTAAGTGCTGTATTTTTGCTATCTGGCTGTTCATGGCACTAAAAATAAATATATTATTATTATTATTATTATTATTATTATTATTATTATTATTATTATTATTATTATTATTATTATTATTAAAACCATTTCAAGTAATGGTAGCTTGTGGTGTAATGTCAAAAATATCCAAAGAAATTGATTTATATTATTTCACTTCTTATCCTAATTTGTAAAATTCATCCTTGAGTTGTCTTAATACATGGTATTAGAAATTTCTCATGAGCTACGCTCAGCTCCCAAATACTAAACTTTCTAAGATACTAAGTTATTCCAGTTTGAAATTTGTAGCACACGTTAATATACTACGTATTAATATTCAATTTTTAATATATAATTTAAAAAAACGATTCTCCAACCTTGATCCATACTATTGAAGTATTAGTACACAATACTATGAAGGCTGTTCATTGAATTTACCATAACGTATTATTGTGTTTCCAAATTAACTCTAAAAGTGCGTCGTAATATTTTACAGCTTCCTGAAAAGTATTTTGTCACACTTTACTTATAAGCGTAGCGTTTAAACAAGGTGGTTACGTATAGAAAAAATATAACTTTACAGCATTTTATAAGCAGGATAATGAAAGTTATTGTAAAATTCTGCAATTACTTTTCACGATATTCCATTTTAACATTTAAAAAATAGACAACTAAAAGCTTATTTTGTAAAGCATTAAAATTAAATTTTTAATAAAGTTGCGTTATAGCATTTTATAATCTGCCACCAAAAATTTAAGTTGGAACTTTTTAAAATTAACTTTTTGGTCATACAGTATTATAGGATTTAACTAGTAGGCTACTAAAACTTACATTTAAAAATTTCAACATTAACTTCTTGAGCGTACAGAATTTTACAAAATGCCAAAAAAATAACATACAATTTTAAAATTAACTTTTTTATTAAACTTTAGTATTTTGATATTTCTTAAGCACATTGCAAAATTTTAAATGGTTTTGTCATATACAGTAGCATTTTACAAACACAGTACTAAAAGGTTACATTGTAAAATTATAAATATGTTTCAACATTTTAAGCAAACGCAAATAAACTAACTGATAAGGTACTTTGAATAACATATTTAAATTATAATAGTGTAGCATTTACTTAGTTTATTTGAGTTTCTATCAATTTTTTAAGAATTATTTCAGCCACTTATTCTGCAGCTTTTCAACTACCTTGTTCACTTGACGGAAATATCTTGCCCTTTTGGTTCAAGGATTCTATAAATTGAAAATTGATTTTTTTATGTAGATAATCCTGTGAAAATTTAGCAAATCTTCTATAGGCCTCATAACCTTGTGATATTACTTATGACTACTTGTTCATGTAATTATACGTAAATCTATATATGTTAGTATAAAAATATATTTAAAAAACTTTAACTAATAGCACTGAAACTCAACGTTCTTTCCCTTTTACGTTAACTAGCTATGTACAGACAACTTGTACGTTTTTTTTTGGGGGGGGGGGGTAAATTACGCCCTTTTTCATTTTATTACAGTGACCAAACGAAATATGATGGAGCGCTGTAGTAATATTGACGCGTAAACTGTAGTTTAAAATTTGCTTTCACATCTGGCAACACTTGAAACCTATACATACTTCAAAATAGCGCTGCCCTTAACGACAGAACAGTAATGTCAAGTTGTACAGTAGTATCTTAAAAAGAAATCGCCCATTACCGTGCAAAGAATCTTCAGAAAGTGTTCATGTGCTCCAGATAAAAATGCAATCAAAAGGTTTGTGAAGCAATTCTATGCCACGGGAAATGTTACAGGAAAGAAAAAAGGTAGGAGAAAGCCTCGTGTTCGCACACCTGCAAACATCGAGGCCATTCGTCACAGTGTTGCGGACTTTCCAACGAAGAAATCATTAAAACGTTTGTATATGGAAAATAATGTATCATTGACTAGCATCTGGCGTATTCTTCAGCAAGATCTGCAGACATTCCTTACAAAATTTATGTATTCCAGGAGCTAATGGTCGCTAACCGTGGTAAGGCGGAGACATTCGCACGTGAATTCGATGATCGCATGTAAGAAAATCCTGATGTGTTGGAAAACTGTGGATGACAAATGAAGCGTACTTCCATCTCAAGAGAGACGTAAACACACAAAATAACCGTTTATAGGGACTGCAAAATTCACACGTGATCTAGGACACCAGCCTTCACCCGGTCAAACTGTTAGTGTTAGTGTACTGTCAACCAATGAGTTGATTGGTCTCCTTCTTCTTCAATGGATACGTCACCACTGATAATTACGAGGAAATGCTTGCGACTTTTCCTTCCTGAATTTTGACGGAAAATGTAACTATTACGTCGACAGTGGTTTCAATAAAACGAGGCTGTACCTCACACAACTGCAGAAGTGCTCAGTTATCTCCATTTCAAGTTCCCGAATCGAGATGTGTCAAATCGATTTCCAGCGGTCTTTGATTTCGGATTTTCCTAGCCATCCACCAGCCATAACTTGAAGCACTGCTATGGGGATTCCTGAAGAAAAAAGTGTTCGCTAGGGCTCCTTGCACACTGCAAGATTTGCGGACAGCAATCATTGATTGATGCACACTTGTCGAGAGAGATATCCGTAGACGAATTTTCCAGAACTTCACGATTCTCATATGGGAGGGGTTTGCAACAAGCATGGGGCCACATTGAACATGTCATACATTCTGTTCAACAGTAATGAAGGTATAACAGAACTCTTTACAGTGATGTTTTGGTTATTTGTATACGTTAATTCGTTTGATCACAGTAATGAAATAAAATGGAACCAATTGACTGAAACACCCTGTGTTTCTGATATACTAGTTTTAGTTAAGGTATTCCTTTTCTTTGATTACCAAGTCAAGCCATGTACCGATTCAGGAAATCATAATATCTTATCAATGTTGTAGAAACATAACATATAAGTGGATGAAAGAGTTCGGATTTTTTTTTATAAATGCATTTAAACCAAGTTCTACATCATTACTTTTACTGTGACTGTATTAATATACGTATATCCCCAAAACATTAAGTCACCGATTCTAGTCTGCTAAGAATTTCATAAGAAGAATGAGTCGTCTATTGGTCATGAGCTGGTTTTACATCATAACTGACAAATATTATCAACCTGACAATTAGACTTGATCTATAACGAATCACAACAGACTAAATCTGGAACGGGAGTACAGTAATATGTCTCTTCAAGGAGGCAATGTTTTCTGGATCTTATGCAACCCAAAAACCTTAGAGTTTAAGTGGGTTGCATATATTTCAGGCATTCATTCGTTATCAGCATATTTGCATAGTATAGGTGCTGTGCAATCAAGAAACAAGAGAATAAATCCCCATATGATTTGAAGTTGGGATGGGGCAATTCGTCTACTTCGCCTTGCAGACATCTAATTCAAGCATTAAGGTTATTGTAATGCCTCAAATAATACACTGCGCTTTATGAAAACCGAAAAAAATAACTAGATATATTCTAAAACATTGGGCAACTTTTAGTTAGCAAAATTACTGTTTAACTCTTCTTCTTTAAGATAAGCCTCTTTCCCGTGAATAATTTGAAGCCCAAATGATAGAGAAATCCAAAAGAAAGAAAGCGAGTTACCTTACATTTAAAATAGAAACCTTTTACAAAATACAAGGTATGTTTAGAAAGGGCTGAAAATAATTGCTTTTTGGTGAGTGTCATGTGAAGTTTAATTTTTGAACTGCCGTATTTGAAATGGACATGT
The DNA here is from genome assembly GCF_964235325.1 of Thermobia domestica. NCBI lineage: Eukaryota > Metazoa > Arthropoda > Insecta > Zygentoma > Lepismatidae > Thermobia > Thermobia domestica. The sequence goes on from NC_137455.1 coordinate 279,106,068, forward strand.
TATGCATATTATCTGTAGATAGCAGTGTATGTGCCGTTCATTGCTTGCAGTGGGCCTTAATTTCTTTCTTTTCGGTGAGTCTCACCAAATTGGATATGACATTTGAGACACAATACGCAGCAATACAGTTCTGTTTCCTTTTTAATCATATAGCTTCACGCGAAAAACTTTATTAGCGATGTAGAAACATGAAATCATCCTTCTGTGTTAAGGTTATTTAAGGAGTAAAAGAAGACGGATTTTCAGCGGTGAGGCGAGGTAGGCTTAGAGCTTAGCAGTTATAGTCACAGACGTTAATATTAACACAACTACTGTGATTGCCCACAAAAATCGGCACGTAACAGTACGAGAGCTCAGTGAGGTTCTACAAATCTTATCAAATTAGAAGTGCTGTATCTTCACAATTTTACATGATCATCTACAAATGATCGGGGTTTTCCCCCACTGGATGCCACACTACTGACTCCAGAGCATTAGGCTCATCGAGTTTGGACATGTGTGTCTTTGCGTTCTGTTTCCTGGTTGCGGAGGTGAATTCATGGGATCAATTATCACTGGTGACGATACGTTCCTGCATCGTCATGACCAGGAGGACTAAAGAGAGAGTAGTCTATAGAAATCATCATAGTCTTCAACTGTTAAATATGTTATTTAAATTTGTCACCACCATAGTTTTAAAGAGTGATAAGGCAAGTAACAAATACTGCTATAAAAATATTCGAAGATCAATATAGTAGAATCTTAGTTAGGGCAATCTACGCAAGTACATTATATCTTCGAAACAAATTAACACTTTAATTGCCAGGTTGTAATTTATATTATGCATGCACTACATCTATTCCTAGCAAGACTACAAATATTGTATTATTTTGGTATTAAAAAGTTAAAATAGGCAACATAATTCACTATTATCAGAAGAATACATGACTGGACTGGAATCGTGGATCTTGAAGTCCAATTCGCATTAAGAATTAGAAATATTTGGAGTTCAATCCACCCCTCGTTGCATACAATTTCACAGCTTATCACTACAATGGAAACGAGGCACTTTGGAAATTTAAGGCTTCTGTGAGTTATTCATTAGGACCACCTAGAAGGTTAAGTACTTTCAACATGTTAAACTTCAAAAACTTTAGAATTCTCTTTCTATGGTATTCAACCATAAATAACTTCCACCCAAGAGTCAATCAAGAGATCTCTCAAGCAAAACAAAAGGATCATAACTACTACTGAAAAATGTAAGGAAATTTAATCGAACCTGACAACTCAACCTTCTGACACTTGTCTTTCAATCTCTATAATTGCTACATTCCTTACTTCACTAGGATGCAAAGAAATCTTATATGTAGCGCTGATCCACTAAGAACCACAATATTCTAAGAGGTCGAATAAGTTTCTGCAGTAAGTTATCCCTTTATACACTTCAACAATCACAAGGTTTAGTCAATGATTTATATAATGGATACAAATGTTTTAAGACACATCTTTCTTAATGCTGGGACTTCACGAGATTGCCCATTAAAAGTAGTAGTTTCATCGTATGTTTTTGACAAATACAGCTCTCTAAAAGTATATATCACAACTGGAAAGAATTTCTTTCATATGGTGATACAATGAATCTGAATCTAAGTTTTTAATGAATCTATCATGCACTGTCCCTTCAAAATATTATCGCACAGCAATCGAGAGTTGTTCCACTTTAGTTATATCCTTTAATTCGTTGTTATTAGACTCTAATATTTTTCCTGTTCTACTCAACCTTTGCTTCCTTAGTTAGCTTTCGAAAAGCTACCAGCAAATCGTCCTGAATCGATGCAAATATTAAAATGGATTCATTTTTTAAATAAAATATTAATTATGATGTTCTAACAACATTATAAAGTATCCAAAATTCAAACATGTATTTTGGTGATTTAGTTTGTTTATTGTAAAACAAGGAAGCGATAATCAAACTATTTTTTTAAGAAAATAAAAACAGATAACTTAGGCTTCACACCACAATTATAGGCAGGGGTAAAAGTGAGGGGAAAGTGGGGAACATCGTTCACCAACTTCCAAAACAATCTACGGTGTCCCTCCACTTCCTAAAAGATTACAATGGGTAAAGGTAGGCATGGGGGACATCGTGACATCATGCGTCCCCTTACCTTTCCAGATCCACTTTTACCCCTGGTTATAGGAAGTTTTCCTATATGGAAATAACAAAGTAAACCATTTCATAAAGAGATCTAAGCTAAGCTCTACGTTACAACCAGGAAGCGTCAGAATCCTGGAAAAGGAGTTATGCTGGTTGAGTACGGAGAGTTGACTCGGGAGTTGGGATGAAGATCGCATAGTGAAAAGACATCGATTGGAGATGATCAAAGCTGAATTAACAAGTGAGTATTACATCTACATACGATGTTGGATAATCATAATGGTTAAGTTCCAGTGCCAATACGATTTAGTAGATTTTTATAATTAAGACCATTTCGTCCTGATAGCTTGTGATGTGATGTCCCAAATATCCAAAAGAAATTGATTATTTCATTTCTTATCCTAAAAAGATTCGTAAAATTCATCCTTGAGTTGTCATAATATACGGTGTTACAAATTTCAGATGAGCTACGTTCCGCCCCGACACATAAAAATTTCTAAGATACTAAGTTATTTCAATTTGAAATTTGTAGCACACGTTAATATCATACTAATTATGTTCGGAGGCTATTCACATATAAGAGATTAAGAACATAAATAAAGAAAAATTAGACGAAATCACAAACTTACAAAGATTCAGTGGTAGCTCTGTTGACATATCAACTGTCAGTTTCAATACAAAATTCCGGTAGATCATAGCCCTTTCAAATTTTAGGAATGTATTTTTCATAATTTTAGACACTTGAGAGATGAATGTCTTCATAGAAAACCATAACAAATATAAAATATTAGTTAAATGATTCGTGAGGACAGAGAAAGGGTGGAGATTCTAAACTTGTTAAGTTGAAATAGTAGTCAGTGCTTTGTTCCTATGTAAGTACCCTCTCTCCTCACGTTGTCTTTAAGTACTCGCTTTTATATTTTTGGATGATATTAATTATTCTCTAAAATATTTATAGATGTAGTTTAAATTATCTGATAGGAAAATTAAATGTTATATTTTACTTAATATTGAGTCTGGTATTTTTTATTACATAATTAGTGGATATTTACGATGTATGACGTAGATGGATCTAGTTAACTTGCCCAAACATTATTAGCAAATTACTAAAATGTGTTATATATTCAACTATGCCTTACACTATTATTTTGATTTTTAAGTATTAAGCTACTTCTTACATGTCATTACTCTTAGCAACTATCGAAAGCAATTTTTAAAAATCTATTTTTATTCACGTTCCCTCTTCTCCATCTCCCTTTATTTATTTCATTTTGAAATATGTGATATTGCATATATTATTCTAATTCTTTTAGGGTGGCGATCGTTCACCTCCGCCCACCCTTGACACCGTCCCTGCCGTGAACCACTAATTACATTTAAATCTGGGGAAAGGAAAAGTCATGATTAAATATTTAAGATGAACAAACCGTTAACCCTTCCCATAAACATTGCAATATTAAAAATTTTGAGAAATGTTCATCAGTCCACCGCCTATTTTTTTTAACTTTGTTCAAAATCAGGAAATCATTTGCACTTTGTCTGCGTAATCTTCTAACATTCATAAAATCCCAATTAGTAAATGTTATATAGATGTTATTTATTATCACGAAAAAATTAATTTAACTAACTCAAAGATGTTTCTTGTCAAAACCAAACATTTTTAAAATATAATTTCATAAAATAATACGCTTTATACAAGCAGTAATCAGGGTAAGTTAAGATAAACTTGGAAATTTGCTTGCGCGACTCGACAATGCAATAAATGATTTAGTTGTAGTGACTTCCTAATAGAAATGCAAACTTTTATTGCAAAGGTGTACATTTTTCATCACTGAACTTACTAATAACTGCCTCTATTCAACATTTCCATTACAGATTTATGGCGACAACACAGGGAAACAGATCAAGCGCGTAGAAAATATTGAGAGTACTGACTATGAATCTAAAGTCTATTTTTGGTAGCTCTATGCAGTCTAACGGAACAGCGTATTACGGGAATGCAATGGCGTATGAACAAAAAGATTTTTCTTTTATTACCAACTTGCTTGACTAGCATAACTTCAAACTATTCCTATTTTACAGTATTTTGAAAATTATAAAGGTATAATAAAAGAGTTGATAAAGTTCATAAATATTTTCAAGTATGTTTTCATATTATAATAAGATATTGAAACAAATAATGACAAGTTTCAAATATAATGTTAGCAGACTTCGATCTATATATTTCAAACACTGGCATGATGATCTTGTATAAAAATTATGTTAATACTACATAACTATGGCAGATATTTTATTATCCTGTCTATTACTTAATGTAAAAAACAAAAATATAACTGGTCATAGCAGTAATTATGTAAATAGTACATTAAGAAACAAATTACACTTTCAATTCAAGCTAAAATGAAACTCCTTATGTTTACTGTGATAGGTTTCCAAAACTGTTATTCACAATAATTCCATTTGGTTTCCTTGTTGTAAAACAAACAGTGTTAACTTATTAAGTAGAAGTCAAATACACTTCAGCAGATGAAATGGAGGCGTAGTACCAAATGTAGGTTGTAAATCTCTTTCACATTCAGTTTCATTACAAGTGAGATAGAAAGAATTTGCGACTGGTGACTGCATTGTAGAAATTCATGTTTCACTAAAATGAGTAACGCTAATGAAGAGTGGAGAGAGGAGGAATGTTCTTCGCAAGTTCTCGGCGCTGAATCTCTGGATTAACCGTGATTGGCCACCTCATTAAACAGATCGTAATCTCTGGCTATTCCAAAAAAGATATATATTTTTTTCATTCGTTCTTTTAACAAACATTACACGATTCATTCGAGACGGTTCTATAAATGGTTGAGAGAGAAAGAGAGAGCTAAAACATAGGCTCATGCTGAACTGAAGTACATGCTTGCGTTTTGGTTTTGATGACGCAGTTAAAAGGTCATCAGAGAACCGTGAGCAATCAGCACTTTGGGACGAACAAGTTTTCAGCTGTGATTTTCAAGAGAAGAAACTGTGGGTAGGGGGCTGAACGGTGGTTTACAGAAGAGGGGAGAAAGAGTTGCAAAAAAATCCTACTTCTCTTCCACCCTTCTGAAAGAACCATAAACGGTGTCAGATGGTCGCAGTAAAAACCTCCCCACATCCCTCAATGCTCTTCAAATGCAGTTACAACATAGAAAACTTTTTCATTGCTTGTGTCTGATTATTTCTTTTTATGGTTATAACAATAGCATGCACTTTTTCTGTTACTGAATAGTAAACATTTAAATTCTCTCAAAACTAGTTTATAGCGTGCATCAATTGTACAATTTAGGTTAAGGTGAGTCAATTACAACATTTTAAACAAGAGTATTAAGAATTGTTATGTTCACTTTCTGAAAACACTTGTTCTTTTTTTTAATTTATTACTTTCCAAGCGTTTAAGATTCTTTATATATTCGTATAAGAGGATCGAAGAAAAGATAATCCTACTACTATTCGTGAAAATTTTAAATCCATATAATATATTTTTTAAAAAAATGTATAAAAACTATTTTTTTCTTAAAAATGTATAACAACGGTAAGATGTCTATCCTGCTATGTATCAATAACACCCAATATATCTAACTATAATAAACTAGCCGTGAAAGAACGAAGTTTAACCAGCCAACTATTGAATTTTTGTCCTGATATGATGCGTATAAACGCCTCAACTAATACTGGTTTCCTAACGAAACTAACTTCTTTAACTTAAATATATCCCCAATTGTCATCAAGATTCTGTATAACCTTCGTAATGACAACATCATTTGGAGACTCCCAACAGTGTATCTGTCAAGTAATGACGATACTTAGTATTACTGCTTCACTTAGTAATGCCATAAATAAACAAATACCTGTTGTTCCTCCCAAGTTTTCATGTTGCTGACACAAATATTAATACTTAAATTTCACTATTATTACGGTCCTTATCCGAGTTTGAAATAATGCCATTTTTAAAGTTGCAATGATGAAAATTCATTATAGTTTCTTTACTTGAAAGTATATGAAACAAGAGACTCCTGTGGTATGGAGAATGTGAGCTTCCACAATTTAACCAATATCGTGCTGGAGGATTTGTCAGTCAATTAAATTAAGACCCTTTATTTTATAAGCATGCGACACACGATGTTTACCAGAATCTAGATGTAATGGGGAAAATCATAGCTATTTGTGTCTCGGACAATTCGTTCCACATCTGGGTCAATATTTGCTACTTTCAGCCTTACATCAGATTCAAGATCAAGGCGATACATGTGTTTGTCTTTTAGGAAACAAATATTGATAATTCTTTTTGCAAAGATGGAACTAGATGTGTTAGTGTCTTTTCAACTATTTTCTGACACTCACGTCAGAAAATGCCTTCATTCAAAACTGTTCTTTGAAAAATAGTAATTAAATGAACCATTACAAGTAACATTCATAAATTCCTTTTGCTCCTCCTGGAATTCTCTCAAGTGCACCACATTGTACTCGAAATCATTTTTTTATCCATTAGTTTTCAGATGGAGCAAAGTAATCTCGGAAACTAGTCGCTAAAGCATTTAGATGCTCAACGATTGGGCCAATTCCGTTCCAGCGTCCTCGAAAAATTGTGAAGTGTAACGCAACACAAAATATGCAAAAGTCGATTATAACCGCTGTACTTACAATCATAAACTAAGACGCAGACTTTGTTCGCGTTGACGTAATATGGGCCGATGACATGTTAAACCTTTAGTGTCAATTCTTTATCAGTGGACTCCGGAAATTACTTAATGTTGGGAAAATAGTGAGACTACCATCTTCAGCTCAGCTTTTCCACAGCCATACTTTTAGAATTGGTGGCTCAATCATATCTCCAACGTCAAAAATATAAATACAATTACCTGAAATATTCGTACTGTAGTCAAGTATGGAGAAGAATCTGTCATACACAACCAAGAGAAGTTATTCAACTGATCACATGGAAAGTTAACATCACTCAATCGAATTTCATCAATTAACTCAAAGAATTGATACAAAATGTTTCCTCTGAATAACCAATGCACTTTTGTATAAATCAAAGTTGAGAACATCGGCTTCCAATTTCTTCCAATCATTTTTAGAAGATGCTATATGCTATAATTCAAACTAACTAACTCTATGAC